>NC_066583.1:347123327-347723327 GCF_024323335.1 Lathyrus oleraceus
ACATTATATTTCTTTAGCAGGTATTTCATCAGTTTGTTTAAGAAATGAGTACCTTCATCACTGATAAGTGCTTTCGGCACCCCAAATCTCGAGAAAATATTATTCTTCAGAAAACTCACTACCACTCTAGAATCATTAGTACCAATGCCACTACTTCCACCCACTTTAACACATAGTCCACTACAACCAAGATGTAATTCTTTCTAAATGAAGGTGGAAACGGTCCCATGAAGTCTATTCCCCATACATCAAACAATTCGAATTCCAGCATAACATTCTGCGGAATTTGATTTCTCTTAGAAATATTGCCTGTTCTTTAACATTTGTCGCACCCCTTGACTATATCTTGGGCATCTTTGAACAATATGGGCCAATATAGACCCGCTTGAAGGACTTTAGCTGTTGTTCTGTCACCACTTAAGTGTCCTCCATAATCCGAGTCATGATAGGATTTAAGCACATCCCTTTGTTCCTCCTCCGGGACGCATCTTCTGACTAGCCCATCTACTCCTCTCTTGTATAGGAATGGGTCATCCCACAAGTAGAACCTGCAATCATGAACAAACATTTTCTTCTTGTTAGAATCAAAATCATTAGGGATTACACCACCTACCAAATAATTCGCATAGTCTGCAAACCACGGGATACCAATGACGGCTAGGATGTGTTCATTAGCAAACTCATCATTTATTGGTCCCTTGTCTTCCGTTTCTTCAATTGGTGACATTCTAGGCAAATGATCGGCTATGGTGTTTTCACATCCCCTTTTGTCCCTAATCTCCACATCAAATTCTTGGAGGAGTAAGATCCACCTCAGAAGCCTTGGCTTAGAATCCTGTTTAGCAAATAAATATTTCAAAGCATCATGGTCAGTATAAATGACAACCTTTGATCCTAACAGGTATTGCCAAAATTTGTCAAATGCATAAACCACGACCAATAACTCATTTTCAGTAGTTGCATAGTTCATATGTGCAAGGTTCAACACATGACTAGCATAGTAAATAACATGTAACAACTTCTCTCTCTACTGTCTTAGAACTGCCCCTACAACAATATCACTAGCATCGCACATGATCTCAAATGGAAGGGACCAATCTGGGGCAATAACAATTGGTGCTAAAACTAATTTGTTTTTCAATGTCTCAAAAGCGGTGGTGCATTCTTCATCGAACACAAAAGCCTTATCCTTGACCAATAGATTGGTCAGCAGTTTGGCAATTTTAGAGAAATCTCTTATGAACCTACGGTAAAAACCCGTGTGTCCTAAGAAACTCCTGATACCTTTCTCGTTAACTGGAGGCGGGAGTTTAGATATCACCTCCACTTTTACTTGGTCGACTTCAATTCCCTTGTAGGAAATTTTGTGACCCAAGACTATTCCTTATCGCACCATGAAATGACATTTCTCCCAGTTCAGAATTAAATTTGTTTTCTGGCACCTGTCTAAAACAAGAGAAAGGTTAGTCAAGAAATTATCAAACGAGGATTCAATGACCGAAAATTCATCCATGAACACTTCCATATGCTTTTCAAGCATGTCAGCAAAGATGGAAGTCATGCAACATTGGAAAGTGGTTGGGGCATTACACAGCCCGAATGGCATTCTTCTGTATGCAAATACACCACATGCATCAGACTCACCCATGGGTTGTCAGATATAGGGTAGATAAGACTTGCGTCTAACAATTTCACCACTTCTTTCCGAACCACTTCTTCCATTGCTGGGCTAAGCCTTCTTTGAGGTTGGACCACAGGTTTGTGATCGTCTTCCATGAGAATTTTATGCATGCACACTGTAGGGCTAATACCTTTCAAGTCCTCAATTTCTCATCCGATAGCATTTTTGTATTTTTTTAGGACTTGGATTAGCTTTTCTTCTTAGATACTCATGAGGCTCGAATTTATTATGGCCGGGCATTTACCTTCAGAATTGAGAAAGACATATTTGAGACTCTCGGGAAGTTGTTTCAACTCCGTCCCCATCTTGAACTCCTTATTCTCCTCACATGATTGAGATAATCGTAAATCTTCCCACTGGTGTGGTCGAGATCCTTTCCAAGGGGGTTGTGCGTCCATCATTACCAACACTTCGGATTCCTCGTTGTCCACTTCTTTATCACAATAAAAAATGGATAAACTCAACACTCTTTCCAAAGGTAACTGCAGTTCATTCAACAGACTATCATACGTAATCACTTGATCCATAACCTCTATAGTATGACTATTGCAAATATCATCTTTGTATTTCATGGTGTTTCTAACATCAATTTTCAATTCCTCATCATAAACCTTCAAAGTCATAGTACCTTCCTCTATGTTGATCAAGCATCTTCCCGTCTCTAAAAAGGGTCTCCCAAGAATGAGAGGAATCTCTTCATCCTCAGGCATTTCTAGAATCACGAAATCCACCGGGAATACAAACTTGTCAATTTTCACTAGAACATCTCCAATAATACCATAAGGTTTCTTAACCGAGTGATCGGCGAATTGGAGTGTCATCCTAGTATCTTGCACAACCCATATACCCAGTTTCTTGTAAATGGATAACTGCATGAGACTCATATTGGCTCCTAGATCAATAAGAGCTTTTTTGAATGACCTATCTCCGATGGTGCACGGAATAGTGACAGCACCTCGATCTTTCTTCTTCATTGGGATCTTCATACCCTGCAAAATAGAACTACAAGTTTCAGTTAGAATAATCGGGTTAGTGTCGATGGTACGCCTCTTAGAAATGATGTCCTTCATGAACTTGGCATAAGTAGGCATTTGTTCAAGTGCTTCCAAAAGAGGAATGTTTATTTCTAGCTTCTTGAAACAACTCTAGAAACTTCTCAAAGTTTTTCTCATGTTTCCCCTTTTTCTTGTTTCTGGTAGGAAAGGGAAGCTTAATGACCGACTTAGGTTCAGTGACTTTTTCTTTCACCACTTGTTTCGGTGCAACCAATTCTTCCCTCACAGCTTCATTTTCTTTGATCTCAAGATCCACTTCGATCAATTGATCTTCATCTTCAGTTGTCTCCTCAAGGACTTCATGTGATTTACCGCTTCTTGTTGTCACAACACTCACATTATTATGCTCTCTAGGATTTGTCACGGTTGCACTAGGTAGAGCATCTTGTGCTTGAGAACTCGAGGCTAATTGTTGTGCTATTTGACCCATCTGAACTTCAAGATTTTTTATGGATGTGGTAGTGTTTTTCTAATTATTTCGGGTTTCTTCTTGGAATTGAACATTATGAGCTTCCATTCTTTCAATAGAAACCTCCCAATCAACTTTCTTAGGGGGTTGTTGTTGCTGATGTTGTTGATATTGAGTTTGGTATTGGCCTTGTTGGGGAGCATTCCCTTTCTGATCTTTCCATGAGAAATTGGGATGATTCTTCCAACCTGGATTGTATGTGTTGGAATAGGGATTATTCTGCTTCAAAAATTTGATTTCATCAACTTGTTATAGAGTTACAAAACAATACACTGTTTGGTACGGTCCACTACAAATCTCACAACAGACAATAGGAGCAGGTTGGACTTGTGCTACCTTATGGGTACCTATATTCATTGCCTTCAGCTTCTTCTCTACTTCAGCAGCTATAGTATCTTCTATACGGATTTTATTGGTTTCCATTTTCAAATTGATAACCCCTTCCGGTTTACTTACACATCTGTCATACAGCTCCAAGTGTTCATTAGCCGCAATTGCTTCAATGATCTTTTTGATATTGGTGGTTGTTGAGAAATTGGTTGACCCACCGGCTGCGGTATCAATCAACTGTTTGGTCTTTATTTTGAGACCATTTACAAACATCTGCATCTGTTCTGTTTGATCCATATTATGAGTTGGGCAGGCTACCAGGACCCTTTTGAATCTCTTGTAGGCATCTCCCAAAGATTCCCCATCATTCTACTTAAATTTCAGAACTTCATACCTCTTCCTCAAAAAAAACGACGCTGGAAAATACTCATTCAAGAAAGCTTTTTCCATCTCTTCCCAAGATATAATGCTACCGACTGGGAGAGAATAGAACCATTCTTTGGCTTCTTCCTCTAAGGTGAACAGGAACATTCTCAACTTCTTAGCTTCATCTGTGTGACCATCAATTTTTAGAGTGTTTCTCATGGTCAGAAACCTCTGCAAATGCTTGTTTGCATCTTCATTTACCTTTCCAGTGAAATGTTTTATTTCAAGTTGATTAATAGCACTTGGATGTAGCTGGAAATTAGCCACATTCACTGGTTGGTTGACAATTGTTAATCTTTCGGTTAGCGCATTTGCGCCTCCGTAGTCACCCAACAGTCTTTCTGGTGGCGATGGGTTCTCCCCCATTATTTCGATATCTCTCTCCAAACCTGAGTCTGAACCTTAGTGAATGGAAGGTTGTTCTTATTCTGATTCTTGTCGTGCCAATCGAGCTTGTCTGAGTCTTGCACGCAAAGTTCTTTTGATTTCTACGTCAAAAGGAAAATCAGTTGAGGCCTTACCTCGCATATAGATATCAGACACAAATTAGTTGATAATGATCGAAATAAATTATTAAAAGAACAGAGAATAAATTTTAGTTGCAGAGCAACAAAATTTCAATTGAAATAAATTTAAACTTTATATTTGGCAGTCCCCGGTAACGGCGCCAAAAACTTGATCGCGAAAATAACAAGTGTACTATTTTGCCAATGTAGTAAAAATAGGGACGTTTCCCAAATATCGATCTCGAGGACTGCGCAGTAATATGAGTTTAAATTGTGATTCAATGAAACAAAATAAATAGTTGAAGGTTGGTAATAAGTCATTCTCTAATAGAATTAGAAGGAATACATAATATAGATTTTACACAATTGATAAAATTAAGCCAAGGATGGTGTATGATTATCTCATGTAAAGACCTTGAATGTATATCTCCTCAAACAGTTCTAAAATGCAATTACCAGATCTTAACAGTGTTTCCTTTTAAATCCTTAGAGGGAAACTTTTGGTCATTAATTCTAATCTCTAAGTCCTTAGGGGATTATAATGAAACCAAGCCTTTCTATATAACAAGATAAAACCAATAACCATAGGGTATCCCTAGTCCTAGGTGATATCTACTACAGTTTCATTGTGCACAAACCTTAACAATTGCAATCTTGCAACTTATTAACCATATAAACAATCCTTATTTTTATGATAACGAAATCATTAAAAACATTGCACAATGAAATTGAATAACAAACACAATATCGAGGGAATTACAAATTCATAGTCATTACACGATCAAATCAGGAACACCCCCCGGTATTAGGGGGTTTAGCCACTCATAGTAATCAAAGAAAATACAAAATTTAATTTAGGCATTACAAGAATAAGAGGATTTTGTTGATCTTCAATCGCATCCGCTCTTGAAGGACCTCCGTTCTCCGCAACTCTTGATCGTTCCAATCTCAATCGTAACAATTCTTTGTCGTGTAAAAAGTCTCGTTCTCTGTCTCCAAAAGTCCCCTAAGTAGTAATTGATCAAATATTTGATGTAGCAAATACCCAAAATGCCCTCCGGGATCAACAATTCCAAAAAACTGGAAAAATTAGAAGATAAGGCGTCCAAGCCAACACTGGTCGTGTCAGGCAACACGACCGATTGTGTTGGCTTACTGCTGCCAGCTCTCCAACACGCCCCTGCCAAGACTGCTGACACGGGCACCTATGTCGGCTCCCTGTTTTGGCTTCTTGGCTCCTCTTTCTTCCTTTCCTTGACACGGGCCATGTCAGGAAACACAGGTGGTCGTGTCAGGGCTATTGTAACTTCAAAATTCTTCTTCTGATGAGCCCAGAACGCCCGATTCCCTTTGCGAGTCTTTGGGCATTCTTTCTTGCACCTGAAACCAACCAAACTACCAAAAGGAAGCATAAAATGGAGTACATTGATGAAAACTAAACATAATAATCAAAACAGAATGGAAATGCAAACATCTAATTTACTTAACAAAATAACACAAACAGGTAAAATAAGGTGTTGCCGACTTTGTGAAGTAATGTCGAATGAGTGTCAGAAAACAAGTAGAATTGGAGACCAATCAGGAACCCATGAAGAGATTTTTTCTTAAATCTTCACTTGAAAAAATGTTCTCTGAGACTATCAGAGTTTCCTTGATTGAATAGACACTGCTTCAGAGGTTGACTTTCTCCAGACTTCACTCTTTAGAGGCTGATCACTTATGAGTCCACTTCTTGGCTTCTGAAGCTTTAGAGTCCAAATCACCAGAGGCTGACTTACTTTAGAGTTGACTCCTTCAGAGTCTGGATCTTCCGTCAGAGCCAAAGTCTTCAGAAATGATCTTAAGGGTCAGAGTATGAACTTCAGATGTAGAATAATCAATCTTCTTTTCATCTGTTCTTAGTCATCTAATCCTACATTCTTGAACAAATGTTAGAATAGCCAATTATTCTTTAAATACTTTGTTATCATCAAAGCCCAAGGGATATGGTATTAACCAATTTTCTTCCAACAGAGTCTGTTGAGAATATTCAAAAGAGACATTGAGATGTTTCACAAAATTGTCAGGTTAGGTGAAACCTAGTTTTGAAAAACCTTTGCTACAAAAGGAATTAACAGTTGTATCATCACGTGATAAAGTATGTTTAGAGATGATTAGTGACTTATCATTGTCATCTTGGTTCTTGCACTTTGACTGGATTAGGTTCTCATCACCAGAAGAAAACTTCTCCAAAGTCTGTTCTTTAGAGGCTGATTCCTTCAAACTCTGATGTTTGAATATTGACCTCTTTAAAAGATGACTTCTTTAGAGTCAGTTCTTGAACTTCTGAGCCATCAGAATATAATCTTCACTCTTCTCATTGAATGTTCTGAGTCATAACCAATACTTGGATTTTACATGAAATTATAGTCTATGGTCATGCACACTTTAATAAACATTAGTATACTCAATTGTTCTTTAAATGCTTTATTATCATCAAAACTTAAGGGATATGGAACAAATCAATTTTATTCCAACGTGATTCTCCTAAATTCTGAAAATTGATGGTTATGTCTTATTAACATAAAAATTCATAAGTATTTATAATCAACAAAAAAATAAAGGTTACTAAGTTAAAATCTTGTTATATTTGTGAGTTGCAGTTCAAACTATAAAATAGGTTACAAAGTCAATTAATTTAATTAATTATATTTTACTTATTTACTTAAATTGGTTTAACCACAAATACACCCTATAAAAGGTGGCATATGCTTGCAAAGATAATTTACTCGAATTCAATACAACATCTCCTATCAATTTCATCTTTTACTTTAATTATTTTATTAGTGTTCTAAGACGAGTGCAAGCCTAAGGGAGATAAAACCCACTCATTATGATATCCAGTTCAAGGACATGCATTCCAAGACATTAGTGACTCAGAGTGTTCACCACCCTCCGATATAAAAGGACGGCCCCCACGTGAGGCATTAGATCACTTGGGGACGACTCTGACCGTCCATACTAAAAAAACTCCAACACACACCATTCACACTACTCTCTCATTCACATACTAAAATTATTTTCTCAGTCATTCAGTGACTTGAGTGTTGAGGTTTTAATATTGTACGTTCATCTCATCTATGCCATATCGGGAGTTCACTCCACCGCATCATAGGTAAAGTCTGTTGGATCTACACATATCTTTGATTCCAAAAAAATTTATTGGTAACTAACTCATATCATTTGATTTTATTTCAACATTATCAGAGTTTGACCTAACTCATCCTATATAATCGGTTTGTAAGGTGAGGGGTGTCGTTCTATATAAACTATTATCAAACTCTATGTCTAACCAATATGGGACTTGAGATCTTCCTAATGCATTCCCTCACACCTAACACTCTTTTGGGCATGATGCGTGGATATAAACGGAGGGCAACTCATGGTGTGATCGATAGGCTCTAATACCATATTGGAGTTTGGCCTATCATCCCTAAAAAACTAGCTTGTAAGGTGTGATCTTCCTAATTGCATTCTAATATTTTTTTTAAATTGTTATTGAGTTGCTCATTAATACACCTTTATAATTTCTATCAAATTCTATCAATTTACAAAAATGCCTCTCTTGCATCGTCCGAATTATGACACTCAGAGGCACCACACAATAAAACAAATCAAGTTCATTCAAAACAAATAAGCATGCCTAACCAATATGGGACTTGAGATCATCTTAATACACTCCCTTACACCTAACACTCTTTTGGGAATGGTGTATGGGTATAAACGGCGGGCAACCTAAGGGAGATAAAACCCACTCATTATGATATCCAGTTCAAGTACATGCATGTCAAGACATTAGTGACTCAGAGTGTTCACCACCCTCCGATATAAAAGGATGGCCCCCGCGTGAGGCATTAGATCACTTGGGGACGACTCTGACCGTCCATACTAAAAAACTCCAGCACACACCATTCACACTACTCTCTCATTCACATACTAAAATTATTTTCTCAGTCATTCAATGACTTGAGTGTTGAGGTTTTAATATTGTACGTTCATCTCATCTATGCCATATCGGGAGTTCACTCCACCGCATCATAGGTAAAGTCTGTTCGATCTACACATATCTTTGATTCCAAAAAAAATTATTGGTAACTAACTCATATCATTTGATTTTATTTCAACATTATCAGAGTTTGACCTAACTCATCCTATATAATCGGTTTGTAAGGTGAGGGGTGACGTTCTATATAAATTATTATCAAACTCTATGTCTAACCAATATGGGACTTGAGATCTTCCTAATGCATTCCCTCACACCTAACACTCTTTTGGGCATGATGCGTGGATATAAACGGAGGGCAACTCATGGTGTGATCGATAGGCTCTGATACCATATTGGAGTTTGGCCTATCATCCCTAAAAAACTAGCTTGTAAGGTGTGATCTTCCTAATTGCATTCTAATATTTTTTTTAAATTGTTATTGAGTTGCTCATTAATACACCTTTATAATTTCTATCAAATTCTATCAATTTACAAAAATGCCTCTCTTGCATCGTCCGAATTATGACACTCAGAGGCACCACACAATAAAATAAATCAAGTTCATTCAAAACAAATAAGCATGCCTAACCAATATGGGACTTGAGATCATCTTAATACACTCCCTTACACCTAACACTCTTTTGGGAATGGTGTATGGATATAAACGGCGGAAAACTCATGGTGCGATCGATAGACTCTGATACCATATTAGAGTTTGGTCTATCATCCCTAAAAAAGATGGCTTGTAAGGTGAGCGTTTCCACTCTATATAAACTATTTTCATACTCTATATCTAGTCTATGTGGGACTTAGGATCTTCCCGAAAAACATAGTGGTATCTTAGATATTATATGATCCAATGTGTTTTAATTTTTTTATAATAACTGTAAAATATTTGAAAAATATGATGCACCCCTGCATCACATAACAAAATTTTGAAAAATTCAGTGTTATATTACTACACTTATTGAATTTATAAAAAAATATGATGCACACCGATTTATAAAATCTAGTATAAACCCATAAATTTATCTATAACTATGATTTTATACAGACTATTTTAAAATTTCTATTTAAAATGTAAAAATTAAAAAAAAAATGTAAATGAAGTAATTCTTTTTTTGATTATATTACTTAAAAGACAAAATTGTCAAATTGAGTGAAATGTAAGGGGTGTGAAAGGTAAGTGTTAAGTTGCAAAGTAAAAGTCACACAATACAATAAAATCAAGTCCAATTGGTGCATTGCATTCAAAGTTTTTTTTTCAATTATTACAGGGATACTCATTACACCTTTAGAATATCTCTCAAATTTTATCAATTTCATGCTCTATGTCTAGCCTATGTGGGACTTGGGACCTTCCCAATAAACATAGTGGTATCATAGATATTATATGATCCGAGGTGTTTTGATTTTTTTAAATAATTGTAAAATATTTGAAAAATATGATGCACCCCTGCATGACATAACAAAATTTTGAAAAAATCGGTGTTTTATTATAACACTTGTTGAATTTATAAAAAATATGGTGCATCCCAATTTAAATAATCTAGTATAAACCCATAAATTTATCTATAGCTATTATTTTATACCGACTATTTTAAAATATCTAGTGAAAATGTAAAAAAAAAATTAAAAAAATGCAAATGAAGTAATTCTTTTTATTATTATTTTACTTAAAAGACAAAATTGTCATATTGAGTTAAATGTAAGGGGTGTGAAAGGTAAGTGTTAAGCTGTCAAGTAAAAGACGCACAATACAATAAAATCAAAGTTCAATTGGTGAATTACATTCTAATATTTTTTTTTAAATTGTTATTGAGTTGCTCATTAATACACCTTTATAATTTCTATCAAATTCTATCAATTTACAAAAATGCCTCTCTTGCATCGTCCAAATTATGACACTCAGAGGCACCACACAATAAAACAAATCAAGTTCATTCAAAACAAATAAGCATGCCTAACCAAAATGGGACTTGAGATCATCTTAATACACTCCCTTACACCTAACACTCTTTTGAGAATGGTGTATGGATATAAACGGCGGGCAACTCATGGTGCGATCGATAGACTCTTATACCATATTAGAGTTTGGTCTATCATCCCTAAAAAAGATGGCTTGTAAGGTGAGCGTTTCCACTCTATATAAACTATTTTCATACTCTATATCTAGTCTATGTGGGACTTAGGACCTTCCCGATAAACATAGTGGTATCTTAGATATTATATGATCTAATGTGTTTTAATTTTTTTATAATAATTGTAAAATATTTGAAAAATATGATGCACCCCTGCATCACATGACAAAATTTTGAAAAATCCAGTGTACACTTATTGAATTTATAAAAAAATATGGTGCACACCGATTTATAAAATTAGTATAAACCCATAAATTTATCTATAGCTATGATTTTATACAGACTATTTTAAAATTTCTATTTAAAATATAAAAATTAAAAAAAATGCAAATGAAGTAATTCTTTTTTTTTTATCATTTTACTTAAAAGACCAAATTGTCAAATTGAGTGAAATGTAAGGGGTGTAAAAGGTAAGTGTTAAGTTGCAAAGTAAAAGTCAAACAATACAATAAAATCACGTCCAATTGGTGCATTGCATTCAAAGTTTTTTTTCAATTATTACGGGGTTACTCATTACACCTTTAGAATATCTCTCAAATTTTATCAATTTCATGCTCTATGTCTAGCCTATGTAGGACTTGGGACCTTCCCAATAAACGTAGTGGTATCATAGATATTATATGATCAGAGGTGTTTTGATTTTTTTAAATAATTGTAAAATATTTGAAAAATATGATGCACCTCTGCATGACATAACAAAATTTTGAAAAATTCGGTGTTTTATTATAACACTTGTTGAATTTATAAAAAATGTGGTGCATCCCAATTTAAATAATTTGGTATAAACCCATAAATTTATCTATAGCTATTATTTTATACCGACTATTTTAAAATATTTAGTGTAAATGTAATAAAAAAAATGCAAATGAAGTAATTCTTTTTATTATTATTTTACTTAAAAGACAAAATTGTCATATTGAGTTAAATGTAAGGGGTGTGAAAGGTAAGTGTTAAGTTGACAAGTAAAAGACACACAATACAATAAAATCAAAGTTCAATTGGTGAATTATATTCTAATTTTTTTTTTAAATTGTTTTTGAGTTTCTCATTAATACACATTTATAATTTCTTTCATATTCTATTAATTTACAAAAATGCCTCTCTTGCATCGTCCGAATTATGACACTCAGAGGCACCACAAAATAAAACAAATCAAGTTAATTCAAACTCATGGTGAGATCGATAGACTCTGATACCATATTAGAGTTTGGTCTATCATCCCTAAAAAAGATGGCTTGTAAGGTGAGCGTTTCCACTCTATATAAACTATTTCCATAATCTATATTTAGTCTATGTGGGACTTAGGATTTTCCCGATAAACATAGTGGTATCTTAGATATTATATGATCCAATGTGTTTTAATTTTTTTATAATAATTGAAAAATATTTGAAAAATATGATGCACCCCTACATCACATAACAAAATTTTGAAAAATCCAGTGTTATATTACAACACTTATTGAATTTATAAAAAAATATGGTGCACACCGATTTATAAAATCTAGTATAAACCCATAAATTTATTATAGCTTTGATTTTATACAGACTATTTTAAAACTTCTATTTAAAATGTAAAAATTAAATAAAAATGCAAATGAAGTAATTCTTTTTTTTATTATTTTACTTAAAAGACAAAATTGTCAAATTGAGTGAAATGTAAGGGGTGTGAAAGGTAAGTGTTAAGTTGCAAAGTAAAAGTCACACAATACAACAAAATCAAGTCCAATTGGTGCATTGCATTCAAAGTTTTTTTTCAATTATGACGGGGTTACTCATTACACCTTTAGAATATCTCTCAAATTTTATCAATTTCATGCTCTATGTCTAGCCTATGTGGGACTTGGGACCTTCCCAATAAACGTAGTGGTATCATAGATATTATATGATCCGAGCTGTTTTGATTTTTTTAAATAATTCTAAAATATTTGAAAAATATGATGCACCCCTGCATGACATATCAAAATTTTGAAAAATTCGGTGTTTTATTATAACACTTGTTGAATTTATAAAAAAATATGGTGCATCCCAATTTAAATAATCTAGTATAAACCCATAAATTTATCTATAGCTATTATTTTATACCGACTATTTGAAAATATCTAGTGAAAATGTAAATAAATAAATAAAAAAATGCAAATGAAGTAATTCTTTTTATTATTATTTTACTTAAAATACAAAATTGTCATATTGAGTTAAATGTAAGGGGTGTGAAAGGTAAGTGTTAAATTGTCAAGTAAAAGACGCACAATACAATAAAATCAAAGTTCAATTGGTGAATTGCATTCTAATATTTTTTTTAAAATTGTTATTCAAAGTTTTTTTTTCAATTATTACGGGGTTACTTATTACACCTTTAGAATATCTCTCAAATTTTATCAATTTCATGCTCTATGTCTAGCCTATGTGGGACTTGGGACCTTCCCAATAAACGTAGTGGTATCATAGATATTATATGATCCGAGGTGTTTTAATTTTTTTAAATAATTGTAAAATATTTGAAAAATATGATGCACCCCTGCATGACATAACAAAATTTTGAAAAATTCGGTGTTTTATTATAACACTTGTTGAATTTATAAAAAATATGGTGCATTCCAATTTAAATAATCTAGTATAAACCCATAAATTTATCTATAGCTATTATTTTATACCGACTATTTTAAAATATCTAGTGAAAATGTAAAAAAAAATTAAAAAAATGCAAATGAAGTAATTCTTTTTATTATTATTTTACTTAAAAGACAAAATTGTCATATTGAGTTAAATGTAAGGGGTGAGAAAGGTAAGTGTTAAGTTGTCAAGTAAAAGACGCACAATACAATAAAATCAAAGTTCAATTGATGAATTGCATTCTAATATTTTTTTTTAAATTGTTATTGAGTTGCTCATTAATACACCTTTATAATTTCTATCAAATTCTATCAATTTACAAAAATGCCTCTCTTGCATCGTCCGAATTATGACACTCAGAGGCACCACACAATAAAACAAATCAAGTTCATTCAAAACAAATAAGCATGCCTAACCAATGTGGGACTTGAGATCGTCTTAATAAACACCTAACACTCTTTTGGGAATGGTGTATGGATATAGACGGCGGGCAACTCATGGTGAGATCGATAGACTCTGATATCATATTAGAGTTTGGTCTATCATCCCTAAAAAAGATGGTTTGTAAGGTGAGCGTTTCCACAATATATAAACTATTTTCATACTCTATATCTAGTCTATGTGGGACTCAGGATCTTCCCGATAAACATAGTGGTTTCTTAGATATTATATGATCTAATGTGTTTTAATTTTTTTATAGTAATTGTAAAATATTTGAAAAATATGATGCACCCCTGCGTCACATAACAAAATTTTGAAAAATCCAGTGTTATATTACTACACTTATTGAATTTATAAAAAAATATGGTGCACACCGATTTATAAAATCTAGTATAAACCCATAAATTTATCTATAGCTTTGATTTTATACAGACTATTTTAAAACTTCTATTTAAAATGTAAAAATTAAATAAAAATGCAAATGAAGTAAAAAAATTTATTATTATTTTACTTAAAAGACAAAATTGTCAAATTGAGTGAAATGTAAGGGGTGTGAAAGGTAAGTGTTAAGTTGCAAAGTAAAAGTCACACAATACAATAAAAGCAAGTCCAATTGGTGCATTGCATTCAAAGTTTTTTTTCAATTATTACGGGGTTACTCATTACACCTTTAGAATATGTCTCAAATTTTATCAATTTCATGCTCCATGTCTAGTCTATGTGGGACTTGGGACCTTCCCAATAAACGTAGTGGTATCATAGATATTATATGATCCGAGGTGTTTTGATTTTTTTAAATAATTGTAAAATATTTGAAAAATATGATGCACCCCTGCATTGTTGGATGTTATATAAGTCAAATGCAATGTAACTATGATCAGAAACATGTTTGAAGAATAGCTTATTTGAGAAGCTATTTGGAAAAACTGCCAGAATGCTGTAGAAAACCAGAAAAATACTTTTGTTTTTGGGCTGTTTTGTTTAGCTTTTGTTTGTTACTTTGTTTAGTGTTAGTAGGCACTATATATACATTTTGTAACATGTTGAATGTATTAATGCCATATGATTTTTACCCTCTCAATTAATCTCTATTCTCTCTAAAACTTCATCTTCCCCAATCCTCCAATTTCACCAAAATTATTCATCACCTCCATTGATTCACATACAAGCTTTTGTGCTTGTTCCAACATTTGGCATCAAGAGCATTGGTTCCGATCCCATTCTGCTGCAATGTTAGTTTCAAACGACAAGATCCCCACCAATCTTCCCATTCTTGATTCAAAGAACTACAACAGTGCAAACAAATGAAAGTTTTGTTTGGCTACCAAGACGTGCTCGATGTGATTACTACCGGTGTTACCCCTCTTGTTGAAGAGGCTACAGTTGCCCAACAAGCCACTCACAAAGAAGAGAAGAAGAAATACTACAAGGCTCTCTTCTTGATACATTCTTGCATCGATGAAGACAACTTCGAAAAGGTTGGTGATTGTGACTCGGCGAAGAAAGCTTGGGATATACTCGAGAAGGCGTATGCGGAAGTTGAGAAAGCGAAGATGGTGAGGTTACAAACTCACAAGAGGCAGTTTGAATTACTCCAAATGGAAGAGAAGGAAACGGTCAACGATTACATAACGCGTGTGACGCATTTGGTGAATCAAATGAAGGCTTGCAGTGAGTCGGTTTCGGAGGAAAACATTGTGTCGAAGGTGTTGCGTTCTTTAACGGCAAGATTCGACAACATTGTTGTTGCGATTGAAGAATCGAAGGATCTCAAGACCATGACGAAGGATGAACTACAAAGTTCATTGGAAGCTCATGAACAAAGGATGGATGAAAGAGGAAACGATAAGGCAAAAGCGGAAGTGGCTTTGCAAGCTCGTTTCAATGAGAAGAATAAGAGATCGAAAGGGAAATGGTCTTCTAGAGATAAGAAGAATTTCCAGAATTTTGGTGGAAAAGATCCACAAAATTCAAGAGGACAAAGAGGAGAAGGAACCTCCAAGGATGGTAGTCAAGGCAACTACAAGCCGCTCGACAAAAGTACTAAGAGATGTTATAATTGTCAAAAGCTTGGACATTTCTCAAGAGATTGTCGTTTCAAGCGCAAGGAGAGTGATGCGGATGAAGCTAAGGTTTCTAGGAAAGAAGTGGATGATGATAGCACACTTCTTGTGGTGATTACGGAGGAGAATAATGGCATGGAAAGCAGTAGAAAGTTGTTGTAGAGAAACTACTACAGTGCAGAAAAGGTGAAGAAAATGCGTTCGGAGAAAAGCGCATTAGTAACGGTTCGAGATGGAGTCCAAGGTAGTGATGAGTGGTACTTGGATTCTGGTTGTTCGATGCATATGACGGGTAGAAAAGTTTGTTTCGTGAAGATCAATCAAGCCACACGAAGTAGAGTGAGATTCGCGGATAATACGACTTTAGCGGCCGACGGTGTCGGTGATGTCTTGATCATGAGGAGGGATGGTGGTCATTCCTTGATCAAGGAAGTTTTGTACATTCCTAGAATTAAGTGTAACCTTTTAAGCATTGGCCAATTACTTGAAAGGAATTACACAATTCGCATGGAAAACAAAGTATTGCACGTTTTGGACCAAAATGGAGTTTTGATCCTTAAGGCTCCTATGGCTGCCAATAGAACTTTCAAGATTGAGTTGAAAGTTATGGAGCATAGGTGCTTAGCTACTGGTGCAAGTCGTGAGGAATGGTTATGGCACTACCGTCTCGATCATCTCAACTTTCGTGATCTCGACGCGTTACAAAGACATGGTATGGTGTCCGGGCTGCCAAGGATTAATATTCCAGCTGAAATATGTGAAGAGTGTGTTCACGGGAAGAAACACAAGAGTAATTTCAACAAGGATGCGGGTCATAGAACCAAGCATCACCTTGAAGTGGTGTATTCTGATGTATGCAGACCGATGCAAGTCAATTCCTACGGTGGCAATCGATACTTTATCACGTTTATTGATGACTTTAGTAGGAAGTTGTAGATTTACCTCATTAAGAGGAAGGATGAGGTGTTTGAAGTGTTCAAACGGTTTAAGTCAATGGTTGAGCGCCAATGCGGTAAAAAGCTCAAAACTCTCAAAACGGACGGTGGTGGTGAATTCACATCCGGTGAGTTTATGAGCTATTGCAATGATGAGGGGATAATCTGTGAGGTGGTGCCTCCCTACACTCCACAACAAAATGGCATTGCGGAAAGAAAAAATCGGACAATCATGAACATGGTACGAACCATGTTAAAAGGCAAAAATTTACCGAAAGAGCTTTGGGGTGAAGCGGTATCTACAGCTGCCTATTTGTTGAATAGGTGTCCGACAAAGAAGCTGGAAAAGATAACTCCAGAAGAGGTATGGTCCGGATTCAAACCGAGTTTGAGTCACTTGCGCGTTTTCGGTTCGGTTGCGTTTCGACACATTTCCGGGACAGCTTAGAAAGAAGCTTGATGATAAGGGTGAGAAGTTGTTACTTGTTGGATATCATCCTACCAGAGGCTACAAATTGTTTAATATGAGTAGCAAGAGGATTGTGGTAAGTCAGGACGTGATTGTGGACGAAATCCGGACGTTTGACAGCAAAATTTCTGCTATTTCTGTACAGGAAATCGATTTACCAAATGAGGTAATCGATTTCCAGCCTGTGACAGAGCCCCCTGGTGCTGCTGGAAGTCAAAATTCAGGCCCAGAAATCGAATTCCTGGGAGGAAATTTGAATTTCCAGCCTATTAATGATCCTGGACAGGAACCATTCGCAACGGAGGATGGTGAAACGAGTAGACGACCAACAAGGTAGAGAGGTATGTCTCAAAGACTCCAAGATTGTGAGGTATTCCGTGATAGCGAGATCAATCATGATGGTGATCTCATCCATTTCACTTTAATGGCCGAATCCGAACCAGTGAATACGGAGGAGGCATTAAGCGATCCAAAATGGATGACTGCAATGAAGGATGAGCTGGAATCAATTGAGAAAAACAATACTTGGATGTTGGTCGATTTACCGAAAGGTAAAAAGGAAATTGGTGTGAAATGGGTCTTCAAGGTGAAAGCAAATCTGAAAGGTGAGATAATCAAGCATAAGGCTCGATTAGTGGCAAAGGGATTTTTGCAAAAGGAAGGCATTGATTTTGATGAGGTATTCGCACCAGTTGCAAGGCATGAAACCATCCGGTTAGTTGTTGCGATTGCAAATACCAACAGCTGGCCGTTATATCAAATGGACATCAAATCGGCATTTTTGAACGGTCCATTGGATGAAGAGGTGTATGTGGGACAGCCACCGGGTTTTGTTATTCAAGACCAAGAGGCAAGAGTCTATAAGTTGAGGAAGGCACTCTATGGTTTGAAACAAGCTCCAAGAGCTTGGAACAAATGCATAGATGGTTTTCTTAACGATATTGGTTTCAAGAAATGCGTGTCCGAGCATGGGGTGTATGTGAAAATGGGTGCTAACGAAGGGGTGTTCATTCTTTGCCTATATGTGGACGATTTGTTGATTACTGGAAGTTGTGAATCATACATTCCAAAGTTCAAGCAAGAGCTTATGAGGGAATTTGAAATGAGTGACCTTGGTGCTATGACATACTTCTTAGGCATAGAGTTCCAAAAGACAAAGTTGGGGCTGCTCATGCATCAAAGAAGGTATGCAATGGAGATCTTGAAGAGGTGTGATATGGAGCATTGCAATGCTGCCATAACTCCATCTGAGGCACGATTACAACTATCCAAGAGTGAGGAAGAGCAAGATGTGGATCCAACTCAATACCGGAGATTGGTTGGATCATTGCGTTACTTGTGAAATACGCGACCTGATTTGGCGTTTAGTGTCGGTATTGCTAGTAGGTTCATGGAAAAGCCAAAGGTATCACACTTGGCAGCGGTTAAGAGGATCCTTCGTTATGTGAAAGGTACTCTTGGCTGTGGAATTTCGTTTCCGGCAAGTGACACGGGCAGAAGTTGCAATTTACTTGGATACACCGACTCCAATTGGTACGGAGATAAACACGATCGAAAATCAACGGTGGGTTATGTCTTTATGTTCGGCGGTGCACCAATCTCTTGGTGTTCTTGAAAGGAGCCGGTGGTTGCTCTCTCTTCTTGTGAGGTGGAGTATATTGCAGCTTCGATGTGTGCATGCCAAGTTGTGTGGCTTGTGAATCTGTTGTGTGAGCTGGACAGCTGCACGAGAGAGGGAGTTTTGTTGTTGGTGGACAAAGTTTCAACCATCAATCTTGCTAAGAATCCCATAGCACATGGGAGAAGCAAGCACATTGAGATGAGGTTCCATTACTTGCGCGATTTGGTGAGTTCTGGACAGTTACGTTTAAGCTACTGCAGAAGTGAAGAACAAGTCGCGGACTTGTTGACGAAATCGGTTACGAACGATGTTTTCAAGCGACTCATGGTGAAGTTGGGGATGAAGAACATCGAGCATTTGACTTAAGGTGGCGTGTTGGATGTTATATAAGTCAAATGCAATGTAACTATGACCAGAAACATGTTTGGAGAATAGCTTATTTGAGAAGCTATTTGGAAAATCTACCAGAATGCTGCAGAAAACCAGAAAAATACTTTTGTTTTTAACCTGTTTTTGTTTAGCTTTTGTTTGTTACTTTGTTTAATGTTAGTAGGCACTATATATACATTTTGTAACATGTTGAATGTATTAATACCATATGATTTTTACCCTCT
This sequence comes from Lathyrus oleraceus, assembly GCF_024323335.1. Lineage (NCBI taxonomy): Eukaryota > Viridiplantae > Streptophyta > Magnoliopsida > Fabales > Fabaceae > Lathyrus > Lathyrus oleraceus. The sequence continues at coordinate 347,142,713 of NC_066583.1, forward strand.
CAATTAATCTCTAATCTCTCTAAAACTTCATCTTCCCCAATCCTCCAATTTCACCAAAATTATCCATCACCTCCATTGATTCACATACAAGCTTTTGTGCTTGTTCCAACATGCATGACATAACAAAATTTTGAAAAATTCGGTGTTTTATTATAAAACTTGTTGAATTTATAAAAAATATGGTGCATCCCAATTTAAATAATCTAGTATAAACCCATAAATTTATCTATAGCTATTATTTTATACCGACTATTTTAAAATATCTAGTGAAAATGTAAAAAAAAATTAAAAAAATGCAAATGAAGTAATTCTTTTTATTATTATTTTACTTACTAGACAAAATTGTCATATTGAGTTAAATGTAAGGGGTGTGAAAGGTAAGTGTTAAGTTGTCAAGTAAAAGACAAACAATACAATAAAATCAAAGTTCAATTAATGAATTGCATTCTAATATTTTTTTTAAAATTGTTATTGAGTTGCTCATTAATACACCGGGTTTTGTTGTTCAAGACCAAGAGGCAAGAGTCTATAAGTTGAGGAAGGCACTCTATGGTTTGAAACAAGCTCTCCAAGAGCTTGGAACAAACTCATAGATGGTTTTCTTAACGATATTGGTTTCAAGAAATGCGTGTCCGAGCATGAGGTGTATGTGAAAACGGGTGCTAGCGAAGGGGTGATCATTCTTTGTCTATATGTGGACGATTTGTTGATTACCGGAAGTTGTGAATCATACATTTCAAAGTTCAAGCAAAAGCTTATGAGGGAATTTGAATGAGTGACCTTGGTGCTATGACATACTTCTTAGGCATAGAGTTCCAAAAGACAAAGTTGGGACTGCTCATGCATCAAAGAAGGTATGCAATGGAGATCTTGAAGAGGTGTGATATGGAGCATTGCAATGCTTCCATAACTCCATCTGAGGCACGATTACAACTATCCAAGAGTGAGGAAGAGCAAGATGTGGATCCAACTCAATACCGGAGATTGGTTGGATCATTGCGTTACTTGTGCAATACACGGCCTGATTTATAAAATCTAGTATAAACCCATAAATTTATCTATAGCTATAATTTTATACAGACTATTTTAAAATTTCTATTTAAAATGTAAAATTTAAAATAAAAAAAAAGCAAATGAAGTAACTCCTTTTTTTATTATTTTACTTAAAAGACAAAATTATCAAATTGAGTGAAATGTAAGGGGTGTGAAAGGTAAGTGTTAAGTTGCAAAGTAAACGTCACACAATACAATAAAATCAAGTCCAATTGGTGCATTGCATTCAAAGTTTTTTTTCAATTATTACGGGGTTACTCATTACACCTTTAGAATATCTCTCAAATTTTATCAATTTCATAAAACGTCCCACTCGCACCGTCAGAATTATGACATTCAGACACTTTTTTAGGTATTGTGTATGGATATAGATTGTGGGAAAGTCATAGTGCGATCGATAGGCTCCGATACCATATTAGAGTTTGGTTTATCATTCCTAACAAACTGGCTTGTAAGGTGAGCGTTTTCACTCTATATAAACAATTTTCATTCTCTGTGTATAGTCTACGTGGGACTTGGGATCTTCCTAATAAACATAATGATATCTTAGATATTACATGATCCAAAGTGTTTTGATTTCTTTTAAATAATTGTAAAATATTTGAAAAATATGATGCACCCCTGCACCACATGCAATTTTTTTGAAAAATTTGATGATACATTACAACGCCTATTGAATTTATAAAAAAAAACATATGATGCACCCCAATTTAAAAAATCTAGTATAAACCCATAAATTTGTCTATAGTTGTGATTTTATATAGACTATTTTAAAATATCTAGTGAAAATGTTAAAGAAAATTTTAAAAATACAAATGAAGAAATTCATTTTATTATTAGTTTACTTAAAACACAAAATTGTCATATTGAGTTAAATGTAAGGGGTGTGAAAGGTAAGTGTTAAGTTGTCAAGTAAAAGACGCACAATACAATAAAATCAAAGTTCAATTGGTGAATTGCATTCTAATATTTTTTTTAAAATTGTTATTGAGTTGCTCATTAATACACCTTTATAATTTCTATCAAATTCTATCAATTTCCAAAAACGCCCTTCTCGTACCATCCAGATTATGACATTCAGACGCACCACACAATAAAATAGATCAAGTTCATTCAAAATAAATATGTTTGTCTAACCAATGTGGGACTTGAGATCTTCCTAATACATCATGTTGTATGGATATAAACAACAGGTAACTCATGGTGCGATTGATAGGCTCTGATACCATATTAGAATTTGGCATAGCATCCCTAAAAAAATTGGCTTGTAAGGTGAGTGTTTCTATTCTATATAAACTATTTTCATGTTTTATGTGTAGCCAATGTGGGATTTGGGATCTTCCCAATAAACATAGTGATATCTCAGATATTATATGATCCAAGATGTTTTGATTATTTTAAAATAATTGTAAAATGTTTGAAAAATATGATGCATCCCTGCATCACATACCTAAATTTAAAAAATCCGGTTATACATTACAACACTTATCGAATTTATAAAAAAATATGGTGCACCCTAATTTTAAAAATCTAGTATAAACCCATAAATTTATCTATAACTATGATTTTATACGGACTATTTTAAAATATGTAGTGAAAATCTAAAAAAAATAAAAAAAAATGGAAATGAAGTAATTCTTTTTATTATTATTTTACTTAAAAGACAAAATTGTCAAATTGAGTGAAATGTATGGAGCGTGAAAGGTGAGTGTTAAATTTCTAAGTAAAAGTCGCACAATACAATAAAATCATGTCCAATTGGTGCATTGCATTCCAAGATTTTTTAATTATTATGGGGTTTCTCATTACACCTTTAGAATATCTCTCAAATTTTATCAATTTCCAAAAATGCCCCTCTCGCACCTTCCATATTATAAAATTCAGACGCACCACACAATAAAACATATCAAGTTTATTCAAAAAAAAATATGCATGTCTAACCAATGCGGACCTTGAGATCTTTCTAATACACTCCCTCACACCCAACACTCTTTTGGGCATAATGTGTGGATATAAATGGCGGACAACACATGGTGTGATCGATAAGCTATGATATCATTTTAGAGTTAGGCATATCATCCTTAAAAACATTTGCTTGTAAGGTGAGCATTTCCACTTTATATAAATAATTTTCATGCTCTATGTCTAGCCTATGTGGGACTTAGGATCATCCCAATAAACACAGTGGTATCTTGGATATTATATGATCCAAGGTGTTTTGATTTTTTTAAAATAATTGTAAGATTTTTGAAAAATATGATCCACCCCTGCATTACATACAAAAATTTTGAAAAATCTGGTGATACATTACAACACTTATTGAATTTATAAAAAAATATGGTGCACCCCAATTTAAAAAATCTAGTATAAACCCATAAATTTATCTATAGCTATGATTTTATACAGAGTATTTCAAAATATCTAGTGAAAATGTAAAAATAAAAATAAAAAAATGCAAACGAAGTAATTATTTTTATTATTATTTTACTTAAAAGATGAAATTATCAATTTGAGTGAAATATAAGAGGTGTGAAAGGTAAGTGTTATGGTGCCAAGTAAAAGTCGCACAATATAATAAAATCAAAGTCCAATTGGTGCATTGCATTCCAAGATATTTTAAAATTATTATGGGGTTTCCCATTACATATTTAGAATTTCTCTCAAATTCTGCCAATTGCAAAAAACACCACTCTCGCAACGTTCGGATTATGACATTCAGACGCACCACCCAATAAAACAGATCAAGTTCATTCAAAAAAGTGTTGGGTGTGGGGTTTGAGATCTTCCTAATACACTCCCTCACACCCAACACTCTTTTGGGCATGGTCTGGGAATATAAACTGCGGGTCACTTCTGGTGCAATCAATAGGCTTTGATACCATATTAGAGTTTGGTCTATCATCCCTAAAAAAATTGGTCTTTAAGGTGAATGTTTCCACTCTATATAAACAATTTCCATGTTCTATGTCTAGCCTATGTGGGACTTAGGATCTTTCCAATAAACATAGTGGTATCTTAGATATTATATGATCCAAGGTGTTTTGATTTTTTTTTAAATAATTAGATTTTTTTTAAAAAATATGATGCACCCCTGCATCACATACCAAATTTTTGAAAAATACGGTGATACATTACAACATTGATTGAATTTATAAAAAAAATACGGTGCATCCCAATTTTAAAAATATAGTATAAACTCATAAATTTATCTATAGCTATAATTTTATAGAGACTATTTTAAAATATCTAGTGAAAAATTAAAAATTAAAAAAAATGCAAATGAAGTACTTCTTTTTATTATTATTTTACTTGAAAGACAAAATTGTCATTTTGAGTGAAATGTAAGTGGTGTGAAAGGTCAGTATTAAGGTGCCAAGTAAAAGTCGCACAATACAATAAGATCAATGTACAATTGGTGAATTGCATTCTAATATTTTTTTAAATTATTATGGGGTTGCTCATTAGACCTTTAGAATATCTCTCAAAATTCTATCAATTCGCAAAACACCCCTCTCGCACCGTCTAGATATGATATTCAGACGCACTACATAATAAAACAGATTAAGTTCATTCAAAACAAATATGCATGTCAAGATATTGCTATTCTGATACCCCATATAGATATCAATCTTCGGGAGCACCCATTATAATAAATGAATTGTCTCTCCCTCCCCATTCACTAACATTTGAAATCAAAATAACAAATAGCATAATAAGGTCAAGCAACACTCTTTACGTGAGAGCTAGCCAAAATCTCTCGATTTTTACTCTTTCTCATTCAAGCTAAGTTTCAATTTTGGTAATTTGTTTCATACATTTGAAAAATATTCATTAAATTTAATCTCTTCACATCCTCACCTTATTTCTCATGATTATGGTGCACTCAATTTCTTCCTAGTTTTTAATTAAAGTATATTACATTTCATCTAATGCCAATGTTCTATCCATTTTCTTTCTAGTATGTTTTTTAGGTTGAGTTTGGTAAATTTGGGGTTTAGGTTTCTGACTTAACTATGGCATGAATTATCCATATATCAAATTACGGATACCCCATATAGATATCAAAGTCTAGAAATCAATCTCTAGATACTAGATGTTTACTTGTACTACACTAAACTGTTTATAAAGATATATAATGTATTTTCAATATATTTTCATGTTATGTCAATTAGAAGTTGAATGTACCAAATATGTTATGTCAATTAGAGGTCAAATACATCAATATATGTCATGTCAATTACAATTCAAATGTATGAAATATGTTATGTCAATTAGAGGTTATGTATGAAATATGAAATACTATATGGTTGGGATGCATAGCTATACTATTAGAAGTAATTCATATTTATTAGTTGTACTATTTTCTTAACCCCTAAGTTTGTTAGAGGGTATTTTAGTATTTTATCCTATTCTAGTAACCCTAGTTTTAGCTTATAAATAGGGTGACAATCATTGTAACTTTTATCATGTTTTGTAGCCGTCATTCTCCTAATAGAATATTTCCGTTCATCATTTATTCTACCTTTGCACCAACAATTGGTATCAGAGCTCCGGTTCGGATTCATTAGGGAAACACGGGAAACACGAGTGAACGTGAGGTCTTGTGTGTTTGATTTTGATTCTTAGATTCGTGTTGAATCTTGAACAAAATCTAATCAGAAATTTTAATTCTGTGGGTTGGGAAACACTGTGTGAGAAATCTGAGTGTACTGTGCAAGGTAGAAAGATGAACGGAAACGGCAACATGAACACCAAACTTCCAGTATTTGACTGTAAAAACTGGAATCGTTGGATGATCCAAATGCGTGTATTATTCGGTGCTCAAGATGTTCTAGATCTTGTCACTGATGGTTATTGTAACACCCTTCTAAAATACCCCAAATATTTAATAAAAACAACAAATATATATCAGAGTAATTATGCACCAAGGGTGTCACACAACTAGTTCACACCATAATAACTGTCATGCTCTTTTATTTAATTCAAAATAACATTTTTGCATAATTCGCAGCGGATAGAAATCAAATCAACCATTCAAAACATATAACAGATTACATGTAAAATTGTTCAGCAATTAAAACATCCCGTCCCGATGTTACATCTATCAGAGCATGACCCACTACGGAGACTACACTAGACTCCAAGCACTAGCTTCTACTCAATCACTGCTCGTTACCTGAAAAATAGTTGTAAGGGTGAGTTCTTCAATCGATATAATAAGTATTATAAATCATCATGTAATGCTAAGTAATTTAACACGTTTCATCACCCAAATCAGATTTACACATTCAGTAACGGCACATCAACTCCAATATCATACTCAATAACAACATAAAATGCAACTCAAATGAGACTCGACTCGTCATGCATGTGGTACCAATCGGAGTAAAACTCCCAACTTAGAATCATTGCCATTTTATTGGGCATCAAGGCATAAGCCTTCAACTTTCAACTTAAAATTTTGCCAATCCAGGCCAACGTGGTGTGAGCAAAGCTCCGACTTAATGCATATGAATGTACATGGCATACACGACTTTAAACTGTCGACAACATAATAAGAATAGCAATACAACAATGTTTTCAACAAAATCAACTTATAATCAACTTATAATCAACTTTGGCTCACCAAGCCTACAACTCAGTATTTTCAACAACTTTAATACAACTTATCAACATATTTGTATCAACACTTCATAACATAAACTCAACAAAGTTACTCATCAAAATTAACGATAATAGGCCAATAACCAATTATGTTCACAACATTAAAATATCAATTTTTCCAATTTCCAACAGTGTTAACCGGTTAACGCCCTGGGTTAACCGGTTAACGCAGGACAAAACACACTTTCTGGCAAAACGCAACAGTGTTAACCGGTTAACGCCCTGGGTTAACCGGTTAACGCAGGCAAAACAACACATTTCCACAAATATAACAGTGTTAACCGGTTAACACCCTGGGTTAACCGGTTAACGCAGACAAAACAGCAGTTCCTGCGCTAACACAAGGCAGAATGCAGAGTTCTCCGCATTTTCCGCCGTTGGAGGACTTCCGGACCTCCGATTCAATTTCCGTAAAAAGCTATACGTCCAGTAAATTACGACACACACCATTATCGATTCAATTGCAGTTTTTAACACAGTTTATCCAACATCATTTTCAGCATTCACAATCCCAATTAGGGTCACTTCAACGGTTTATCACTACCCATGACATGTTAATGTATAATACCCATTAAACGACGATAAACCCCCCTTACTTGAGATAATCCGGCAATCTCTAAGCTTCAAGCTCTTCCGTTCTTCAACCTTTGCTCTCTAGCTCTTTCTCTTTGCCCTTTCTCCACTTTCCACTTTTCAGCCGCTTCTCTGTTTCACGTGAAAACTCTTTACCAAAAAATGAAAACCCTTTTCTCTTATTCCAACTTATATATTTTCCACTAATTATTATTCCAAATAATAATAATAATAATAATCCAATAATTCAATTTATTTAATTAAATTAATAAATATATTATTAACTTAATTTAAATAATTCTCTTATTTTATTCGGGGTGTTACAACTCTCCCCCACTAAAAGAGTTTTCGTCCTCGAAAACATACCTCAAGCAAATAACTCTGGATAAGACTCTTTCATCTGACTCTCCAGTTCCCAAGTCACATTGCCACCTGCTGGTCCTCCCCAAGCTACTTTCACTAAGGCAATCTCTTTACCCCGCAACTGCTTCAACTCTCGATCCTCAATCCTCATAGGCGATATTTCAACAGTCAGGTTATCTCTCACCTGTACATCATCTACTTGGATCACATGCGACGGATCATGAATGTACCTCCTCAACTGAGACACATGAAAAACCTCATGCAAATTCGCAAGTGACGGCGGTAAAGCGATACGATAGGCTACCTCTCCTATCCTCTCCAAAATCTGATAAGGACCAATAAATCGAGGTGTCAACTTCTTTGACTTCAAAGCTCGACCAACCCCAGTTATCGGAGTAACACGAAGAAACACGTGATCTCCCTCTCGGAACTCAAGTGACTTCCTTCTCTTATCATGATAACTCTTCTGACGACTCTGAGCAATTCTCATCTTCTCCTGAATCATCTTAATCTTTTCTGTAGTCTGTTGAACAATCTCCGGTCCAACCACAACACTCTCACCGGACTCATACCAACATAGCGGTGTCCGACATCTCCTACCATACAAAGCTTCAAACGGCGCCATACCAATGCTCGAATGAAAACTATTGTTGTAGGTAAACTCAATCAAAGGTAAATAACAATCCCAAGCACCTCCCTTTTCCAAAACACAAGCCCTCAACAGATCCTCTAGTGACTGAATCGTCCTCTCAGTCTGACCATCAGTCTGCGGGTGATATGCAGAGCTCAATCTCAGTTTAGTTCCCAAAGCCTTCTGCAAACCTTCCCAGAATTTCGATGTAAATCTAGGATCTCTGTCCGAAACAATACTCGACGGAATACCATGCAAACTTACAATTTTCTCAATATACAACTCAGCTAATTTCTCTAACGGATAGTCCATTCTGATCGGAATGAAATGAGCCGACTTTGTCAATCTGTCAACAATCACCCAAATAGCTTCAAAATTCTTAATTGTCCTCGGTAAACCAGAAACAAAATCCATACTGATACTATCCCACTTCCACTCTGGAATAGCCAACGGTTGCATTAGCCCAGACGGCTTCTGATGCTCAATCTTCGACTTCTGACAAGTCAAACAGGAATAAACAAAACTCGCAGTTTCTCTTTTCATTCCCGGCCACCAAAATAACTTCTTCAAATCATGATACATCTTTGTAGCTCCAGGATGAATACTCAGGCCACTACGATGTCCTTCCTCCAGAATACTCTTCTTAAGTTCGGTAACATCCGGAATACACACCCGATTACCAAATCTCAAAACACCATTCTCATCAACTCTGAATTCGCCACCTTGACCTTGATTCACTAGAGTCAACTTATCAACCAAAAGCACATCGGATTTCTGACCCTCTCTGATCTCATCCAGAATACCACTTGTTAACTTCAACATTCCCAATTTAACACTATTGTGAGTACTCTCACACACCAAACTCAAGTCTCTAAACTGCTCAATTAAATCCAATTCCTTAACCATTAGCATAGACATATGTAATGATTTCCGACTCAATGCATCAGCCACTACGTTTGCTTTACCCGGATGGTAATTCAAACCAAAGTCATAATCCCTCAATGAACTTCCTATAATAACCAGCCAAACCAAGGAAACTTCGAATCTCAGCAACAGACTTAGGAGCTTCCCACTTAGATACCGCTTCTATCTTAGAAGGATCAACAGCAACACCACCTCTTGAAATCACATGACCCAGAAAACTTACCTCTCCTAACCAAAATTCACACTTGGACAATTTAGCAAATAACTTCTTTTCTCGTAGAACTTCTAAAACCACTCTCAAATGTTCAGCATGCTCTTCTTCAGATTTCGAATACACCAAAATATCATCAATAAACACCACAACAAACCTGTCTAGGTACGGATGGAAAATCCTATTCATATACTCCATAAATACTCCAGGCGCATTAGTCACACCAAAAGGCATTACAGAATACTCATAATGTCCATACCTTGTTCTGAAAGCAGTCTTCTGAATATCCTCGGTTTTCACACGGATCTGATGATACCCAGATCTCAAATCTATTTTGCTGAACACACTTGCACCAACCAACTGATCCATCAAATCATCAATCCTCGGCAAAGGATACCGATTCTTGATCGTCACTTTATTCAGTTGCCTGTAGTCCACACACAACCTCATAGTACCTTCTTTCTTCTTAACCAATAGCACTGGTGCACCCCACGGTGACACACTCGGACGAATAAATTTCTTATCCAACAGATCTTCCAACTGACTCTTCAATTCAGTTAACTCAACAGCAGACATACGGTACGGAGCCATCGATATCGGCCTAGTACCAGGTACCAAATCAATCGAGAACTCCACTTCGCGCTCTGGCGGTAATTCATTCACCTCTTCCGGAAACACATCAGGAAAATCACACACCACGGCTAGATCGCCAATCACCAGTTTATCTTTAGCCTCCAAAGTCGCTAACAGCATAAACAACTCTGCCCCATCAGCTACTTCCTCATTCACTTGCCTTGCTGATAGAAACAAACTCTTTCCCTCCTCAATCTCAGGAAAGACCACCGTCTTATCAAAACAGTTGATAGAAACTCGGTTAAACACCAACCAGTTCATACCCAGAATAACATCAATCTGCACTAGTGGAAGACACACTAGGTCCATCCCAAAGTCTCTACCAAAAATACTCAAAGGACAATTTAAACAAACCGAAGTAGTAGTCACTGAACCCTTCGCAGGAGTATCAATTACCATACTACCAAACATCTCAGATATCTCTAACTTAAGTTTCACAGCACAATCCAAAGATATAAAGGAATGAGTCGCACCTGTGTCAATAATAGCTACAAGAGGAAAGCCATTAATATAACACGTACCTCGGATAAGTCTGTCCTCACTGGAGGTTTGAGTTCCGGTCAATGCGAACACCTTCCCCGTCTGAGATTTCTTTGGCTTCTGACACTGACTTCCAATATGCCCTTCTTCGCCACAATTAAAACAAATCATTTCCTGGTGCTTGCAATCAGCTATTGCATGACCAGTCTTACCACAACGAAAACATCTCTTTACTTCAGCAGTGCATACATTACTCTTATGACCAGTCTGACCACATTTGAAGCAAACTATACCAGCAGGAGCACCTCCCCTACTGGTCCTCTGAGCCGGAGCAGCTCCTTGTTTCCCTTTTCCCACTGGGGCATCATACGGTTTGCCACGATTTTGATGTTGCTTGCCCCTGCGGTCACTGACAATCTTGTAATGAGCATTATTTTCTTCTTCAAATATCCTGCAGCTATCAACCAATTCAGTAAAAATGCGTATCTTCTGATACCCAACAGCCTTCTTAATTTCAGAGCGCAGTCCATTTTCAAACTTGATGCACTTTGAAAATTCAGCACCAGCACCAGTGTAATGAGGATAAAATTTGGACAGCTCCACAAATTTCGCAGCATAATCAGTGACAGACATGTTTCCTTGCTTCAGCTCAAGGAACTCAATTTCCTTCTTACCACGGACATCTTCCGGATAATACTTTCTCATGAATTCCCTACGGAATACATCCCAAGTAATGACTTCACCTGCCACGGTCAACCTCTCGTGAGTCTCTAGCCACCAGTCATCAGCTTCGACTGCTAGCATGTGAGTACCATACCGAACCTTCTGAGCTGGAGTGCAATCCATAACACGGAAGATTCTCTCTATCTCTTTCAACCATCCCAAGGCTGCATCTGGATCATGCTTCCCTTTAAACACCGGCGGATTCTCTCTTTGGAAAGTCGCCAAGCTACGTGATCCAGCATCACCACCAGCATTTGGCAAGTTCTGCACAGCTTGTGCCATCGCTTGCATTGCGGCAGCCATTGCAGCGTCATTCCTTCCAGCCATTTCAACTTATCAATACAACACAACTTAAAGTTAGATTAGTAACAATACACAATTGTTAGACAGTAACGACACGACAACTGGCCGGACAGACCGACCTGCTCTGATACCACTAATGTAACACCCTTCTAAAATACCCCAAATATTTAATAAAAACAACAAATATATATCAGAGTAATTATGCACCAAGGGTGTCACACAACTAGTTCACACCATAATAACTGTCATGCTCTTTTATTTAATTCAAAATAACATTTTTGCATAATTCGCAGCGGATAGAAATCAAATCAACCATTCAAAACATATAACAGATTACATGTAAAATTGTTCAGCAATTAAAACATCCCGTCCCGATGTTACATCTATCAGAGCATGACCCACTACGGAGACTACACTAGACTCCAAGCACTAGCTTCTACTCAATCACTGCTCGTTACCTGAAAAATAGTTGTAAGGGTGAGTTCTTCAATCGATATAATAAGTATTATAAATCATCATGTAATGCTAAGTAATTTAACACGTTTCATCACCCAAATCAGATTTACACATTCAGTAACGGCACATCAACTCCAATATCATACTCAATAACAACATAAAATGCAACTCAAATGAGACTCGACTCGTCATGCATGTGGTACCAATCGGAGTAAAACTCCCAACTTAGAATCATTGCCATTTTATTAGGCATCAAGGCATAAGCCTTCAACTTTCAACTTAAAATTTTGCCAATCCAGGCCAACGTGGTGTGAGCAAAGCTCCGACTTAATGCATATGAATGTACATACACGACTTTAAACTGTCGACAACATAATAAGAATAGCAATACAACAATGTTTTCAACAAAATCAACTTATAATCAACTTATAATCAACTTTGGCTCACCAAGCCTACAACTCAGTATTTTCAACAACTTTAATACAACTTATCAACATATTGGTATCAACACTTCATAACATAAACTCAACAAAGTTACTCATCAAAATTAACGATAATAGGCCAATAACCAATTATGTTCACAACATTAAAATATCAATTTTTCCAATTTCCAACAGTGTTAACCGGTTAACGCCCTGGGTTAACCGGTTAACGCAGGACAAAACACACTTTCTGGCAAAACGCAACAGTGTTAACTGGTTAACGCCCTGGGTTAACCGGTTAACGCAGGCAAAACAGCACATTTCCACAAATATAACAGTGTTAACCGGTTAACACCCTGGGTTAACCGATTAACGCAGACAAAACAGCAGTTCCTGCGCTAACACAAGGCAGAATGCAGAGTTCTCCGCATTTTCCGCCGTTGGAGGACTTCCGGACCTCCGATTCAATTTCCGTAAAAAGCTATACGTCCAGTAAATTACGACACACACCATTATCGATTCAATTGCAGTTTTTAACACAGTTTATCCAACATCATTTTCAGCATTCACAATCCCAATTAGGGTCACTTCAACGGTTTATCACTACCCATGACATGTTAATCTATAATACCCATTAAACGACGATAAACCCCCCTTACCTGAGATAATCCGGCAATCTCTAAGCTTCAAGCTCTTCCGTTCTTCAACCTTTGCTCTCTAGCTCTTTCTCTTTGCCCTTTCTCCACTTTCCACTTTTCAGCCGCTTCTCTGTTTCACGTGAAAACTCTTTACCAAAAAATGAAAACTCTTTTCTCTTATTCCAACTTATATATTTTCCACTAATTATTATTCCAAATAATAATAATAATAATAATCCAATAATTCAATTTATTTAATTAAACTAATAAATATATTATTAACTTAATTTAAATAATTCTCTTATTTTATTCGGGGTGTTACAGTTATGTTCCGGTAGCAGCAAATGCGACGGATGAACAGAAAAACACGCATAAGGAAGTAAGGAAGAAGGATCAGAAAGCATTGTTCTTCATTCATCAATGTGTTGATGTAAATGTGTTTGAGAAGATTGCAGATTCAACGACAGCAAAGGCTGCGTGGGACACACTGGTTAGATGTTATGGTGGTGACGCATCAGTGAAGAAGGTGAAGCTTCAGTCCTTGAGAAAGCAATATGAGAATCTCAACATGAAGAATAATGAGAAAGTTTCTGAATACATCTCCAGAGTGATTCTGATCACTAATGAGATGAAAGCGTGTGGAGAAACTCTTTCTGAAGAAACAATCATGGAGAAGGTATTGAGATCCCTTACCTCTCAATTTGATTACATTGTGGTAGCAATAGAACATTCCAAAGATCTGAGCACCATGAGAATTGAAGAGCTGCAGAGCAGTCTAGAAGCGCAAGAGTTGCGTTTGACTGAGAGAACTTCTGAAAGGGAAGTAGAGCAACAGGCTCTGAAAGCAACTTCTGATAGGAGGTATCAGAAGCAGTCAGAAGCCAGGAGAAGATCTGATGGTGGTCAGAAGTCAGAAAGCTCAACCTCTGATAGACAAAAGAATGCTCAGAAGGGAAAAGAGAAGTATGACAAGAAGAAGATCCAATGTTACTGTTGTAAGAAGTTTGGTCACTTTGCTAGAGACTGTTGGTCAAACAAGGAGAGAAAATCAGAAGAAGCAAATATAGCCAGAGTTCTGATGACGAATCTGTGCTATTGATGGCCTCTGAATCTGATGATATGGATCTGATAGACTGGTGGTATATGGACACTGGCTGTTCAAATCATCTTACTGGAAACAAGAAATGGCTGGTTGACTTTGACTCTGAAAAGAGGACAAAGATCAGATGTGCTGATGACAAATATCTTAATTCAAGCTTGGTGAACCATACATTCCCTTCGTCTTTAATCAAAGAATGATACTTGAGCTTGACAACTCTTCAATTTTCTAGATATCCCAACAAATTATTCATTTTGGATTTCAGATCGATGAAAGGTATGTCCTTGGAGACCCAAAATTGAAGTGGAGGCTTTGCACCATTGAAATACACAAATGCAAGATGGATATGTATTCATTCTGGTGTATTATGTTTTTGTAAAGAACATGCGATGAGAGATCTCTTATTTATACAAGTTTTAAATTAATTTGGACCTTAAAAACATTTTCTTGTCATCAGGACATATTTTGGATATGAATATCCGGACACGCCCTATTTTTTACAAAATAAGGGTTTTTACAGAGATGCACATCCGTAAAATCCCATGTTTAGTTGTTTTTACAATTAAAATGGGGTGTGCTTAGAGATACATATCCGAAATCACCAAACAAAGCACTCTTCATACAAAACCAATATATATGCAGGACTAAATTTTTAAATAGAAAAGTGTCTAAAAATTATCCCCAAATTCTATAACATTAATGTAGAATATACATTATGTATGTTTCAAATTGTATCGATATTACATCATTGACAATATTACATACAAAATACAAGTTACAATATTAGATAAAAACTAAAATGTATTAAAATATGTGTCACCGCCTAAATCTCTATCTATTGGTGGTTCCTTATTTGATTCTTTTTCAATGTCGCTCAACTTGGTGAACTCTTCCGTCCTTTTAAAAAGTGATACTGCCAAGTTTCAGGCTCTTTTCGGAAATATGTCATCCACTTTGGTGATGTCTTTGGTATAGGACACGCATGTTTCAAATAAACTTGAACAAAATATTGTGTTTTTAAAAGCCATCCAATACACATGATGCATCCAGGTGGATTTTAAGGTGGTCTACTCTGAAGTGGAAATAATGTTTCCGAGAAACCATATCTTTTCATATCAATACAAACCATATCATAAGAACCTGCTATAAGATGTTCCATTTCAGGGAAGTGCGTCCATTTTTAAAAGGATGTCGGACCACTAACACAAGGAACAAGAGCATTGAAAATTGCATCATAATTTTCTTTTTTCCAGCATAACGACGTGTATCATTCCCTAAGGGTCACCAAATTTTGTATAAGCTGATGGCGGAAAAATTGATGGTTCTCCTTTCCTTCATCGAGCAAACCTGAAATAGCTCGAAAAATAGATTTTTCATCACCTTCAACATCTACAACATGTTTACTGTATATGTGTATAGAAAGTGTAGTCTCTTCAATGTGGATGCTTTTTTTTAATGGTGGTGGGGGAGATGGTTTGCTAATGTGATCACCCTTGAAAATATTTTTTTTTATATTTAGAAGTTGGAGAGTCTGGAAAATGTAAGTCAACATGTTCAAATTAAGAAGGAGAATAACTTTTAGAATTGTCACTATCGGTCGATTTGATCTTTATTTAGGCATCCTTAATTTTAACCAGTTCCGAACGTGGTTTCAATTCCGTGATTTCAGAATAGACAATCTTCCTCAACCGCTCTCTGATGTGCAATTTCATGTTGTCATCAACTTTCATGAATCTCTTTAGAATTACTTACCACTCGGTCATGATAAATATGTTTGATTTATCATCCTTCATCATACCATCATCATCAAACCGAAGCCTTTTCCATTGACTATAAATCTCATCCATATGTATCAGTGTGTTAACCTTCATTTTCTTTCCAATTAAACAAGCACATAGAAGATCATACGTCTTCCTAAGTGTACAACCACACTTGGAGCTATCTGAACCTGTTTTATCTTTCCACTTGGCTTTGTAATAAATCAAATTAAATCTCGCTTGAGATATGTTGTCAACTAACTATGAATAAAGGATTTTGTCTTTGAATTAGTGTTCTAACACAGTAATGCTCCGACCAAAAGATTTTTATATCTTATTATGTTTGTTTCAGAGCATTTAGTTCATGGCATCCCAATCTCGACAAAAAAAACACTTTTACTCTTTCCCAACCAATTCTTCAGTGTAGCATGTGCAGATACAACTTTGTTAATTATTGTATTACCAAAGTGTCTAACCTGATCGGTCTAGGCACAAACAATTTTCTCCTTCACTTAGTCCAAAGTGGTACTCTCAATATATTTTAGGAAATATAGATATCCCGTACACACCCTCATGAAATGTATTATAGATTCAACATATAACTCTCATGTGGAAGAATTTATTATACCATCTAGGAAACCATTATCTTTTCCAACACCACACCAGGTTTGAACTTTTTTCCATCTCCATCCTTGATTTGTTTGGTTCCTATTGATGGGTTTTAGTCGACTTCTCACATTTTTTGGTTATATGATACTTACAAGTAATGCATACGATGTAGAAAACACCCTTGTAACCAAATTCATCAGGGCGTTGTCATGATCAATGACAAATACATATGGCATGCTTTCTTGGTCCTTCAACATATTTTTGCACATTCCTAAATCCCATGAAACATTGTCCTCTTTTCGGATTCCAAAAATGCAAAATCCACTGAAAAAGTCTTTTTTGTTGAAGTAACACCAATAATTTCCAAAAGTGGAAGCCTATACTTGTTAGTCTTATATGTTGAATCAATTATGAGCACGGTTATAAATATGTTGAACAACTTGATGGAATCATGATGAGTCCAAAATATATCTTGAATAGTAACTTTATCCTCACAAACTCCGTACCTAGAAACATAGTGGTCATTATCCAAAAGCTTCAACAATTGTTGCATTTCAGATCTTAGATCTCTTACCGCCTTGTTATTTTTGGAAAGCACATTGTATACTTGCTTGATATTTGAAACATTTTGTTGGTTCTAAGTGTTGGCAGCAATTTTGGTAAAACAAAGAGTGTTCACAAGATGTTGCATGTGATGTCTTAACATAAGATATTTGTGTACCTGCTGGAGTTTAAATGGAAAACATAATTATGCAGGATTGTTTCAGAATGTCATACACCATGTCATGGCATCTGATATTGTGTACCTGCTGGAGTTTAAGAAACATAATTATGCAGGATTATTTCAGGATGTCATACACACTGTCATGGCATCTGATATGTTTGTACCTGTTGGAAATTATAAATGGAATTATGGAATTATGCAGGATTGTTCCAGGATGTCAGACCTGATGTCATGACATCTTGTACATAGAACATTCAGTATGAATGGCTGGTATTATATGATTGCGCATTTAATGGCAATCTATGTATGATTGAAGATCTGATTTGCAGGCGCATTCACTCATTAATTACAACCTGATTTACTTATTTTCCAAGGAGATCTAACCAGCTGTCATGAGAAGATTTAATTGGAAAATAGTTTAGGGTTTTCAAGATGTCCAAGCCCAACTGAAAGCTTCTATAAAAAGGGACTTGGAAAACCTGATTGTACACACAACCAATACTGAGCGAAATATTCAGAGAGAGCTAGGGTTTATGTCTTGTTTAGTCGTGAGACTTGTAAGCCATTCAAGTCATCCACAGATGATTGAATTGATCTGGTTTATGGTTGTATTTTGTCACTTAAAGCTTTTAAGCAAGAGTGTGTGTCTACTTGATCAAATCTGTTAAGCAAGACCAGGTGTGTGTCTACTTGATCAAAGTTGTTAAGCAAGATCAAGTGTGTGTCTACTTGATTGAAACTGTGAAGTAAAATCAAGTGTGTGTTATTGAAAAGTGTTTTCTTTTAATAAGGTATTGTTGTTTAAAATCACAGGTGTGATTGTAGGGAAGTGAGTGGGTTCTCATATCTAAGAGTGCTTAGGTAGAAATTGCATGGGTAGAGATTAGGTGAGAAAGATTGTAACTTGTTGAAGTGTATGGAGAGTCTTTGAACTGATTCTATTTTAATGAATTTCCTTCCTGGCTTAGTAGCCCCCAGATGTAGGTGAGTTGGACCGAACTGGGTAAACAATTGCCTGTGTCTATTGCATTACTATTCTCTATCTTTATCCTTGTTTGCATTACTCAGATATTAGTGTCGTGACATTACCTTCGACGTCTCATATCTGATACCAGAATTTCAATTGGTATCAGAGCAGGCATCCTGCTCTGGTTCTGGGTGAGATCTAGGGGCAATACTTTCTGGTATAATGGAGAGAGATAGAGGATTTGTTCACAGACCACCAATTTTGGATGGATCTAACTATGACTATTGGAAACCTCGAATGGTAGCTTTCCTAAAATCTCTTGATAACAAGGCTCGAAAGGCTGTGTTAACAGGTTGGGTACATCTTGTAATTACTAAAGAAGGAGGAGCCACAACTTATAAGAAACCTGAAGAACAATGGTCCAAGGAGGAGGATGATCTAGCCCTTGGAAATTCTAAAGCATTGAATGCAATATTCAATGGAGTAAACAAGAATATTTTTAGGTTGGTAAATAACTGTGAAGTGGCTAAAGATGCTTGGGACATTCTCAAGACCACTCATGAAGGCACCTCTAGAGTAAAGATGTCTAGACTACAACTGCTCACCTCCAAGTTTGAAAATTTAAGGATGAAAGAAGATGAAAATATTCATGAATTTCATATGAGTATCCTTGAAATTGCTAATGCCTCAGGAGCCCTAGGAGAGAAGATATCAGATGAAAATTTGGTAAGAAAAATACTCAGGTCACTCCCTAAGAGATTTGCTATGAAGGTGACTGCCATAGAAGAGTCTCAAGACATCTCCGACATGAGAGTTGATGAGCTAATTGGCTCCCTCCAATCATTTGAGATGGGATTGAATGATGGTTCTGAAAAGAAAACCAAAAGCATGGCCTTCAGGTCAAACACGGAAGAGGAAAACAGTCAGGATGTTGATGAAGATTTGGCCAATGAAGTAGCAATGTCGGGAAGACAGTTCAACAGACTGTTGAAAAAGATGGATGTAAGATCCACGGCTAATGTCAAGAACATCTCATCCGACATCAGTAAATCCAACAATGCTGAAAGAAGAGCAAGGTCAGATGATAAGCCCAAAGAAGGAAAAGAAGTACAGTGTTATGAATGTGATGGGTATGGACACATTAGAACTGAATGTGGAACCTATCTCAAGAAGCAAAAGATGAGTCTTGTTGCCACTTGGTCTGATAAGAGTGAAACAGAAGAATCTGCAAATCTAGTAACTGCCTTGACTGGAAGATGGGGTTCTGATGAAGACTCAAGTGATGATGAAGTAACCTTTGAAGAGTTGGCCACTATCTACAGAAATCTGTGTCACAAAAGTGTAGAGTTGTGTAAACAGGTTGAAAGCCAGAAGAAGGAAATAACTCAACTTGAGAATGAAAAGGTAAAACACTTGGAAACCATCTCCAAATTAAAAACAGAAGCAGTGGTTCTGAATGCCAAGCTAGATGAAAGTCAACAAGTTGAAAGCCAGAAGATAGTACAGCTGGAGAATGAGAAGGCAGACCATGTGGAAACCATCTCCAAGTTTAAAAATGAAGTTATGTTCTTGAATTCTAAACTAGAAGAGATGACCAAGTATGTAAGAATGTTAAACAATGGATCTGACTTCCTAGACAAGATTCTCCAAACTGGACAAATAACAGGAGACAAATTTGGCATTGGGTATAATGAATCTAAGCCTGAGTGCAGTTACACTGGTTGCAAACCTCAAGCCAAACCTAAATGCAGCCATAGTAAAAGCAAACCTGTGATGTCACATCATATGTCACAACATTAGAAGAAAAGACAGCAGAAAGGGAAACACCAAAGATGGAGATGCCGTTACTGTGGGAAATTTGGTCACCTGAAGCCCTTCTACTATAAGTTGTATGATTATCCTAGCCCTGTTCATCATCAGACTCACTATCAACCGAGGCCCAAACAGCACAGGCCTGTCAACAAGAAGCAATGGGTTCCTAAGACTAATGTTACAAGTCTAATAACTCACATTCCCCTCAGAGTCTCAGCTAAAGAAGAGTGGTATTTTGATAGTGGATGTTCCAGACACATGACTGGAAACAAAGACCTGATAACTGGTCTTCATCCTCATGCCATAAGCTATGTAACCTTTGGTGATGGAGCAAAGGGTGAAATCAAGGGGATGGGCAAGCTTGATTATCCTAGAGGGCCTAAACTTGACAAATTCTTACTGGTTAAGGGCTTGACTGCAAATCTAATAAGCATCAGTCAACTATGTGATCAAGGTCTGAATGTTAACTTCACCAAAACTGAATGTCTGATTACTAACAAAGACGGTGAAGGGATTATGAAATGAATCAGGACCAAAGACAATTGTTACATGTGGAACTCTCAAATTGATTATTCCTCAAAGTGTACCTATGTCAAAGGAATGAAGATGAGTATATCTGCTAGAGGAACTCTCAAGAGTGATGAAAGACAAGTCTGTGGGAAATGTCAGACAATGATGTCACACCAGAAGCTCAGACTTAACATCACTTCCAAAGGAGAAAAGCTCATGATGGCTCAAATAGATAGGAGGTTGGATCAGATGAGTGAGCAGGTTACTAGTCATATGCATTCTGAAGTTGGAAAGAGATTTGTTGGACTTGGGATACAAGTCAAGCAGATAGAAGGGCCTATGTGTCTATCTCAAAGTAAAAGTTCCAAGAGCAATGTTGAGAAGATTGAGATGGAGAGTGAAAGGACATATGCTCCTACACATTTGAAAGATGAGAATGGTGTTTATGCTGAAGATATAGCAGATGGAAGTAGCTGTTCTCAACAGGGTTGGTTGAAACTACTGATGATTGCATACAATGTCACACTCGATGTCATGACATTGTACTATGACAACCTGAATGCTACAACTATGTCCAAAAATCCCATTCAACACAGCTGGACCAAGCACATTAATATCTGTCATCACTCCATTAGAAAATTTGTGGAAGACAAATTCATAGCTCTAAAGCATGAAATGCAATTAGCTGATAAGTTTGCAAGGGATTTGGATGATAATCAATTTGAATATGTAAGAGGGAAATTAGGAATTTGGATTCTTTAGAAATTATGGCAATTAAAGTGGAGTGGAAAAGGAAATAAAAATAGTGTATGCCCACTTAAAAGAAAGAGCCACATTAATGATGAATCATTTCCTAGTATTGGAACTAGTATCTATGCTATTTGCACACGCTACCTAAACACCGCCATTTCCATCTCCATCCAACTTCTCAGAAAACCTCTGCTAGGGCAAAGAAAGTGTTTTCAAAAGTTTAACAACATGTCTCAACATCCCTCATCCTCAGGATCAAAACCCACTTATCATGCAAGGACTCCCTCCATGGAGTTTCTAGATGAAGACGTGCTGGATGTTACTCCTCTCTGTGTGATACCAGGTGACGCCCCAGGTCCTTCTTCCATGGCTGGAAGTAAGCAAGGTGACATTCCTGATAAATCTCCTCATCAAGATGACATGCACTATGCTGATCGTGCCATTAGGAACTTAGGAACTAGGATTCTAAATGAAGGGCATGCAGTCAAGGGTGTTTCTACCCCTCTATCTAG
The DNA here is from genome assembly GCF_024323335.1 of Lathyrus oleraceus. Classification (NCBI taxonomy): domain Eukaryota; kingdom Viridiplantae; phylum Streptophyta; class Magnoliopsida; order Fabales; family Fabaceae; genus Lathyrus; species Lathyrus oleraceus. The sequence goes on from NC_066583.1 coordinate 347,164,527, forward strand.
AAGGGACCCCTCTCCTGAGGTGGAACCCCAAGCTGAGAAAGATGATGACTCATCTAGATCAGAGAAAGAAGGGGTTGTTGAAGGATTATGTTCTCTAGGTAAAAACGTACCTAGCAAGAAACTAGCAAATGTGTCTCATGAAACTGCTGAGAGTATTATTGATCTGGAGGAAGAAAATTCTGAGGAAGAAGATGACACCTTGGTCTATCTTGTGAAACCAAGTGTAGCAAAGAAACCGAGGACTAGAGAATGGAAGATTGTGGCTGAAATGAGGATAGCAAGAAGAGTGAAAAAGGTTGCTGGTGTAGGACCCTCCAAATCTTGGAGTAAAGTTGAGGTTAAGAAGAGGAAGATCAGAGAGAGTTCTGACTCTGACGATGATGTTGAAGATGATGTCCCAGACATCTCCCCTGCTAAAAGACAGACTATCAAAAAGTCCCCAGCCAAAGTGGGAGTTGTGCACTTAGACAATATCTCTTTTCATCTAGAAGATGGTGCTGCAAAATGGGAGTTTGTCATTTAGAGGAGGGTAGCTGTTGAAAGAGAGATGGGAAATGAGGTTGTAAAGGTAAAGGAAGTGATGGATTTGATCAAGAATGCTGGACTGATGAAGACTGTGATTGCTCTGCCCCAATGTTATGAGGGGTTAGTAAAAGAGTTTGTTGTGAATATCCCTGAGGATATTTCTGAAAAGAGTAGCAAGGAATTTTGCAAAGTTTTTGTAAGAGGTAGATGTATGAGATTCTCCCCAACCATAATCAACAAGTTCCTAGGGAGAGGAACTGATGGAGGAGTGAATTTAGAGGCTACAGATAATGAAGTCTGTAGGACTATTACAACTGGCTGTCGCATTACACGAAAAACCGGCGGGAAACGAAGAACAACAGAGCCGCCACCGTGCGTTATTTATCCCAAAAGAGGGAAAGGAAATGCTCGAAGTAAACCTGGAAAAAGCATGGTCTCGCGACCAAAGAGAATGGGATCGGGAGTCGGTTATGCGAAGGGAAGGTATTAGCACCCCTACGCCTCCGTCGTACTCGACGGGATCCACGCACAATAGGAAGGAAAATGGTTGCTAAAACACTGCTCAAATAAAAATCTATGCAGGCTGAAAGAGACACAGGAAACAGACTGAAAACTGACTCGGCAGGATATCGCGTCCTGGGCCTACTTAGTCTATCAGGCATAGACATCAGAGTCAAAGTACTTCGGACTGGGGAAACGACACATGCTCGCTAGGATATCGCATCCTATGCATACGTATCTCCTTTGGACGAAGGAGAATCAGAGCATTCGTAGCTCGGCTAACACGCACACAAACAAACACAGGCAAAGGCGAACGTGGAGCCTGAATGCCAATCACTGGACTTACATCAGCATCCGAACCAGAACACACACAAAGAGGCAAACATGGAGCCTGAATGCCAATCCCTGGGCTTACATCAGCATCCGAACCAAAACACACACCAACACTGGAACCCGAATGCCACTCGATGGACTTACATCAGCTTCCAAGCACACAACAAGACACAAAACAAAGACACAGGCGCCCGGAGAGATCTGCTCATCTCCTGCCTACGTACCTCATCTGGTATGAGGATCAGGGCGACGTAGTTCCCCTACGAAGGGACACAGGACTAGCTTAACCAGATGACAGAGGGAGACACAACTAGGGAGACTACGACTCGAGCCTAGATGTTATCACGCAAAATCATCCCTAAGTCAAGGTTTCTAGCTAACTTGCACAGGAAGCAAGCCTATCCTATTCAGCACGAGTAAACAGCAAATCAAGCATTCACAAGTAGCACACACTATATGCACACCAAAGGGCTCAATCAAAGGGTAAGACTGCAAGAGCAAGTCATCTGTACAGAGGTATGGTTAGCTCTTAACCTTGCCATTGAGGGGCTAAGGTGAAGCTGATGAAAGGAGAGTGAAGATAAGACTTCACAGCTCTTATCCCTGGTCAGGGAGAGCTTCAGACAAAGGAGCGTGGGTTCAGAATGGAGGAACCCTTCTACACTCAAGACTCTGACACAACTGTACATTGTACAAGATCTTGGGTTTGTGTCCCAATGCATCAACACAGTGGTGTGAGCAGGGGGACGACTTAACAGAATAGCGGGGGATAGATTGCATATCCCTTGGGTTCCGCCAATTGCCTCATAGAGGTCTTTACCTGCTTGGGGACAAAAGTAAACAATCACAAACATCGCCTCTTAAGGAGGACTTCAGACAGGTGCCTGGCCAAGTAACAGGCCAGGTCTTCCAGACTACATGGAGACAAGAATGTTATACCTTAGTGCAAATTGCTTATCAAGCAAAGCAAAGCAATCTTAGCAACTAATGTACCTGAAATCAATCAAGTATCATCAGTACTCAGACAAACCAACAATAAACAGCAAATGGTTCACAATTAGCTATAAACAGACAAACACAATTCAATGCACCAGAGTGCAAGCAACTCAAAAGCCAAACATCCTACAAAACAAAACAAGTTAGTGTACAATGTCAAATGATATCTCAATCAAATGTGAATCCACCTCCTTAAGGTATTTTGCTTCTTAACCTGAAAGTCACATTCAAACATGAGATACAAGACCACTAGGACAAGCCTGGGGTCAAAAGGAAGTGAAAAAGTCAAAACAGCAAGTGAAACATGATCAAAATCAACATTAATCAAATACAAAGAGAATCCAATTGGTCTCATGTCTAAACTATACACCAAATTAATTTCATGCAAAATTTTGATCAAGCTAGGCAAATGTGAATCATATATGAGCAAACAGAATGATCTCACTCAAACAAATACCTAAACAGCTCAATAAATTCCATAAAAATTCCAGCCTAAACAGGACACATCCAATGAACTACATATCAATTTTCATGCCATTTGGACGACAGGAAGTAGGTCAATGAAAATCATAAAGTCAGCAGCAATCCAAACAAGTCAACACATGGTAGCAAAATGATCATCAACATCAATCAAATGCCAAACAGTGAAAACAATTAAGAAATTAATGGGACCAAATCCAAACTACACCTAAACATGTTATGAATCACTCCATCAAATTTCACATTCATATCATATAGTATGAGCATTTCATGAGACATGGAAGTCAAGTAGTCAAGCAAAGACCAAAAAATGCTAAATAGCAATCAAAAATCTCAATTAAATGCAAAATGAATCAACAATTCATGCAAAAATTCATGGTGAAACTAGACATATACAAGACACATCAGGAAAAATTTGAGATCAATTGGAAAAGCCTAGGCATGTCAAATAAAATCATGAAATTGACCTAACCTAGTGTGACACAAATTGTCACACTCAACTTGCACACATCATAACTACCAAACCAGAGATCCAAAATTCACAAACTATACGTCAAAATAACCAGCAAGGAGTCAAGAATTAGCATGTGAAATTTCATTCAATTTGGACAATGTATGAGTATTTCATGTTAAAAATGGTGAAACATACAAAGAATGCACACATGACAAAGATCCATAGGCCAAGCAAAAAATCTCCATGCACAACTTGAGCTATCATACCTATAAAATTCTAGACAAAATTATGAAGCTAATAAAAAAAGTCTCACGAAATTTGGACTTAAAATGGATTTTATATGAATTTTATAAGTTTTGGAGTATTATTGAATAATTATCTAATGATTAACGAATTAATTAAGCTTGCAATGGCGTTTTCGTAATTAGTCCAAAAACGTGGTACAGTACTCATTTATTGCGTGTCAGCGTTTCATTGGCTATTATGGGAGGGAAACAAGATTTTCAAAAGTGCCATGAACAGAAACGGATTCAACGTGAAACATTTCCAGATTTTTCTCGTTCTTCCTCGCGTTCAAGTTCTTGAGTCCCAGCTACGGTTTCGATCAAATCTCAACGAAAACACACAAATGATATACCGTTGGAAAGGTCTAAACACGTACGTTCCAAATATGACTATGAAATCGTCCAGAAACTCATATACGAAGCGAATCGAACGAATGAAGTTTTGGCATACAATCTTAAATCCAAGATATATCTCTCAATAATTGATGAAAACGCATGATACAAGCTCTATGCTACTCTACAATGAAAGATCTACAAATGCCCTATCTCAATTTGGCAAACGGTGAGATTCGAAATCCAACCTTGTTCGATGGCAGTTGCGGAATTTGTGCCCGTTTTGCTTCGATTCACGAAAACAGATGAAGTATGGTGATTAGGAAGATGATTGGCACAGCTTTGGTAGCTCAACAACACTCCAAACGTTTGGATTCTTGATTTGCCATTGATGAACAATCTTGGACAGTTGGAGTTTTTGATGGTTTTGAGCTCCAATTGATGCAAACAGCTCTTGATTAACACCTGCAAATGAGAACTACCCCACGAATTTGCAAGAAAATTGATGAATTATTGATGAATTTGGAAAAAAAAGTGAAAATTCAAAGTGAAAAAAGTGAGAGAATTGAGAGAGTTTTTTGTGATTTTCTGTTTGGATCTTGAAAAATGATTAGTGCTTAATGATTACAGTTACAATTAGCCTTATATACCAATCCATTAATCCAAAATTAATCATGATTAAGCATAATGGAAAGATTAGTGTTAAGTGTATTTTTCAAGTGTCTGGCCAAAATGCCCTTCCTTAATGCAGCTCATTTTTCTGTCCAAACTTGGTTCCAACAGGTCACAAATGACATTTAGAAAGTGTTGCAAAAAGCCTCATTTCAAAATTCCAAGTATTTCTCAAATTGGACCATTTTGCCCTTGGATTTTAATTGTTGCACTTGAAAATTGACCTTTTTGTATGAAGACTTTTGGAAAAATGTGATGATGGATTATGAAAGTACATATCAAATGTGATTTGATCAAAGAAAAACCATCCAATTTGGCCACTCCATGTGAAAGTTATGGCACTTTGATTTCGGGCATTTTCTGAAAATGATTGGACCATATCTTGCTAACCACACATGGGAATTTCCAGTTCTTTGACTTTTTGGAATGGTGAGATCAAGAGCTTCAACTTTCATGTTGGACAAAATTCCATTTGAAGCTTGTATGATGAAGTTATTTTGAGGAGAAAAATTTTCCATTTTGGGCAGTTGAAATTACAAGTCACCTGCCATTTTAGGAAACTTCTTGTCTGACCTCCAAATCTTCAACCTTGGTCTTTGATATGTCAAATGAGACTTGTATGGACATGAATGAAGCCTTTCCAACCATCTCCCACCTTCAGATCCATAAAATCGGGCACAGTTGACCACAGTTGACTTTCTATGGTTCCAGCTGAAATTCAGCTTGACTGATGAGCTTTGATCATCCAATCTTTGGCCAAACCACTTCAAAATGATTCTTAGACCATATGAACTTGATAAATCAACCATAGGGCTTTGTCTCAATGAAAATGGCACTTGCTTGCTTGATTGACTGATTCTCCTGATCAGTTTGACCCAATTGGTCAGCTGAGCTTGCACTTGGGCAAATGGACAATGCAATGTTATGCAGTGGCCTATGTTATGTTATGACCTAATATGAAATGAATGTACAAAATGGTAGGGTGCAAATTTGAGGTGCTACAGCTGCCCCTATTCAATCAACTGGGAACCCGAAGGGATGAGAGCCACGGCTGTCAGACTTTCAGGGTAAACAGGGATTGAATACCAAGAACCGTAGAAATTTGCACACTGCTGGGATTTGTCTCTTTTCTGTTTTTCTTCTTTCAAAAGCACAACCACATCCAGACATCGACACACGATGAATGGGAACAGAAATCTCAACTAGATGCCAGCGGACAACTAGGAAAAACTCAACGTTTACCAAGACCAACGGAGAGGTAAATCAACTCTACTGGGGATAACCAGGAAAGGATACAACCATACGTCAGCGGACGTAATGGGAAAAACTCGACGTTTACCGAAACCAACGGAGAGGTGAATCAGCTGGGACGACCAGGAAAAACTCGACGTTTACCAAGACCAACGGAGAGGTAGCCAGACATCATCGGATGAATGGGAAGACTCGACCAGACGTCATAGGACGAAAGGGAGAAGCTCGACGTTTATCGACACCAACGGAGAAGGAGACCAGACATCATCGGATGAATGGGAAGACTCGACCAGACGTCATAGGACGAAAGGGAGAAGCTCGACGTTTATCGACACCAACGGAGAAGGAGACCAGACATCATCAGATGAATGGGAAGACTCGACCAGACGTCATAGGACGAAAGGGAGAAGCTCGACGTTTATCGACACCAACGGAGAAGGAGACCAGACATCATCGGATGAATGGGAAGACTCGACCAGACGTCATAGGACGAAAGGGAGAAGCTCGACGTTTATCGACACCAACGGAGAAGGAGACCAGACATCATCGGATGAATGGGAAGACTCGACCAGACGTCATAGGACGAAAGGGAGAAGCTCGACGTTTATCGACACCAACGGAGAAGGAGAAAACTCAACCAGACGCCAACGGACGAAAGGGAGACCACAACCGGACACCAAATAGGACGTCTACTGGGGATTCTGGCTAGGAAATCAACCAGACATTAATGAATGACTGGGAATAGGGTATACAATCAGACGTCATCAGACGAATGAGAAAAACTCAACGTTTATCGAAACCAACGGGGAGGTAAATCCACATGGGGAAGGGTACAACTAGACGTCATCGGACGACTAGGAAAAACTCAATGTTTATCGACACCAACGGAGAGGAGGAAACTCTAAGGGGAATCAACAGTCATTAATGAATGATCTGTGAGGGATAAGCAACTATACGTCATCGGACGCATAGGAAAAACTCGACGTTTATCGACACCAACGGAGAGGAGGATTCTTCTGGGGACGACCCCGTGGGGAAAGCTATCAACTATACGCCAGCGGACGCACAGGAAAAACTCGACGTTTATCGACACCAACGGAGAGGAGGAAATCTCTTCACAAGGGAAGGAGGACGACGTTATGAACATCGAAAGAGGATGTTTACAGACATCAAAGGCAGACCAGACACTACGCATGACTGGGAAAGCACCGAAAGATGGTGTTTACCGACACCAAAGAAGACCAGACACTACGCATGATGGAAATCACCGAAAGATGGTGTTTACCGACACCAAAGAAACAACACACGCGGGTGCTGACAGGATACTGACATCTACATGCCTGGGCAAGGCTACACACTTGCAGGGGATCTCACAGGGGAACAAGGTCACGACAGTGAGCAAACAGGAAGGAACACCACGGATACCGGGTTGTAGGTATGAAACGAGTGACCGACCAAACGTGAATTGGTTTGTGTTCCAAAACACTCAACATCCTGAAGAGGGCTAGAAAAGCGATCTTGTTAAAGGATGGACATTCGATTCCACAGGGAATACGAATCTTACTCTGCTGGAGAAAACAATCAAAAGATTGACCAAAGAGTGCATGAGATATATCATCTATAGCCGTCAAAACGTAGACAACATACTCGCATGGAAGATTATCCATAACCGGATTGGAGGTTGTTAGATGGATAGATCGACCGACATCATCCTGAAGAGAGCAAAGGCAAACTTGTTAAAGGATGGATATTCGATTCCGAACAAAGGAATACGAATCTTACTCAACTGGGGAGGACGACTTCGACCCAAGAGCGCATGAGATATATTATCTATAGCCGTCGAAACGTAGATAACATACTCGCATGGAAGATTATCCATAACCGGATTGGAGGTTGTTAGATGGATAGATCGACCGAAAAGAAAGGCATCAGGGTACCAGGAATAGGCATGCAAAGATGACCCATCAAAAGGGGATGAAGTTGCTTACTCGGAGCAAATATCCGAAAGGAAGGGGAAGACCCACTGGGGACAATACTGCTTGATCAAGGCAAGTATCCAGAGGGGACAAGACTATCAATACCACAAACCGGGCACTGATAACTACAAAGAAGGGATTACATCTACCGGTTTGTAGGCAGAAAACCACGGGAACAGAAACCGTCATCAACTAGGATGAGCACAGAGGGTTAACTCCACAACAAGGAGAGAACGTGGGATTTTACAACTACCAGCTTGTAGGTAGAAAACCACAAAGATAGGGCTTACAACTACCTGTTTGCAGGTAGAGGCCAACAAACAGAATGAACCACAAAGGCTACCTCTGCTAGGGGATGAAAGTGGGATTTTACAACTACCGGCTTATAGGTAGAAAACCACGACGATAGGACTTACAGCTACCAGTTTGTAGGTAGAAGTCAACAAACAGTCAATGGGGAGCCAATTTAGGATCAATCCCAAAAGGCAGACTGAAACAAGACTCATCCTAATGAGGAAAGAACTCAATAGGGAAACCCGTCCCGTGAGGGAGGGAACGGAAACAACCGTCATCCACGAGGATCTAACTCAGTGGGGAGCGCAGAAGGAAATGGTAGACACTTTCTGCTTAAGGGGTAGACTCTACATGGAGAGATCAGATACACCCACATCTGCTAGGGGAATTGATCCAAGCTGGCAAGATGCTACCAATTGGGGAATAGCACTGCTGGGGATACCCCTTCAACTAAGGAGTCACTTGTTGGGAAAACACCTTTCTACCCTACTAGGGAACCCAATTCTGAAATCGATCCAAGCGATGCTAAACTCTTTCCAACGACCCATTCTCGGATGATCACCATTGCCTAGGGCTAATGGACATGCTTGCAATGTTGATGCATGAGTTTTTTTTTGTTTTACACAATGCCCCATGATCATGGAAATGCTATGCACTAATGATGCAATATGCTATGTTTATCTACATGATGAATGCATAAAAACACGTCTCCTCCAGAGACAACACTGGGGAGCTCCAGGAACTGCGCTGAGGATCTCATTACCACGTCAATTTCCACCCTGCTGGGGAAAGACAAACCTCGCTGGGGATGACCTCCATCGAACCCGGACTGCTTGGCGATTACCCTGCTAGGGGAGGCAACCCATGCTTGTCTCTACTGGGGCTGATTTTCTCCGAACCCAATCCGCTTGAGGACCTCGCTGAGGGAAGACCATAATCACAAACTCTGCTGGGAAGGCAGTAACCTTCAGACTTGCTGAGGAGACACTGATCTCAAATCTGTTAGTGAGCTAACACTCTCACACCCACTAGGGATGCAGCCTATTGGGTACGGAACACCTGTCGAGTCGTCGAACAGCATCATCCATCGTCCACCCACAGTGTCAGCTTTCCACTTTTGAGATCTTCCAGGATCGCCTGGACTTTTCTGATTCATCCCACGAAGATCGAATTCCTGGGATTCATATAAACTTTCCAGTCTTCAGACTTTGAAGAGTCTTCTTGATTAAACCTTCCAGGATCGTCGTCCTTCTTTCGTCGTCCTTTCATCGTTCGTCTATCCCTTGCCCCTGGTTGGACTCTGTGGGGATTTCTTTTTTTTCAAAAGGCTTCATATCACCACCTGTCAGCGAATGAAGATATCTAACAGCACCTGCACAAGAGATTGTTAGATAAAAGCGTGCCCCAGGTGTGCCATCACTTCAAGATCTAGGTCACTCAAACTTCCGAATAAGATTTCCAGATTTCAATCTTATCAGCATGCATCGGAAGGGACCTCCATGTTTCAAAATGCAAATATTCTTATCAAAACGAACGGATGTTTTCGTAATCAAAGCGGTAATGAAAACAAAAACAAAATTATTTGACTGAACACGCATTTATTGACTGAAACAAAAAAGGATGGCTCAGAACTGAGCAATACACAGGACGCAAACCCTGGAAAGAGGTGATTGCGCATAAAAGGAAAAAATCTATCCTAATGGCAATGTGAAACCGTGATCTCATCGGGTTCCAACTCGGTTACACCCCATATGTCCTCAAGACTTTCCGCACTTTCGGCCTTCTGAACCAGACGCTTCCGATCGATCTCTATCGGAGATTAGCCGAGTCATCTAAAGCTCAAACGATCATGCTAGACGCAGTTGTTCGTTTCAATCCCTCTTTTGCCTGGACCGCCCTTTCGGGTTTCAGTCCACCGGGATGCCCTTTTTTTGCCCAAGTCGCCCTTGTGGGGTTTTCGACTTGCCGGGTGTACAGCTTTTTATTATCCCTAACTTTTGCCCGAACCTTTTCTCTTTTTTCTTGGTTCGCCGGGATGCCCCTTTTTTGCCTGGACTCTTTTATTCTTTTTGTCCAGCGGGTCTCTTTTCCACGAAGTATTTTCTAACTGCGTCCGCATCTGCAGGGAATGGAAAATCCTCACCATCCATGGTCGTCAGGAACAAAGCTCTGTCGGAGAAAGCCTTCTTGACCATGCGGGGGATTCATGATTGGGTGTCCACTTGCCCCACGATCGTCTCGAGGAGGAAGGATCCTTTTCAACAACACCTCTTCCACGTGGTACACACGAGGTCGTACTTCTGGGTTAACAACACGCTTCATTTACCGGGTATAACTGCCCCATGACAAGTAACTGTCAGCCCTTTTCTCCTCGGTCGGGCTCAACATGTCATACTGAGTCCTTATCCATTCATCCTTTTCCAAGTTCTCAACCATCAGGACTCTCCACAATGAGATCTAGCCTCCAGCAGGCAATATCACTTCCATCCTGTACTGAATGAGGAAGGTGTTGCCCCAGTAGATGCACGTATCGAAGTACGACACTCAGGATACCAACTTCGTACTCAGCCACCATCGTTGGTGCTTTCAACTGTTATCGGGGAAGCACTAGCTCATTCACTTTAAACTCTCCCCGTCAGACATCAGAATCCGTTCGGATTCAGGGTCAGGCCCCTCCTCCGGGATCGGTCACTCTCAATCTTTCGATTTGAGTACCTCGAGATGTCCTCATCAGGGACTTCAAACTTCCTTGGTTGAGAATCATTGATGGGTTGTTGGGCAAGATAACCATACGATCCCCTCCTCTTGATTGCTTTCTGGGAGATATATCGAATATCGTATTCAGTCGACACCATTTGCCCTCTCGCAACCCATCCGTTCAACGCTATCTCCTCGAGCACATACTTGATCAGATCCATTTTGGACATCCATAAGGTGGTATGAACCAGCATACTGTCTCAGTCGGCGAGCAGCCTATGCCAAAGTACATCAAGTTTTCTCGAACAGTGAGTGTATTGTTTCCCAGTCGATAAACTTTTTGCTTAGGTAAATTGCATGCTCTTTTCGACAAGACTAGTCATGCTGACCCAATACGCCTCATAGACCCCTTAAAGGCTGTCAAGTACCAGATTAACAGTTGTTTCTTCCAAGGAAGGTATCAGAATCAGAGGTTCCTGCTACTTATTTTCCTTTCCATGCCCCTTGGCAGTCACCATTCCACCTGACCATTTGATTTCTCTTCTCTCTTTTTTTTTTCTTTTTTTTTTTGGTTCAGGCGTTTCTTGCACTGTTTTTTTTTTTTTTTTTTTTTTTGCAGGAAAAACCTCGATTCCTCTTTCATTCACAACATGCCTCGGCAGCTTGCTGGACAACACTCCATAAGTGCACTGATTCGAACTCAACAGTATGAGTTATCTCAAACCGGTCGAACAACTTGATCAAGTCCACCGGGTGCCCCTCTTCTGCTTGGGACTTTGCCATCATGTCATCAACATGGCATTTGCTTTCATGATGAGTCATATCATGAAACAAAGTCACCGTAGCCCTTTGATCCGCGGCACCGGTCTTCTTCTTCACTAGAGGATAGTCTCCTCTCGATGGTAGCTCGTGCCCCACAACATGGGTATTCCACCCTGGTGTACCTTGATGCAACCAGGTGAAGATATCAACCTGCTCTTTCAACAGGGCTACCATTCTGTTCTCGACTTGCCTCTGAAGCGGCCTCAACTTTCATTTCCCTTCTGAACTCGGCGGTACTCGGGATTACCATCTTGACTCGCTCCTCGTGTGGTTGAATCACCTTCTCCTCTTGTTTCAACAACCTGGCTAATTCCAGCAGATCACAATCTTCTTCGCCTTTTTCTTCGGCATGATAGATCGGATTTTCGAAGTCATATAGAGGGGTAACCAAATTGTTATCCATGAGATCAGGAGAATGGTCACTTTTGTGGTTGGAACGAGACAAGTTCAAAAGAAAAACGAAAAACATTGCCATTTTTATTTTTTAAAACTGCAAAAAAATGAAAAACAGGGAACACCGCTTTTGATCACAAAAACATCCATTTATTACTGATGCAAAATGTTGCACAATGAAACACATGCGATGGCCCTTACAATGGACCATTACGTTTCGGGCAAAACGTATGGCTTTCATGCAAACAACAATTGAAACACAGAAATACTACACTTCCGGATGAGTGACAGTGATGCTTTTGGAGGCCTTCCAGTTGCCTGGTACGCACGACTTTATCCACAGCTCTAGCTCGCGGTCACGGTCGATCTCTTCACTCACTGAACAAGCATGATCAGAATTCAGCATTCCTGCACTGACGAAGATGTACGGTGGACGACGTCCTCTGTTTGGTCTAGACGACTCTTGATCAGGATAACCGATCCCAAACATGTCTGCCTTCACCACTATGTCAATGATCCTTCCCCAACCTCGGGCCTCTTTGTTCTTCACCACCTCTAGAGCTTGCTTATAAGAAGAAATGGACAGCGTCTTCTCTTTCCCAATAACAACAGCATTCTCTACCTTGATGGTTTTAATTGCTTGACTGGGTGTTTCAACTTTTTCACTATCCATTTCCACTTCCATCGTCTTCTGGGTTGTATCTCTCATCAATGCACACCCCTCTGTGGCAACGGCCGCACAACAATTATCAACAACAGGGAAAGCTCCATCCTGCATCAGAGGTTTTGGGACCACAGCCATGGGAACCTTTAACTGATCTTCCTCAGTCATCTCTATTCCTTTCTTGACCTTTTTCACCATCTTCACCTTTACAGGACCCTTCTTGGGTACAGGGTTGGCATCCCCATCCATGATCTGTGCCAAGCTGATGATCTTGGAGTCCACCATGTTTTGGACGACATGCTTGAAAGCCCTACAACCCTCAACATTGTGCCCGGGTGCCTCAGAATGGAACTCGCACCTGGCATTCTCATCATAGTGTGCAGGCCTCTTCTGTTGTGCTATGGGAATCAAAATCCTTGGTCGGACTAACCCCAAATCCCTCAATCTCCTGAACAAAAGGGTGTAGGTCACAGGTGGTTCCTCGAACTGACGCTCCTCCTTTTTCTTCTTCACCTGGCTCCTAGCTCTTGGTGCCTTCTGTTGAGGTGGTAGTTGTTGCGGTGGTACAGGTGGATTACCAACAGGAGTGATTACAGCAGCAGCATAAGGATGATAACGATCCTTACCACGTTCCTTCTTTACTGGCACACCACTTGAGTCAACCTCCTTCTTGAAGGGACCACTGTCAGAGAGTTCCTTGGCTACAGAGTCAGAGGGATTTGTGACTTCGGATGATGGAGCTTTTCCTTGAACTTTCTCCACCATCAGCCACTTCTCAATCTTTTCCAATCTCCCAGCCATGGCTTTCTGCCCCAAGGCAAGCCCTTGCACCACACTGAACAACTCCCTTATCATCTCTTTCATTTCAAGAATGTCGGTGTTGGGAAGATCCATCAGTTCGGATTTGTTGCCCCTAGCAGGATGTCTGATCAAACAAGCTATGCGCACCGGTTGACACCTACAAAACAGCAAATGGGTTAGTATGACTCACACATGCAATGTCTATCCGTACTAGGAATATATGTCCTTTGATTCTAGCGTCACCGAGACAAATAATTTTTCATCAATAACAATCCGACATATGGATGTCTCTCAACCAGAATCTTAATAAAAAATAATGGACTCTGAGTACGGATGGACATGAGTTGAATGCAGATGAATGCGAAATGAGACCGATGCAAATGCATGAATGCAGGTCACTGTGCCACCAAGTCATCTGAAGACCCATTCTCTGAACCAGTCACAGTCAACTGAATCACCATAAATCCGACTTGGGGGAAGTTCTGAAATAAACGGAACCGGAGATTACATCACTATCGTCACCAGAGGCTCTCTGAACAGATAACCACAACAATCTCTGAATCGGCCTAGGGAATCCTGAAATAAACGGATCCCCACTGATAAATACCGCGGATAGAATTCCGGCGTCTCGGAAATAAATGTCCATAAATCCGACTTATAAATAGGACTCTGATCAACGGAACCAATAGTCACCATCAAAGTCACTATCAGAACATGCATCTGTAAGAACCAACCCTCCCCTCACAGGTAAATTCTAATCAGGTCATCCTAAGGCGGACAATGATCTCGACAATCGGGCAAAGATACTCAACGGGTTTGCCCTTTCGGGTGTGCCGTTGTAGCTCTCTTAAGATCGTCTCAATCAATGATCCGGGAAAGAACGGTCACCAGAGTCAACAGCTCAGATGAAGTGACTCAACCAGAGTGGAGTACCCCACAAAGGAAGAACACTATCATATGAACCTCGTCCGGCTTGTGGTACATCACATTGCCAAGCACATGTTGACCTAACATGAAAGAGGCAACATGAGACCACACTAATCCTAGGTGTATACTCGGGCCTGGGTTTTAGCCCTACTCAGAACACCCACCCCAAACAGAAGAACCACCTGTACAGAAGACAGCTCAATGACAGTATGATGCATGCAAACATATATGCACATATATACAACATAATAATCATGCATACAATAAATAACAGCAAATAGCAACCAAAACCCTAACCTAGAGAGCGCTAGGAGAGACTCGCTTAGGGAAGATGGACCAGCACAGGTCAACTTCTTTAATTCCCCAGCAGAGTCGCCAACTGTCGCATTACGCGAAAAACCGGCGGGAAACGAAGAACAATAGAGCCGCCACCGTGCGTTATTTATCCCAAAAGAGGGAAAGGAAACGCTCGAAGTAAACCTGGAAAAAGCATGGTCTCGCGACCAAAGAGAATGGGATCGGGAGTCGGTTATGCGAAGGGAAGGTATTAGCACCCCTACGCCTCTGTCGTACTCGACGGGATCCACGCACAATAGGAAGGAAAATGGTTGCTAAAACACTGCTCAAATAAACATCTATGCAGGCTGAAAGAGACACAGGAAACAGACTGAAAACTGACTCGGCAGGATATCGCGTCCTGGGCCTACTTAGTCTATCAGGCATAGACATCAGAGTCAAAGTAGTTCGGACTGGGGAAACGACACATGCTCGCTAGGATATCGCATCCTATGCATACGTATCTCCTTTGGACGAAGGAGAATCAGAGCATTCGTAGCTCGGCTAACACGCACACAAACAAACACAGGCAAAGGCGAACGTGGAGCCTGAATGCCAATCACTGGACTTACATCAGCATCCGAACCAGAACACACACAAAGAGGCAAACATGGAGCCTGAATGCCAATCCCTGGGCTTACATCAGCATCCGAACCAAAACACACACCAACACTGGAACCCGAATGCCACTCGATGGACTTACATCAGCTTCCAAGCACACAACAAGACACAAAACAAAGACACAGGCGCCCGGAGAGATCTGCTCATCTCCTGCCTACGTACCTCATCTGGTATGAGGATCAGGGCGACGTAGTTCCCCTACGAAGGGACACAGGACTAGCTTAACCAGATGACAGAGGGAGACACAACTAGGGAGACTACGACTCGAGCCTAGATGTTATCACGCAAAATCATCCCTAAGTCAAGGTTTCTAGCTAACTTGCACAGGAAGCAAGCCTATCCTATTCAGCACGAGTAAACAGCAAATCAAGCATTCACAAGTAGCACACACTATATGCACACCAAAGGGCTCAATCAAAGGGTAAGACTGCAAGAGCAAGTCATCTGTACAGAGGTATGGTTAGCTCTTAACCTTGCCATTGAGGGGCTAAGGTGAAGCTGATGAAAGGAGAGTGAAGATAAGACTTCACAGCTCTTATCCCTGGTCAGGGAGAGCTTCAGACAAAGGAGCGTGGGTTCAGAATGGAGGAACCCTTCTACACTCAAGACTCTGACACAACTGTACATTGTACAAGATCTTGGGTTTGTGTCCCAATGCATCAACACAGTGGTGTGAGCAGGGGGACGACTTAACAGAATAGCGGGGGATAGATTGCATATCCCTTGGGTTCCGCCAATTGCCTCATAGAGGTCTTTACCTGCTTGGGGACAAAAGTAAACAATCACAAACATCGCCTCTTAAGGAGGACTTCAGACAGGTGCCTGGCCAAGTAACAGGCCAGGTCTTCCAGACTACATGGAGACAAGAATGTTATACCTTAGTGCAAATTGCTTATCAAGCAAAGCAAAGCAATCTTAGCAACTAATGTACCTGAAATCAATCAAGTATCATCAGTACTCAGACAAACCAACAATAAACAGCAAATGGTTCACAATTAGCTATAAACAGACAAACACAATCCAATGCACCAGAGTGCAAGCAACTCAAAAGCCAAACATCCTACAAAACAAAACAAGTTAGTGTACAATGTCAAATGATATCTCAATCAAATGTGAATCCACCTCCTTAAGGTATTTTGCTTCTTAACCTGAAAGTCACATTCAAACATGAGATACAAGACCACTAGGACAAGCCTGGGGTCAAAAGGAAGTGAAAAAGTCAAAACAGCAAGTGAAACATGATCAAAATCAACATTAATCAAATACAAAGAGAATCCAATTGGTCTCATGAAATTGACCTAACCTAGTGTGACACAAATTGTCACACTCAACTTGCACACATCATAACTACCAAACCAGAGATCCAAAATTCACAAACTATACGTCAAAATAACCAGCAAGGAGTCAAGAATTAGCATGTGAAATTTCATTCAATTTGGACAATGTATGAGTATTTCATGTTAAAAATGGTGAAACATACAAAGAATGCACACATGACAAAGATCCATAGGCCAAGCAAAAAATCTCCATGCACAACTTGAGCTATCATACCTATAAAATTCTAGACAAAATTATAAAGCTAACAAAAAAAGTCTCACGAAATTTGGACTTAAAATGGATTTTATATGAATTTTATAAGTTTTGGAGTATTATTGAATAATTATCTAATGATTAACGAATTAATTAAGCTTGCAATGGCGTTTTCGTAATTAGTCCAAAAACGTGGTACAATACTCATTTATTGCGTGTCAGCGTTTCATTGGCTATTATGGGAGGGAAACAAGATTTTCAAAAGTGCCATGAACAGAAACGGATTCAACGTGAAACATTTCCAGATTTTTCTCGTTCTTCCTCGCGTTCAAGTTCTTGAGTCCCAGCTACGGTTTCGATCAAATCTCAACGAAAACACACAAATGATATACCGTTGGAAAGGTCTAAACACGTACGTTCCAAATATGACTATGAAATCGTCCAGAAACTCATATACGAAGCGAATCGAACGAATGAAGTTTTGGCATACAATCTTAAATCCAAGATATCTCTCTCAATAATTGATGAAAACGCATGATACAAGCTCTATGCTACTCTACAATGAAAGATCTACAAATGCCCTATCTCAATTTGGCAAACGGTGAGATTCGAAATCCAACCTTGTTCGATGGCAGTTGCGGAATTTGTGCTCGTTTTGCTTCGATTCACGAAAATAGATGAAGTATGGTGATTAGGAAGATGATTGGCACAACTTTGGTAGCTCAACAACACTCCAAACGTTTGGATTCTTGATTTGCCATTGATGAACAATCTTGGACAGTTGGAGTTTTTGATGGTTTTGAGCTCCAATTGATGCAAACAGCTCTTGATTAACACCTGCAAATGAGAACTACCCCACGAATTTGCAAGAAAATTGATGAATTATTGATGAATTTGGAAAAAAAAGTGAAAATTCAAAGTGAAAAAAGTGAGAGAATTGAGAGAGTTTTTTGTGATTTTCTGTTTGGATCTTGAAAAATGATTAGTGCTTAATGATTACAGTTACAATTAGCCTTATATACCAATCCATTAATCCAAAATTAATCATGATTAAGCATAATGGAAAGATTAGTGTTAAGTGTATTTTTCAAGTGTCTGGCCAAAATGCCCTTCCTTAATGCAGCTCATTTTTCTGTCCAAACTTGGTTCCAACAGGTCACAAATGACATTTAGAAAGTGTTGCAAAAAGCCTCATTTCAAAATTCCAAGTATTTCTCAAATTGGACCATTTTGCCCTTGGATTTTAATTGTTGCACTTGAAAATTGACCTTTTTGTATGAAGACTTTTGGCAAAATGTGATGATGGATTATGAAAGTACATATCAAATGTGATTTGCTCAAAGAAAAACCATCCAATTTGGCCACTCCATGTGAAAGTTATGGCACTTTGATTTCGGGCATTTTCTGAAAATGATTGGACCATATCTTGCTAACCACACATGGGAATTTCCAGTTCTTTGACTTTTTGGAATGGTGAGATCAAGATCTTCAACTTTCATGTTGGACAAAATTCCATTTGAAGCTTGTATGATGAAGTTATTTTGAGGAGAAAAATTTTCCATTTTGGGCAGTTGAAATTACAAGTCACCTGCCATTTTAGGAAACTTCTTGTCTGACCTCCAAATCTTCAACCTTGGTCTTTGATATGTCAAATGAGACTTGTATGGACATGAATGAAGCCTTTCCAACCATCTCCCACCTTCAGATCCATAAAATCGGGCACAGTTGACTTTCTATGGTTCCAGCTGAAATTCAGCTTGACTGATGAGCTTTGATCATCCAATCTTTGGCCAAACCACTTCAAAATGATTCTTAGACCATATGAACTTGATAAATCAACCATAGGGCTTTGTCTCAATGAAAATGGCACTTGCTTGATTGACTGATTCTCCTGATCAGTTTGACCCAATTGGTCAGCTGAGCTTGCACTTGGGCAAATGGACAATGCAATGTTATGCAGTGGCCTATGTTATGTTATGACCTAATATGAAATGAATGTACAAAATGGTAGGGTGCAAATTTGAGGTGCTACACTGGCCAAGTTAAGGAATGGCCTAGTAGGAATCACCTATTAGCTGGCAAGCTAACTATCAAATATGCCATGTTACATAAGATTGGTTCAGCCAACTGGGTGCCTACTAATCATATCTCAACCATCTCCATTGGTCTTGGAAGAATCATTTATGCTATTGGAACCAGGATGGACTTTGACTTTGGAAAGTTTATGTTTGATCAAACTGTCAGACATGCCTCCACAAATGTAGTGAAGCTGCCCATTGCCTTCCCATCCATCATTTGTGGTATTATCTTGAGCCAGCAACTAGGAATTCTTAATACAAGTGACATTCCAAGCAGAAGAAAGCCTCCACTATCCATTCACTACAAGCTGTTTGAGGGAAGGCATGTCAATGATGTTGTCATGACATCTACCAGAAAGGAGCCTGCATTTCAAGGTAGCTTGATTGATCAATTAAAGGAAACTTGTAAGGAGCTGGATAATGGTATTACGGTTGCCAAGGCAAGAAAAGAGGCTTTGGAGGTTCTTATCGGTATCTTAGAGAAGGAAGAGAGGGAGAAGGCTAGTGAGAACAAGGATTCAGATGCCAATACCTCAAGTGAGAGGTCCAATGCTCAATCTAGTGGCAGCTCTGAGTCTGAAAGTGAAGATGATGCCTCTTCCTCAGATTAAGTGAAGTTTCCCCTGGTATGAAGACTGTGTGTGGTGTGGGTTGTGATGAAGACTGGGTTGAGTTGGTTGTTCTGGGTGCTGATATGAAGACTGATTCCCCTGTTGTTTGGATGCTGAAGAATTTATTGTTTTTTTGAAATAAGTGTAAGTTGTGGCAGTCCTTACTGATACCTTTATGTAATTTTTGGGCTCTTAATGAGTTCCATGGATTTCTCATTATCTCAGCTATCACAGCTGTGTATAATGTTGGTTTGTATCTCCTAACAATTATGTTTTAACATTTTTAATGTTATAACATTTGATCTGACATTCTCTGTTAGGCTAATTGACATTTATTTTGTCTAATTGGTCACCTTTGGTTAATTTTGACTAAAAAGGGGGAGAAGTGTTGATATGGAAGAAGTTAAAGATGTGGAGATGTACGTGCTGATGTAGATGAACAGATGAACAACTATTATTGAAGGAGATGTGTGTGATGTAAGACAAAATGATGTTCTATTTACAGATGTCAAAGGGGATGTCTGATGTGGTGCACAAGTGATGTTGAAGCAGATGTCAGAATGACATTCTGATTGTTACAGGTGTTGTGGTTGCAGGTGTTGTTATTATTAAAGGAGATGTTTGTGTTTCACAGATTGAGGGTGAGAAGAAGTACCCTTGTGCATGTGTGTATTACTAGTAGCTATAGCTAGTAATTGTGTTTGCTTCTGCTGCTGCTTAAACTGTTGTTATGCTATTTAATTGCTGATGTGTTTTTCTTGTGAACAAAAAGGACAGATATATGTTTTAGCCAAAATTTGCCAAAGGGGGAGTTTATTGGTTCTAAGTGTTGGCAGCAATTTTGGTAAAACAAAGAGTGTTCACAAGATGTTGCATGTGATGTCATAACATAAGATATCTGTGTACCTGCTGGAGTTTAAATGGAAAACATAATTATGCAGGATTGTTTCAGAATGTCGTACACCATGTCATGGCATCTGATATTGTGTACCTGCTGGAGTTTAAGAAACATAATTATGCAGGATTATCTAAGGATGTCATACACAATGTCATGGCATCTAATATGTTTGTACCTGATGGAAATTATAAATGGAATTATGGAATTATGCAGGATTGTTCCAGGATGCCAGACCCGATGTCATGACATCCTGTACACAGAACATTCAGTATGAATGTCTGATGTTATGTGATTGCGCATTTAATGGCAATCTATTTATAATTGAAGATCTGATTTGCAGGCGCATTCAATCATTAATTACAACCTGATTTACTTATTTTCCAAGGAGATCTAACCAGCTGTCATGAGAAGATTTAATTGGAAAATAGTTTAGGGTTTTCAAGATGTCCAAGCCCAGCTGAAAGCTTCTATAAAAAGGGACTTGGAAAACCTGATTGTACACACAACCAATATTAAGCGAAATATTGAGAGAGCGCTAGGGTTTATGTCTTGTTTAGTCGTGAGACTTGTAAGCCATTCAAGTCATCCATAGATGATTGAATTGGTCTGATTTGTGGTTGTATTTTGTCACTCAAAGCTTTTAAGCAAGAGTGTGTGTCTACTTGATCAAAGCTGTTAAGCAAGATCAGGTGTGTGTCTACTTGATCAAAGTTGTTAAGCAAGATCAAGTGTGTATCTACTTGATTGAAACTGTGAAGTAAAATCAAGTGTGTGTTTTTGAAAAGTGTTTTCTTTTCACAAGGGATTGTTGTTTAAAATCACAGGTGTGATTGTAGGGAAGTGAGTGGGTTCTCATATCTAAGAGTGCTTAGGTAGAAATTGCACGGGTAGAGATTAGGTGAGAAAGACTGTAACTTGTTGAAGTGTGCGGAGAGTCTTTGAACTGATTCTATTTTAGTGAGTTTCCTTCCTGGCTTGGTAGCCCCCAGATGTAGGTGAGTTGGACCGAAATGGGTAAACAATTGCTTGTGTCTATTGCATTACTATTCTCTATCTTTATCCTTGTTTGTATTACTCAGATATTAGTGTCGTGACATTACCTTCGACATCTGATATCTGATACCAGAATTTCACATTTTGAGGTATTTTTTGTTTCAAAATTGCAAGTATGTTTTTCTCCTCCACCATGTTTAATGTCATGTCCAAAACAAGTTCCTTCTTCTCCAGAATAAGGAGACATACAATGGGATGGTCAGTTAGCTTATGAAACAAGGCATAATTATGTATATCATAAACCACATTAAATTTTCATGTATCATTTTCCGTATAATATCTACACAATTTAAACGAACACTGACATTTTCTCGATCTTGTGTCATCACGTTTCAACTTCCTATTCGGTGTTTGGTAGTGTCACTTCTTTTGCATCTCATTGTTAAAAATATTTTTCTTCTATTAGAATCATTATCAGGACTTTGATTACAATGTCAAACCCCAATTTCCCGGCCTCCATTCATACTCATTGTAGCATATATTCACGAACAATAAACTCTTGTTTATTTGTAAATTGTTCACAAACATCTACCTCGACAGCAACCGGTCTAGCACCCGATTTAATATCATCATTCACTTCATCTGGTTTAACATATTCATCCTCACAGTAGCTTTGGGAAACATACCCGGATGCACTATATCTAATACCAATCATAATATAAAAATAGATTAAAAATTCAAAGTATCAGGAGAATTCAGAGATGCATCTCTAGAAAACACAAAACTTAGTATGGAGATGCATAACCAGACTCAACGTTCGCTTTTCAGCTCAAAAACCTGATTAATGCAAAGAACAAGAGATGAAATGAATGAACTTTATTTTAAATTTCAGCTTCTTTTGCTCCCTTTGATGAGAGAAAATACAAGAATGGGGTTTTAGTGTTGAAAAATTGATTAAGAATGAAAGAATTTTTTTAGGGTTTTGAGAGTGAAGTTGAGTTTGATCATGAGGAAGAAGAATATGCAAGTTGGTGTTTTATTCAATTTTATGTTTGATATTTTCAGACATGTATCTCCAGAATCGTCACTAAATTGTTAAATAAACCAACTCAGTGTATAAAAACATCATAAATTAGTACAAAATATATTATGGAGATGTATCTCCGATTTTTTTTGGACAAGAATATGATAGTTGGCTAAAATATAATAACTGGTCTGATTTTAGATGCGTTCGAAAATGAATCTTGATAAAAATATTTGTTTGGTTTTCATATGTATTGGATACATCCTATAAGATGAGAAGAGTATTTCCCAAATATTTTTTCCTTCGTAAACATATGAGAAGGTTAGGTGCACTTAATTTAAATAGTGCATCAGACCACTATTGATATAGAGTTTTATTTTGACCATTATTTTATACTTTAACCAATTAAATACGTGTTTACTAAAAATAAATCTATGAATTTAATAGAGTTCATTTATAAAATTTGAATTAGGATTGGTTTTAGAATCTGAGACTTGTTATTATTCCAATAGTGTTTTACCCAATTTTCGAACTTGTTGGTTGTTGAATTTTTTCAATGCTAAAGAAACCTAACTTTATAGATCAAACACAACTTATCTTCAAAAGAAAACAGGTCAAATACAACTTGTATCTTGATTCCCAAGTCAAGTGTGGAGAGGAACCCACAATCACATTCTATATTCTTCTAAGGTTAATATTCATTTTCTTTCTGTCATATAGATTCTATATTACTCCAAACTCTCGAAAAAAAATATAAATTTTCTCTCTGCTACTTAAAAAATTTATGTTTTTTATCTCTAAAAAGATTTGATTTTGATGTGGCGCTTCTACATAATTTGTTTAATTCATTTTGTAAGTAGTTAGAATTTTACATTCTGAAAAATAAAAAATAAATAAATAGAATGTCATAAATTTAAAGTCACACTCTTGAGTTTAATATTTCGCATAACTACTAAATAAACTAATTTAATAAAACAAATGAACTGACTTAATAAAACAACAGAACTACAATTTTTATGTTTAAAAAATTATCATATTATATAATTACTAATACATTTAATACTTTTAATTTGCTTTTTTTTCCTTTTTTGGATTAAAAATATAAATTAACAAGACTGTATATATCTTTTCCTTTTATTTTACTTATTATTTAAAAACATAAAATAGATTTGATCTACACAACATAAAATATAACCTCGACTATTTTAAATCTATATAATATTAAAATTAAATAAATAAAAAACTAAAAATTTATTTAATTATAAACACACTATTTTTTACCACTAAAATCTTACAAACTAAAACAATATATAAACATATTTAAATATCATACAAACTAATATTCAAATACCTTTAAATATTTATTTACTTAAAATAATATTAAAACACTTTAAATATTTAAAATTTTAATATAATATTTGAGCATATTTAAATAACACATTTAAACATTGTGAATATTAATAAAAAATAAAATAATGAAAAATGAAATAATAGTTTAAACTAAAAAATTACAAAACAAAAACAACATTAACATATTTAATTATTCAAAACTAAATATTTTCATGTGTTATTAAAATATTTAATCATTTAATATGTTAATTATTAAATATTTAATTTTCAAAACATATAACACGGACTAAA
Source organism: Lathyrus oleraceus (assembly GCF_024323335.1). NCBI lineage: Eukaryota > Viridiplantae > Streptophyta > Magnoliopsida > Fabales > Fabaceae > Lathyrus > Lathyrus oleraceus. The sequence continues at coordinate 347,188,662 of NC_066583.1, forward strand.
AAATCATAACATGTTTGTTAGCTTGAGATTTTTAGTTTAGTATTTTATATGCTTGTGTGATAAAAAATTTATAAAACTATTAAGTGTATACAATCATATCATGTTTCTGATGTCAAATCTTCACAATGTGACCCTTTTAATAGGCAAGTGTTTTTCAATGGGTTTATTTTCTAGTCCACAAATAGGATAGACTTAAAGACGTTTTCGAAAGCAGCAGCAGTTTGAAGCAGATCAAATGTCAAAGACATGTGGAAGTGAATTAAAAGATGAAGGTCCATGCAGTAGCATACGTGTCAAATGATTAGGAATTAGCTGTTGTTGGTATGTGAAAATGCACTAGTATATAAGCGCATTTCAAATATGTAATAGGGGTTCGAATTTCATTATATTTTCTTTAAAATTCATACATTTGGGTCACAAAAATAAAGAATTTGTGAAAAATGTATGAACTTGCATTTCACTCTTAATTCTAACATTTTTATCGAATTGTTTTATTATTATATGTTTTTTCATTTCTTTTATTTAATAAAGCACTTTTTTCATTTACTGTTTGAATCTTTACACTGAAAAATCTTTCGGCACTAATACATTTTCTCAAATGTTTAACACAAAGTGTTCTTTAGGATTTTTCGAATTTGATCCTGCAAATGAATTAAAATTTGTGATTGTTTACTAAAAACACCAGTAAACATATTGGCACGCCCAATGAGACTCTTTTGTGAAAAAATTGAACTTTTTGCAATATAGTCTATGTTCTTTTATGTTTGTTTTCGTTCTTCACATCTAAATGTTATCAATTGTTGAGTGTTTATGCATCTGAGAAGTGGAAAATTTGCTAGTATGTCTATACCCTTAGGAAATTCATCCCCTTAAGAAGTTCCTCATCCCTAAAGCAACACTACAAATGATAAAGAACAACAAATTAGAATGACAGTTGGTGGCGCAAGCACTTCATCAACCATTGAAGTAACTGCTCCTGTCGTGAGTTAGATGTTAGTTTCGACGACGCCGGCAATGGTAACACCACCGCCACCACAACCAACTAGTTTTTCTATTAATCTCGTAGTTACACAAACTATGAAGTAAAACTTCACCAAAATCATGTTTTGATGAAGACAACTTTAATCTCTCAAGACCATGCGCATATATCAAAGGATGAGTAAAAGCATCTTGAATCAAAGTTAAAGTATCAAGTCTCATATCTCATTCAACAATATCAAAAATAACTTTGGAGCTTAAAAGAATTGATCACATCTTTTTAAGGTACAAGTTACAAATCCATTATGATATACTATAATGCTCAAAAATTTGTTGATCATTTCATCTTAGTGCATGCATCCATTTTAACATCATATGGAAACTTGTATGAACCTTATTTTTAAGTATTTTTCAAAAATATGTCAGATGTAACCGGTTACACCATTTTGGTTAACCGGTTACAGAAACGAAATTTTAAATTCTTTAGTTTTAAATGTCTGGTGTAATCGGTTACACCATTTTCGTTCATCCTTTTGGATTGAATTCAAAGCTTTATATTTCTACATTTTCTTATTCACTTCATGAGTCCTTTTTAAAGAATCAAATATAAACTTAGTAGAGTCTTTATTTGAGATATTCTCATACTCTGAATAAGAAATGACATGAGACAAAATGTTTATGGATTCATGATGATTTTTGTAGTCCTTTCTATGTTGCTTATTCATCTGACTTCTTTCAAGCCTTATGCCATTAGAGATCATATCCCATGAATTTATACCTTGACCTTTCAGAACTCAAAATAATCTCCATAAAAATGGAGGATTAGCAAACTGATATCATTATCATTGTAAGTATGAGCTCTTTGTGTTTCAAGAAAATGGATCTTTTTCTGACACTTTTAAGTGTTTGACACAATGAGTCAATAACATAACTGGGCTCTGATACCAATTGAAGGTTCAAGAAACACAAGAAATGGGGGTTTGAATTGAGTTTCAATTATGATAGATTTTCGCGACCCAAAACAAAAGCTTAAAATAATTAACACAATGATAAAGTACTCAAGGATTTTTATCCTAGTTCACCGTTGACTAGGCTACCTCCAGTCCACTCGTCAGAGTGATTTCCCCTTAGAAAAGGACTTAATCCAGTAATCAAATTGATTACAAAAGTAATGAAAACCTGTCACTGATTTCTTAAGAATTCTGACTCAAATGATCCCCTAAGAAATTTGACGGTCATTGACTTCTTAAGATCCTGACCAACTTGGTCGCTTAAGGATATTTGATCCTTAATGCCTACATGTCACTGACATCTCAAGAGCCTGACCAACATGGTCGCTTGAGGAATAAAATAAGGGTTACAATAATAATGTTGGTGTTTATAGAGGTTGCTTCTTGATAAGCAGTTTACACACCATGTAATTCAGTTTGTACACTTGAGAATATTTGAAATGAAACTCAGTGTTACTACAATCTTTCTTTCTTGATGATCATTTTAATGGATCATCTTCATCATGAAGTTTCATCTTGGAAGCCGTTTTCTTTTAGTAATCATCCATCATCATGCATACTGTAATGTAAAAATCCTTTGACCTTTTATATAGGAATAATAAATTCGTTGGAGGATAGGATTGGAGCTTTCTTCGAGGTACACCTTTACTGTAGAGTAGGTAGGTACAACAGTAAATATTGGGTAGGTAGAAAATCTTTTTCTAGCTGTTTGAAGTAGTACTTATTGATTTGACGTTTGATTAGCATAATTAATAGTAAATCTTCGCCCATTAAAATACTTTATAACAAAGTATTGGCATACGAGTGATAAAACAAATGTTCAGAGTTCATAACCTATCAGAGTCTGATGACTAGATGAGCTTAGGATGACTCAGATTGTATCAAAGGTGCCTTCTTCAGAAATATTTATAATCAGAGATTGTATGCTTTGTCATCTTTATCCTCTTTGTCTTAAGAGTCTGGATTTTATAAATGATATCATTCAGAATTTGCTTCAGACTTTGCACGCTTCAGACTTTGCTTGCTTCAGCCTTTACTTTAGACTTCCCTTGCTTCAACATCTGCTTTAGAGTTGACTCTTCACAGTTTTAACTATAATTCAGAATCTATTTAAACATTAGAGTTTGATTAATCTTAAGATTTTGCATTGTTCAGATTCTATTTCTTTAGACATTGAAGATCTGCACACTTGAACGCACGATTAGTGTATAAAATTATTCTTCTACCTTTTATTATCATCAAAACTTAAAGGCATGTAGATGTAGAACCAAACTTGTTCTTACAGTGTGCTCGCAAAAGTACCTTTAAGTTCATTGTGTATTCTAATTCAAACTTGTCTGGTTTAAAAATCTTTGTCAATAATGATGCCCAAAAGGATTCACTAACATATTTGTTGGGAAGTGACTTCATTCTAAGTGGGGGTTTATCTTTGATATAGAAGAATAAGACCTAGACCTCATTGATGATGTTAGGCGCATCATCATAAGACATATGTGGAAGAAGTTATGTAAGCACCCTCTTAATTACAACACTCAATGGGTAAATTAATTCTACTCAAATATTATCAATACCAATCAAAAGAAACTGGAAGTGGTTGTGTGTGGAATGGTTGTACAATACTCTTAACACGATGTTAGGAGTAAAAGATGTGTAAAAAACGTATCAAACTCTGTTTGAGAAAGCTGATGAAGACGACTTGGAGGCAATCATATATTTTCTTGGTCTACCTAGAACCCAGTGGTTAGAGGCTAACAAATTTTTTGAGAAGACAATATTGAGGATGAACTTGGGGCCGAAACCTAAGGTATGGTACCAATTCCTTAAGCATTCTTTAGTGCCAACTGCACACAACAAAATTATTAACAATAATCATTTGATTTTGCTTCACCGTTTCACCAACTACCAACCAATCAACATTTCAGAGGTCATAGACCAAGAGATTCAAGCATGATGAAAACGAAAAGAAGGAATGCTATATTTCCACTATTTAATAACAACCCTATGAAATAGACATGGAGTTCCTGAAAAGGCCACCGATGAAGTTTCCAACCCTCGGGAAGGATTTGACAAAACTGCCATCCTTAACTTGCTAAAGCCCAAAGATGAGAAAAAGATGCATCCATAGGCGTATTAGAAGCCGCTATAAGTCTTATCCTCCACCAAGAAAGATGATCTCTTATCGAATCTTTTAAAATAAATGTAGAAATACCAAAAAGAATTCTACAAATTTACAAAGGAGCAACACACATGGAACAAAATGTTGTACTCCATGCACAAGGGATGCGTGATAAACAATCCCCCTCATTCCCTGATCATATTTTAGAAAAATTGAATGATGAAGCTAAAAAGCCAAACCAGGAGAAGAATCCCTCAGAAAGAAGAGAACAAGAAGATAAAAGTTACTTTTTCCAAGAAGACTAGTGCACCTGAGACAACATTTGTCATGCCTCTAGTGGTCTCCACTACTAAAAAATAAGAAGAAGTCCGAAAGCCCTATGAAGACAACAAGATCTCCAAAAAATAAGAATAAAGAGATAAGGAAGAAAGCTACAATAATCTTTGACGTTGATGAACCTACTTAAGAAGTGGATGAATAGGAACTAATAGTTAAGTATGTTGTTGAAAGTGATGTTGAAGAAGAGGAAAAGGAAGAAGAGGTGAAGCAAGCTGATGTGAATCAAGAGAAAGAATCTAATATTATGGTAGATAAGGAGGATGAAGAAGATTATGAAGAATAAGAATATGATGAACAAGAACTGGAAGAATTTGTAAATAAAGTTATTTACCAAGCTAAATTCACAACACCTAGAGGAGAATGTTGAACTTGAGCCAAGGGAAAAAAGAAGAAGGGACAGAAGACAAGAAAGATTCTAGTAATGATGATGATATACAGGTACAAGGAGAATTTTTTTTTGATGATGAAGAGGATGGTACAACACCAGAGGCTCTAAAGCAACTCGTCGAGAGCAAGATAATAAGCAAGGCGTGCCTAAATATGCTAGGAATAACAATGTTTTACAAAGGCCCTAATGTGTCAGAAAAGGAAACAAATTTGGAAAAAAAATAGACCCAACAAAGAGTTTTGATATGTCTGATGGCTTGACTAAAATGAAGAGTGCTAAGAAGAAGAAGATCCCAAGGAAAACTGAAAGAAAAGACAAACCCTTTGGCGTGGCAGAATTTATCATGCAACCTACTTTATTAGAATGACATGTGACCCTTGAGTTCTCACCAAATTTGAATACAAAGAATAAAAAATCAATTGTTGTTGCTAAAAGAAAGGTTGTTTCATAGATCAAGAAAGTCAAGTCAAAGAAATGCAAGAATGAAGAATAGGGAAAGAAAAGGAAGAGAAATGAAAAAGATGGAGGAACAAGAAAAAGTAGCACGCTTCAAGCCTATATGGTATTGAAATATCTAACCAACCACATAGATTAATTTAGTTTTAGTTGTAGTTCTAATATTTTTGGGTTCTAATGTGCCACAACTCATCAGACTTTTAGTGAGGACATTTCTCTTGCTTTAAGTTTGGGGTGTTACACCTATATTGTTGCCATTATTTTCATGTTGCTTTCATGTTTGGTTAATAAAAATGTGTTCAAGTTTTATTTAAAAAGTTGTAAAAAATGTGACAAATAAATAATTAATTTAATCTCTCATCAACAAAATTTCTTAACCATAACATAAATGGTGTAAATTGGACTATCGAAAAATGTTGGAAACAAAATCTTAGTAAAAAAGAAAAATATTAGTGCACCAGTATAGCTTGGAAAGTGATGAAATCTTGTCATGCCATAAGAAGTCAGAAAAGTAGTTAGCTTTTTAAGTAGTTTGAATTACTTTAGCATATGGATTTTTTACTTATGATTTAGTTTAGGAGAGGAAAACTCTAGTTTATTTTGAAATCTCGGTATCCGACCTTATGACCGACTAATCCAATGGGACCAATCCTACCGTCCACTTGTTGGGGGGAGGGGGGGTTAAAGCTAGAGAAAAGCTATGTATATGAATGGCCCAACAAATGAACTGTTTGCACCTAGCAGGATTGGAACCTGAGATCTTGAAAGGAGCACACTCTCAAGACGCAAGCCTTCACCATTAGGCCAATCCCTGAGGTTAAAATTAATATATAAAAGAATAGTAAATAAGGTTAACAAAGAAGGAAGCTACTAAATTTATAATGAATGTTTAAAAAATATAAAAAGAAAATGTGAAAAAGTTCTTGTGCCAATAATTAGAGGAAAAATGGGTGTTTCATACTAAGTAATAGGTTAGACTCACTACAAATGAGATCCTGTCAGGAGAAAAATGGAATACCTAGCAAAATAATTGAATGAGAAATGATGTTAGTAGAAATCCCAAAGTTCAACCAGAACTCAAAAAGATAAGTAATAAATAAGATAGTTAATCCTCTTCGTAAAATTGAATGTTAATATTTTGGACCATATGACAAAACAACCAAAGTAGGATTTAGGATAACTATTTTCAAAGAAGATTTTTGGCATGACACTTGGTGTAATGGGATACACACCCACACACACACATGCATACGCATATACGTGAGCGCACACACACACATACACACACACACGCACCCACACATACACACACACACACACACACAATATATATATATATATATATATATATATATATATATATATACACACACACACACATAAGTCCAATTAAAAAGATTGATATCTGTAAATATATGAATATAGTCCACTAAGAAATATTTTAGTTATGATAAATATGATGTTGTTGTTATATTTATTTAGTTGTTTGTTTATATCTTATCAGTCGCATCACTTGAGGAAATGTAATTATTTGAGCTGGATAGTGTGATAAATCATTATTTGTGAGATATTTAATCATCTAATACTTGAATTAAATAGTATAGTTAAGATTTATTAAATTTAATTATTTGTGTTTGTATGACTTTAGCTTAAATAGTATGGAGCATACTAGATGCTCTCTTTTGTTGTTTTTATATATTTTTGTGTATGTCGAAGAGTAACTCTAGTGATAAGTTATGTTGCGTCATAAATTTATGATCACTACTCAGCAGGCCTTGGGCCAGAAGATGCTGGTCTGAGTTCTTTATCTTAGCATTATGACCAACGAGGCTGAGTTTTGAGGAAGGAAACTAGGGATGAGCTGGAAAGTTGAAGGGATAAGGATGATCTCTAGAGGAAAAAGTCTAAAAAAACTATTTTGGAGCTTTGAAATATCCACCCTCCACAACGGGCATGTTATGAGATGGATTATCTCCTGCATGTTTTGTGTACTACTCCTAATACATGTACTAAAGAATAAAAATGGGAATATGATTTATTCTTTTGGCCTAGTTAATGGATCATCAAAAGAGCCAAGATTCCAAATATAGAGCTATGGGGAGTTTATGAAGGCTTAATTCAAGATTTTGATAAAGTATATAAGAAAGTGGAATTACAAATTGATATTAAGGAGGTTCACACAACTTTCACAACAAAAAATTACAATATGGGATCAGGTTTGGCGATGATTTGAAGAATAAAGAATTTAATTAATCAAGATTGAGAGATTCATTTTGGTCATATTTATAGATAGGAAAATAAATGTGTGGATGTGCTTGCGAGATTAGGACTGAGTCATGGTGAAGTAATTCTTTTAAATGATGTTTGTCCCCACTACGCCAAAAACTGGAATAGACAGCGCACCTTAGAGGGCGCTTTATTACAAAAGCGCTCTCTAAAGTGAAGCGAAAAAATAAGGAGCAATAGACAGCGCACTTTAGAGGGCGCTTTTGTAATAAAGCACCCTCTAAGGTGAAGCGAAAAAATAAGGAGGAGATAGAGGGACAACAATACATGGTGCTTTTTAGAAAGCGCCCTCTAAGGTTACCCTTAGAGGGCGCTTTTAATAAAGCGCTGTTATAAGTCCATGTGCATTTCCAGCTTATAAAGCGCTTCTGGAAAGCCTTAGAGAGTGCTTCCATAAGCGCCCTCTTAGGCCCCCTTTAGAGGGCGCTTTTTTTCCACAAGCGCCCTCTAAGGTCCCCTTTAGTAAACATTAAAATTATAACATACTGCGCGTTTTGTTATTTCATTCTCTGTTATTTTCGTTCTTTTTCACGTTAGGGTTCTAAGGCGTTCTCCTTCCACCTCTGTTAGATCTACGACGTTTCCTCCTTCTACCAATCAAAGGTACACAATGCATACATTATTACTTGCACTATTGCTTTGTTTTAGCTTTGCCCCATTTCAGTTTTATGTTATTGTTGTCTATGCTACGTTTGTTTCGACCTGTAAAGTTTCAATATTTATAGTCATTTAAATAGTTTGGGTTTATTAGGCAATTGACGGTTGGTTTTTAGTGACCATGATAGCGCATGCAATGGGACTACATTACCCAGTAGTTAGGGTTATACGACCTATGAACATCTGATTTTGTGTCAACACCAGTATCATTAGAAACCTAGGTCGGAATGTGTTTGAATTCTTCATTAACAGCCAATCAGTACATAGCGTAGCTAGTAACTTAAGAAGTTTAGGTATGGATGTTATTTGATAGAGTAAATGGAGACATGAATGCCCTGCACAGAGTATCTTCTGAAATTGGTTTCTCTTCTGAAATTGTTTTTTGTTTATTCTAATTAGTAATGGATAATACATGGATGTCTTCCAATCGATTGTCGAGAGAGTACGAGAATGGGGTATCAGAATTCGTTAAGTTTGCCGTTGCGCACGCCGAAGACCCCAGTAGAATGATATGTCCTTGCTTGGGTTGTTGTTATGGGAAACGGGTTGACACAGTTTAGTTGACATCGCATCTAATGAGGCATGGAATTGATCGAAGTTATACATGTTGGAATTTGCATGGTGAGAAAAGTAACGAGAATGTTGAACCGGGGGATAGTACGACCTATGCCTCAAACTATAGTGGCGCAGATACATACGATTGTGATCGAGTTGAAGAGATTGCAGAAGCACTTGAAGGAGATCTTAAGGATTGTCCCGAAATGTTTGAGAGGTTGGTAAGTGATGCAGAGAAACCTTTGTATGATGGTTGCACTAAATTCACAAGATTGTCTGCGGTATTAAAGTTGTACAACTTAAAGGCGGGCAATGGATGGTCGGATAAAAGTTTCACAGAGTTATTAGCCCTTTTGAAAGATATGCTTCCTGAGGATAATGTTCTTCCCAATCGAACATATGAGACCAAAAAGATGTTGTGCTCTATTGGCATGAGCTATGATAAGATACATGCATGTCCAAACGATTGTGTTTTGTTTCGAAATGAGTATGCATCGTTAAATGAGTGTCCTAAATGCGGTGTCTCGCGATATAAGAACAAGTTGTCTCCAGCAAAAGTCTTGTGGTATTTTCCTGTTATTCCGAGATTTAGACGCATGTTTCGTAGTGAAACCGATTCAAGACACTTGACCTGGCATGCAGATGAAAGAATTATAGATGGAAAGTATCGACATCCGGCAGATTCACCACAGTGGTTGAAAATTGATAATGATTATCCTGAATTTGGAGAAGAATCAAGAAACCTTCGCTTGGCATTATCTACTGATGGAATGAACCCACACGGTATCCAGAGTATCTCACACAGTACATGGCCTGTGATTATTATGATTTATAACCTACCTCCATGGCTATGTATGAAGCGTAAGTACATGATGTTGTCTATGTTGATTTCTGGACCTAAACAACCAGGGAATGACATAGACATGTACTTGAAGCCCTTAATCGAAGATTTAAAGATTTTGTGGGAGACCGGTGTGGAGGTTTATGATGGATATAGGAAAGAAAGTTTCAACTTGAGGGCGATGTTGTTTGGCACAATTAATGATTTTCCAGCATACGGAAATCTATCAGGGTATAGCATAAAAGGTCAATGTGCGTGTCCTATTTGTGAAGATAAAACAGATTGGAAGCGCTTGGAGTTTGGTCAGAAGAATGTCTTTCTCGGTCATCGGAGATTCTTAAATTCAAATCATCACTACCGTGGATGGAGAAAGGCGTTCAATGGAGAGACAGAACAAGGCAGAGCTCCACCTATATTGACGGGTGATCAAATTTTTGAAAAGGTGAAAGATTTGGATACTCAGTTTGGCAAGCCTTTTGCCCACACACTTGTCAAAAGTGGGTGGAAGAAGAGGTCAGTTTTTTTTGAATTGCCGTATTGGAAGTCCTTGTATGTGAGACATTTTCTTGATGTTATGCATATTGAAAAAAATGTATTTGAAAGTGTTATTGGCACGTTACTCAATATACAAGGAAAGTCTAAGGATGGCCTTAAGGCAAGAAAGGACTTGATAGCGATGGGAATAAGAACTGAATTAGGACCCTTGAAGAAAGGAAAACGAACATATCTACCGCCTGCTGCTTATACTCTATCTAGAAAGGAGAAAAAAATATTGTGTAAGTTTCTAAGTGAAGTTAAAGTTCCAGAAGGGTACTCTTCAGATATTAGAAGACTTGTGTCTATGAAAGACCTCAAGTTAAAGAGTTTAAAGACCCATGATTGCCATGTTATAATGGAACATTTTCTCCCAATAAGTATACGTTCTATTCTTCCAGAAAAAGTAAGAAGCTCTATAACTAAGTTGTGTTCTTTCTTCAAGTCAATTTGCAGTAAGGTGATCAATCCTGCGATCTTACCAATGTTGCAAAAAGAAATCGTTATTACTTTGTGTGAGCTTGAAATGTTTTTTCCTCCATCATTTTTTGACATAATGGTACATCTAGTTGTTCATCTTGTGAAAGAGACACAATTGTGTGGACCAGCTTATATGAGATGGATGTACCCTGTTGAACGTTATATGAAAATATTAAAAGGGTACGTGAAGAACCGAAGTCGACCAGAAGGTTGTATGGTTGAAAGATACATTGTTGAAGAAGCGATTGAGTTTTGTACTGAATATTTGTCTAATGTTCAGTCAATCGGACTCCCCAAGTCTCAGCTTGTCGAAAAGAAAGAAGGAAAAAATCTAATTGAAAATAAAATCGTGGCAGTATCAAGGGTTGAACGGGATCAAGTGCATTTGTATGTTCTGCACAATGAGAATGAGGTTGAGCCGTATGTTGAAATTCACAAGGATGTTCTCCGAGGTTTAAATCCCAATAGAAATGAAAATTGGATAGTACGAGAGCACAATCGATGTTTTATACCTTGGTTTAAGGATCATATTTATTCAAAGTATTATTCAGATCCCGCTTCAATAATAGAAAGGTTGAGATGCTTAGCATATGGTCCAAGTTTCCATGTTTTTTCTTATAGCGCATACGCGATTAATGGATACACATTTTATACCAAAGAACAAGATGATAAAAGTACTATGCAGAATAGTGGTGTCACCATGGTAGCTGAAGCAATGCATATATCAAGTGTGAAGGACTTAAACCCCAAATTTGCAAATCTGTCGTATTTTGGTGTTATCGAGCGCATTTGGGTGTTTGATTATGAGAAGTTTCAGATTCCTATATTTGGTTGCAAGTGGGTTGAAAATAATAACGGCATTCGAATGGATAAGTCAGGATTTTTGCAAGTGGATCTTAATAGGGTGGGATACAAAGATGAGTCTTTTATTCTAGCCTCTCAAGCTAGACAAGTGTTCTATGTCAATGATCCGAAAAGTACGAAATGGTCTATAGTTCTTTTTTCCAACAAAGTAATTGATGAAAACACTGGAGATCAAGGTGATATTGATGTTGAGATTGAATCGTTTACCAGAAATGATCAAGATGAGAATATTATATCAAATGATTCATATATTAGAAATGATCATAATGAGGGTATTTGGATCAATCCAACCGTCCCGTGTTGTTAAGAGACATGTAGAACATATTCCAACCAAGAAAAGAAAGAGAACTTAGTGAAAAAGGTACAAGTCAAATGATTTTAATTGTTTTCTTTATTACAGGTAAAATGACTTTTATGATTTTAATTGTTTTTACATTTGTCATCTGATTTTAATTGTTTTCTTTATTACAGGTAAAATGGCTATTATGAAGTCAATCATTCGTGCAAGGGGCAAGGGATACTTGAAAGTATCAATTGATATTTGTTTAGATGGAGATGGTCCATTGTCGTCAAGCCTCATTCGCGTAGATGATGATGCTGGATATTTGAAAGTATCCCTCTACGACAATGGAACATGTCCATCTAAACAAATATCAATTCTATCTTCAAAAGATAAGGGACCAAAAATATAAGGGGATTACACAGCAAATCGAGTCAGTTGCATCAAAAAAAAAGGTATAAACACAATTATATGATATTTATGCATAGAAAATGTTAATTCTTGATCTTATACATCACCTAACTAATTTTATGATATTTTAGGTTCATGCTATTGATATTGAACAAAAAGAGGTTGTTGCTGTAACACCCTTCTACCCCAAACGACATATTTAAATAGATTATCAGAGTACAACATGTAGAAGAGTTTACATTTCTTAAAACATAACACCTATCGCATCACAACATAAATCATAATATTTATTTTAGTTAAAACTTCGCAGCGGATAACAACATAATTATTATAAAAATGTTTCAACATTATCTCAACAATTAGTCATCATAAACAACGTAAATAATAATAATAATTTAGCTATCGAATCCCATAATCCCCGGTGTCACATGACCAGAGCATTTGACTCGACTCTGTAGAATAACTCTACACTTATTCTTCGAACCTCAACAATAGCTACTCCACTTTATCTGCACATTGCTCATCATAGATGAACATAAACACATGCAGAAGGGGTGAGAATTACATTATTAAATAATAATATGACGACAGAAATATAAACATAAATATAATTCACACATGCCAACACAATTCATCATAATCATCATAATCCATAAACTCATGAACATCAACAACACAACACATCAAATGCAATGCACGCACCCATGCATGACTCAACACGACTCGGTATACCCATTTTGTGACCAACTACAGGATCACCACTCCCAGATTCATCACCATAGAATCCGAGTTCCCCGCAAGGAACCAAGCCTCTCAACAAGCCCGGAGTCAACAACATCATTGGAACTCAGTCCGTTCATCACTAGGCATCGGCCTTTCATGAATGCATGCACACCAAGCATTCATCATAATCAACATAGCAACAACAGCATCATATAGTCATGTTATCATCATCATTAACACATTCTATCATAAGAGCATATCACATCATGCCACATAATCAAACATAGTATTATCGCACTCTACTAATATCTATACCACTCAAGCAACGGGAATTGATCCCTCGTATACTATGCATCAGCTAAGTTATCTCGCTCAGCCTACACAACCGAAACTGCACAACAACAGCTAGGGAAGACCACAAGTCTGCCCATACGCGTATTGCCCATGCTCATACGCGTATTGCCCACGCTTGGCCAAATCCATACGCGTATTGGCCATTCCCGTACGCGTATGCTACGCGTATCACTTCCCCATACGCGTACCACCAGAGACCATTTCACGTTCAAACTTCCATCTCTTTCACTCATACGCGTATGGCATACGCCATACGCGTACCACTCCAGGAATACGCGTATCACACGCGTATGGCGCGTACCAGCGCCAAAACCCTTTTTTCTAAGCCATCCCATACGCGTATTGCCTAGTGCCATACGCGTATGACCAGAATCCAGTCTTCCAGATCTGCTATGGGTTTTCTCTGCTACGAACCTGTCCAATTCAACCGTTCACAGTCCCAATTTCACACAAAATCACTCATATCATCTAACACGAATCATTCCCCTATTCGATTTTACAAATCCTAACATCATTACATAAAATCTCTACGAATTCCTTCGATAAAATCCCAATTTCGTTTATCCAATATTTCACCATTTTCAGCATATTATTGTTTAATAAGGTTCAGACCCCTTACCTCTTTGGATTGAAGGAAGCTCTGAGCAATCTTTGGCCTTTTCCTCTTCCTTCTCTTTCTCTTCAGCTTTTCCCTTTTCCTCTGACTCTGAGGCACAATACGTGAAAAACCAACTCTGAGTTCTCCTTTGGAATCTTTTATCCACTTTCCACTTTTACCCTTCCACTCTTCATATTCCACTTATTTTATTATTTAATTATTATTAAAATAAATAACACTTATAATAATAATAATAATAATAATAATAATAATTCCCAATATTATTTAATAATTCCTTTTTACCTTCAAATAATCATATTAAATAATATTTAAATTATTCTAACGATAATCGGGGTGTTACAACTCTCCCCCACTAAAAGAGTTTTCGTCCTCGAAAACATACCTCAAGCAAATAGAGCCGGATACGACTCCTTCATCTGATCTTCACGCTCCCAAGTCAAGCTCTCACCAGCTGGACCTCCCCAAACAACTTTCACTAGAGCGATCTTCTTACCTCTCAGGGTCTTCTCTTCTCGGTCATCTATCCGAATTGGCAACACCTCAACGGTCAAATTATCCCTCACCTGGATATCATCTAACTGAACAACATGCGAAGGATCCACAATATATTTTCTCAACTGAGATACATGAAACACATCATGCAGATTAGAAAGCGACGGCGGTAAAGCTATTCGATACGCCACTTCCCCAACTCTCTTCAAAATCTGATACGGACCCACAAACCTCGGAGTAAGCTTTTTAGACTTTAAAGCTCTACCCACACCTGTCGTCGGAGTAACTCTCAAGAACACATGATCTCCCTCTTGGAACTCAAGTGCCTTTCTCCTCTTATCATGATAACTCTTCTGACGACTCTGAGAAATCTTCATTTTCTCCTGAATCATCTTAACCTTTTCAGTCGTCTGCTGCACAATCTCAGGTCCGAGCACAACACTCTCACCTGATTCATACCAACACAATGGAGTTCTACACCTCCTACCATACAATGCTTCATATGGAGCCATACCGATACTAGCATGAAAACTATTATTATAAGTAAACTCCACCAACGGCAAATAACTATCCCAAGAACCACCCTGCTCCAACACACAAGCCCTCAATAAATCCTCTAAGGATTGGATAGTTCTTTCAGTCTGACCATCAGTCTGAGGATGATAAGCTGAACTCAACCTCAACTTAGTCCCCAACGCTTTCTGCAAACTTTCCCAAAATCTAGAAGTAAATCTGGGATCTCTATCAGACACAATACTGGATGGAATACCGTGCAGCCTCACTATCTCCTCAATATACAACTCTGCCAACTTCTCTAAAGAGTGATTAATCTTCATCGGCAAGAAATGCGCCGACTTAGTCAATCGATCCACAATCACCCAAATAGAATCATTACCTTTCACCGTCCTCGGCAATCCCGTCACAAAATCCATGGAAATGCTATCCCACTTCCATTCAGGAATCTTCAAAGGTTGCATCATACCTGCCGGTTTCTGATGTTCAATCTTTGACTTCTGACAAGTCAAACAGGCATACACAAACTTAGCAACATCTCTTTTCATACCAGCCCACCAAAACAACTTCTTCAAATCTTGATACATTTTAGTTGCACCTGGGTGGATACTCAACCCACTCCTATGGCCCTCTTCAAGAATACTCTTTCTCAATTCAGACACCTCAGGAACACAAACTCTACCTTTAAATCGTAGGATGCCATTCTCATCAATCTCAAAATTACCACCATTACCCTGGTTAACCATAGTAATATGATCAACTAGAGCGACATCAACTTGTTGACCATTCCGAATATCTTCCAGAATTCCACTAGTCAACTTCAGCATACCCAACTTCACACTATCAGCGGAAACTTCACAACCCAAACTCATATCACGGAACTGTTCAATTAACTCAAGTTCCCGAACCATCATCATAGACATATGTAGAGACTTCCTACTCAACGCATCTGCAACTACATTAGCCTTACCGGGATGATAACTCAATTCGAAGTCAAAATCCTTCAGTAATTCTAACCACCTTCTCTGTCTCATATTTAACTCTTTCTGATCAAACAGATACTTCAGACTCTTGTGATCACTGAACACTTCGAATCTGGAACCATACAGATAATGCCTCCACATTTTCAACACAAATACAACAGCTGCAAGTTCTAGATCATGCGTAGGATAATTCTTCTCATGAACTCTCAACTGTCTAGAAGCATAAGCTACAACTTTACCATTCTGCATCAAAACACCACCAAGACCCATCAAGGAAGCATCACAGTAAATAACGAAGGGCTCACCAGGATTAGGCAAGATCAACACTGGAGCACTGGTCAACCGCCTCTTCAACTCAACAAAACTCGCTTCACAAGCTGCATCCCACACATACACATGACCCTTCTTAGTCAACTGCGTCAACGGCAATGCCAACTTAGAGAAGCCCTCAATAAATCTGCGATAATAACCAGCTAACCCCAGAAAACTGCGTATCTCAGTAGCAGACTTCGGAGTCTCCCACTGTAATACAGCATCCACTTTAGCAGGGTCAACAGAAATTCCACCACTCGAAATCACATGGCCAAGGAAACTCACTTCCTTCAACCAGAACTCACATTTAGATAACTTTGCATATAATTTCTTTTCCCTTAACACCTGCAAAACAATTCTCAGATGTCCTGTATGCTCTTCTCCCGTCTTAGAATATATCAATATGTCATCTATGAACACCACAACAAAATTATCAAGGTACGGATGAAATATACGATTCATATATTCCATAAACACACCTGGAGCATTAGACACACCGAACGGCATCACAGTGTATTCATAATGACCATACCTCGTACGGAAAGCAGTCTTCGCAATATCATCTGACTTCACTCGGATCTGATGATAACCCGACCGCAAATCAATCTTACTGAAAACATGAGCTCCAACCAACTGGTCCATCAAATCATCAATCCTCGGCAATGGATACCGATTCTTGATAGTCACCTTATTTAACTGCCGATAATCGACACACAACCTCATCGTACCTTCTTTCTTCTTCACTAACAATACTGGTGCACCCCAAGGAGAAACACTTGGACGCACAAACTTCTTCTCAAGCAATTCTTCAAGTTGCTTCTTCAATTCAACTAATTCAGTTGCCGACATTCTATAAGGAGACATCGACACCGGACTCGTACCTGGTACTAAGTCAATGGTAAATTCGACTTCACGTTCTGGAGGTAAATCACTTACATCCTCCGGGAACACATCCTGAAATTCACAAACGACAGGCAAATCTACACTCACCACTTTCTTATCCGCTTGCAGAGACGCAAATAAAGCGAATATCTGAGCTTCATCTTTCACAAAATCCCCCACCTGCCTAGCAGATAGAAATCTTGCCTCATCATTCTCACCAACTTCAGAAAACCGTACCGTCTTCCTATAGCAGTCGATAAACACGCCATAGAATTCTAGCCAATTCATTCCCAGAATAATATCAATTTGGTGCAAGGGTAAGCACACCAAATCCACCACGAACTCTCTCTCAAAGATCGTCAAATGACAACCTCGACAGACAACAGAAGTCTTCACAGAACCATTAACAGGAGTATCTATCACCATACTTCCGCCTAAGGACGACATAATCACACCAATCCTAGTCGCACACTCATACGAAATAAACGAATGAGTAGCACCAGTGTCAACAATAGCAAGCAATTCAACATTATTAATCAAGCAAGTACCTTTAATCAGATTATCTTCCTTAGGAGCTTCAGCCCCACTCAGAGCAAACACCCTACCAGTGGTATGAGCTGCAGTAGCCGCCTTCTTCGGTTTCGAGCACTGCGAACTGATATGGCCTTTCTCGCCACAATTAAAACATGTCGGACCAGCATCCTTACATTCAGTAACTCTATGACCAGCCTGACCGCATCGGAAACATCTCAGCACTTTCTTGGTACAGCTATCAGCACGGTGGCCTGGCTCGCCACACTTGAAACATTTACCAGCTATGGGAGATCCTCCCCCACTTGGCTTCTTCTCATCTACTACTTTCTGTTTACCCTTACCATTCGGAGATGCATAAGGACTACCACGATCCTTATTCTTCTTCTCACTAAGACTCTTGTAATGAGCAGTCCTAGCCTTGCTATCTTCATCAAATATCCTGCACTTGTTAACCAATGTAGGAAACCTACGAATCTCCTGGTAACCAATGCCTTGTTTGATCTCGGGACGCAACCCGTTCTCAAACTTGACACACTTGGATCCCTCAGCATCAGCATTATTGTAGTGAGGACAATACTGCACCAGCTCTTCAAACTTCGAAGCGTAATCAGCAACAGACATGTTACCCTGCTTCAGTTCTAGAAATTCCATCTCCTTCTTACATCGCACATCAGCAGGAAAATATTTCTCCAGAAAGGCCGTCTTGAACCTCTCCCAAGTCATCTCAGCACCTGGTACTTCAATCCTCTGACGAGTGTTATCCCACCAGTGTTCAGCCTCTTCAGATAACATATGCGTACCAAACTGCACCTTCTGTGCTTCAGTACACGTCATCACCCGGAAAATCTTCTCAATTTCCTTCAGCCAAATCTGAGCACCATCTGGATCATAGCGCCCTTTGAATGTAGGAGGGTTATTCTTCAGAAACCTTCCCAAATTCCTAAACTCGTCGACCGGCGGATTCTGCTGCGCCTGCATAGCCTGCGCCATAGCCGTCAGAGCCTCAGCAATCGCACGGTCATTTTCTCCAGCCATACTCTGCACAACATAACCACAGCCGTTAAATATCAACAGTGTCATTTACACTAATCGACCAACAGGGAAAACCTCACATTATGACTCGACTGGACTGACAATGCTCTGATACCACTAATGTAACACCCTTCTACCCCAAACGACATATTTAAATAGATTATCAGAGTACAACATGTAGAAGAGTTTACATTTCTTAAAACATAACACCTATCGCATCACAACATAAATCATAATATTTATTTTAGTTAAAACTTCGCAGCGGATAACAACATAATTATTATAAAAATGTTTCAACATTATCTCAACAATTAGTCATCATAAACAACGTAAATAATAATAATAATTTAGCTATCGAATCCCATAATCCCCGGTGTCACATGACCAGAGCATTTGACTCGACTCTGTAGAATAACTCTACACTTATTCTTCGAACCTCAACAATAGCTACTCCACTTTATCTGCACATTGCTCATCATAGATGAACATAAACACATGCAGAAGGGGTGAGAATTACATTATTAAATAATAATATGACGACAGAAATATAAACATAAATATAATTCACACATGCCAACACAATTCATCATAATCATCATAATCCATAAACTCATGAACATCAACAACACAACACATCAAATGCAATGCACGCACCCATGCATGACTCAACACGACTCGGTATACCCATTTTGTGACCAACTACAGGATCACCACTCCCAGATTCATCACCATAGAATCCGAGTTCCCCGCAAGGAACCAAGCCTCTCAACAAGCCCGGAGTCAACAACATCATTGGAACTCAGTCCGTTCATCACTAGGCATCGGCCTTTCATGAATGCATGCACACCAAGCATTCATCATAATCAACATAGCAACAACAGCATCATATAGTCATGTTATCATCATCATTAACACATTCTATCATAAGAGCATATCACATCATGCCACATAATCAAACATAGTATTATCGCACTCTACTAATATCTATACCACTCAAGCAACGGGAATTGATCCCTCGTATACTATGCATCAGCTAAGTTATCTCGCTCAGCCTACACAACCGAAACTGCACAACAACAGCTAGGGAAGACCACAAGTCTGCCCATACGCGTATTGCCCATGCTCATACGCGTATTGCCCACGCTTGGCCAAATCCATACGCGTATTGGCCATTCCCGTACGCGTATGCTACGCGTATCACTTCCCCATACGCGTACCACCAGAGACCATTTCACGTTCAAACTTCCATCTCTTTCACTCATACGCGTATGGCATACGCCATACGCGTACCACTCCAGGAATACGCGTATCACACGCGTATGGCGCGTACCAGCGCCAAAACCCTTTTTTCTAAGCCATCCCATACGCGTATTGCCTAGTGCCATACGCGTATGACCAGAATCCAGTCTTCCAGATCTGCTATGGGTTTTCTCTGCTACGAACCTGTCCAATTCAACCGTTCACAGTCCCAATTTCACACAAAATCACTCATATCATCTAACACGAATCATTCCCCTATTCGATTTTACAAATCCTAACATCATTACATAAAATCTCTACGAATTCCTTCGATAAAATCCCAATTTCGTTTATCCAATATTTCACCATTTTCAGCATATTATTGTTTAATAAGGTTCAGACCCCTTACCTCTTTGGATTGAAGGAAGCTCTGAGCAATCTTTGGCCTTTTCCTCTTCCTTCTCTTTCTCTTCAGCTTTTCCCTTTTCCTCTGACTCTGAGGCACAATACGTGAAAAACCAACTCTGAGTTCTCCTTTGGAATCTTTTATCCACTTTCCACTTTTACCCTTCCACTCTTCATATTCCACTTATTTTATTATTTAATTATTATTAAAATAAATAACACTTATAATAATAATAATAATAATAATAATTCCCAATATTATTTAATAATTCCTTTTTACCTTCAAATAATCATATTAAATAATATTTAAATTATTCTAACGATAATCGGGGTGTTACAGTTGCTAAGAAGACTGTTGCTAGCAAAAAAAACATACATCTCAGAGATGCTTTCGCTACTCAGTTTTATTTCTTTTTAAGTTATGAATTGGTTGTATATTTAGAATCTTTAGAAGTTAAACGATTATATATCAGTGGATTGTTGTATATGTATGGATTGTTGTATATAAGGCTTGTTGAATGCAATGTGTGAAAAAGGGCTTCAAATTATACAGTTTTGGGTGTACTGCTTCAATATACAGGTTGTCTAAAATAAATAAATAAATATAGCGCTTTTTAAAAAAAAAAATTAAATAACCACCCACTTTAGAGGGCGCTTCCCAAAATAAGCGCCCTCTAAACCCTTTAAATTTCCACTTTAGAGGGCGCTTTCCAGTAAAAGCGCCCTCTAAACCCTTAAAAGTTTCCACTTTAGAGGGCGCTTTCCAGTAAAAGTGCCCTCTAAACCCTTAAATGTTTCCACTTTAGAGGACGCTTTCTTTAAAAAACGCCCTCTAAAGTGGCCCTTAAAGGGCTTAAAGAGCCATTTTAGACAGCGCTTTCACCAGGAAAAAAAGCGCTGTCTTTACCTATGCCAGCGCCAGATTAGAGGGCGCTTTAAAGCACTGTTATAGGCAAAAAAAACGCCCTCTTTTCCCTTATTTGGTGTAGTGCCCCGAGATCTGAATTATATTTATTTATAAGATCGTGTTGAAATTTTTTATAGTGGGATTGTTAGTGTGTAGTCTTTTTTTTTGCTTTAGGCTTTGGCCCTCTTGTATCACAAAAAAAGGCTCAAGATCTCAAGTCTCGAGGAAATCCTATACATGATTGAGGTTATAAAAGGACATGCGATAGAAAATGGAAAGAGGTTTAGAAGTTGAAAACACTTTAAAAAAATACTTCTTCAACAAGAAGGAAGGCTTAACCAAATTTTAATGACTCTCTCGCCCTACCATTTTTTAAGAGTACTACTAAATCAGACATGACACAACTTGTTTCTTACTAGTTGAAGACTGCAAGTAGTAGATGTGCCACTCATAGGTTTATTTTTTCTTTTCCTTATTGTTTAGAATGTTAAGCTTGAGATCTGTTTTGTTGTATTTCTTTTGCTCACCATGAGCATTAAACTCTTTATGTTGAGCAATGTGAAGTTTAATGAAAAGTAACCTTTTGTGTGATGTGATTTAATTTTAGTGACATACTTTGTCATGTGCTTTAACGTTATATATTTGTTACTTTCGCCAGTCATATTAAAAATAGATAAACTTTTAGTAATGTTGACGACTCATTTAATAAATGGACATCATGATAAATATGGAACACAAAAGTAAATAGTAATGTTACCATTTAGTTACTTTAGGGATAAAGAACTAAAATCATAGGGAAAATCATAACTCAAGAAAGAAGTGCATAGATGATATCGTGAGACTTGGAAATTTGTTCCATAGTTATTTACTACACATATTTTGTCGTTGTACGCATTATACCACCATGTCGCATTTTGGTCTCATCTGACACGACAAACTTAATGACGCTAACACATTATGTGAATCATTATCCAATATATTTCTCATATATGTTAGCTGTTATTATTCATTATAAGCATGTGACGACAAATAACTATTATTATTCTCTGCTCATGACTATTCATAAATATTGACTTGAAAATCAATTTAAGTTAATACTATTACTTTTAACATTTATCACCACTTTGATTGTGTATACTTGCACATACAAAGCATCAATCAATTATTGGTAGAGAATAATATATTGGTGGCTGAAATGAATAAGTTGAGGTGGGGTCTTCATGGTGGTAGTTATAGTTGGAAGCGACACCTTTTTGCATGGGTGGAAAAGAAGGTTATGGGGTGTTGTGCTTTAATAGTTAATATTATTTTATAGGTTAGTTTTTTAGATAAATTGACATGGAGCCTTAATACTAATAAAAGTTAGTCAACAAAGTTGAATGCATATCAGTTCTTATCAATCAAGTCTCATTATAATCTTTTGGTGCATATGAAGAGCATTTTAAATAATTTTGTTATGCTGAAAGTGTCACTCTTTTCTTGAAGAATTTTTAATAACAAGATTTTGACAAAGGATAACATAGCTTAGTGTGTTATGTTATTTTAGATTAAAATGTGATGGTCTTCTCCCGGGATTGCTCGTACGAAGGAAATACTAATCAGCTATTCTTAAAATGTGATTTCCCTAGAGATGTGTGGTTAGTTATACCAAAATAATTAGTCGTATGTGGTGTTCTTCATAATCACGTGTGCTATCACACACTTTAATTCTATGGGTATCACTTATTTCATAAAGAAACTAGGGAGTTCTTTCATGTGATCTGGTTGACATGTAATTGATGTATTTGGAAGGAGTGAAATAACATGTTGTTTGGAATAAGTGTGTTGTCGATTGAGAAGTTATGTGATAAAGTTAAAATCATTTGGAGGTGGTTAAAAGATAATTTTGTTTTAGCTTTGATATGAATTCATGGTGGTTTAATCCAGTTGGGGAGAACATGAGTTGGGTTAACCAGGAAAAACCTTCAAATCAACTCAAACCAGCCCAAAAAAATGAGTTGCATCAGGTTATTGGGTGTACACTATTTTCAAAAATGAAAAATCATTCAAAAAATTGAGTTTCAGGTAAACCCTGACCCAACCCATAAAACCAATGTGTTATTGGGTGTCTATGGTTATTTTTCTTAGTTTGATGAGAATGACTTTGATGTGTTTAGACATGGTTTGTGAGTTATGATTTTAACTTATTTGGGATATTGTCCTTTGCCTATTTTGATGTTAATTCTCATAATTTATAAGTATTTTATGCAATTTAAGTGTTACCATAATATAACTTTTATTTTTGCAAATATTTTCATGATGAATTTTATTGAATGTTGGATATTTGATGTTAAAATAATAGCAAAAATAGGTTTTTTTTACACAACAACGAAAATAGGTGAACCATTTTTTTTTTATAAAATTGGAGCATGTTTTAGAAAAGATTATGAGAAATCATTTATAATTTTACAAGGACGGAAAAAAAATTGAATAATCCAATATTCAATCCAAATCAAACATACAAATTTGTATTTTTATGCAAACCGACCCAACGATGTTTCAGGTGATTATTTTACCTCACTTAAACATGTGTATCTTATATGATTTGAGTTCTGATTTTAGTCAAACTCAACACAAATCAACCCATGCACACCTCTAAATTTAACGGTGTTTAAGTTTTGATATTTTTTATGTAATTTTTATTTACTAATTCTTTTATTTTTTATTTGTTAATTTGTAGAAAATTGTATTCTCTCGTAAGTAAGTATGTCTTATATGCTTAAATAATATTTCTTCTATTCTAAATTATATGATATTTTAGATATTTTATGTAAATTAAAAAATATAATTAATATTATATGAGAAAAAGAAATTATGTATGACTTTATTCTGTCTTTCATTTATTATTATAGGTGAAAAATAAATTTAAAGAATTGAAAAAAATAATAATAAATAATAGAGGGTGTATTTGAAAAATTATCATTAATATTGTATTGAAATTTAAAATAATTTAATAATTTAAACAAAATATTTTTGCAAAATGGTTCATAGTTTGAGACAGAGAAAATAATTATTAATTTATTTGACTTATTAAAAGAAATACATCACAAAATTTGTGGTTTAGGATAAACAAGATTAAAGAGAATAATTAATTTTGTACACAAAGAAAAGAGATTAGCATTAATTTCAGCGATGATTACTTGCAAAAGTAGTTTTGAATTTGAAATATACTAGTAGGATAATGCTAACTTGTGCCCCAAGGACACAAGTTAAGAGATGAATATAGAAATAAATTCTTAGAAAATGTGTATTAAATTTATTAGAAATTTATCATTAATAATTTTATTTATTTTTCCAAAATAAATTTTCTATTTGTGGATTTCTTAACATGTACCCCTGGGATACAAGGTAGTATTACCCATAATAGTAACATGTTCTCTAGTTAGTAAAACTAAATTATTGATATTATGCCATTACGCATAAACTAAACTCAATGGCCTTAATACTTTGAAATTAAATAATGAAATTGAAGAGGTTCACATGTCACCGGCAAGCAACTCACAAGTGATTTATGTCAAATGTATGATTCTTCTAAATTATGAAAATTGATGCTTATGTCTTAACGTTAAAACCTTGTCAACGTTAGTATATTTTATGAAAAAAATTATGATATGAGAAGAATTAATTAATTAATGATTTTTTTAGCTGACACTTAATTAATTCTTTTTAGAGTATGGAGAATTAATTAATGAAATGTGCACTACTAAATCCCAACAAAAAATGACACTAATTTTATTTTTTTTAAAGTCAAATAACATATCCACAAACTAATGAAAGCACAGGATGTATTAAAAACAGACATCTCACAAATTAACTTTTATAGGATGTAGAATGAAACTTTATTCGTATTGAAGTAAATGAGGCTGGAAAAAATTTTAATCATATTGTGAGGACTTGAACCTTAAATCTCTAGCTCAGTTTAACTCTTAGCTTAATAGTTTGAAGGCAATTGAACTATCACTCCAATTAGGGTTGGACAAAAATGGTTGGATTGAACTGGATTTGGATCCTAAAATTTCAATCCGACCCAAATCGTGAGTCTAAAATAAAGGTCTAATTTCGATCACTTATATTTTGATTCTATTGATTTATGAATTAAAGAATTTGATGGATTTCACATCGATTTAAGTCGGTGATTCATTTAAAAATCATATAAGATTAAAAACTAAAAAAATATGCATTTTTTTAAAAAACAGAAACAATATGAAAGTATCTATTCTTCTTGAAACATAAATTGAATCTTCCTTTGCTTGTAGACGTTGTTGATGTTTATTGGAGAATGTTTTTGAAGATTGGTCCTGAAAAATTATTTGGCATTATTTTTTAAATTTTAAGATTTAAAATCCCAAATCTTTTTCTTTGAAATTGAAGAGAGTTGTTAGAAAATTGCAAAAAGATTTGGAAAAGATCTAGAAATTTTCATATTGTCAAGTTTGCAAAGATTTGAGAAATATCTTGTGAAGAGAAACAAATCATCAAATTACAATGAATTTTAGATTAAAAAAAGGACAAATAAACTAAAAAATACTTGCTAACCCATAATTATGGATATGATTGTTGTCTGAATACGGAAAACTCCATGACAAATATAAAAAAATATATAATTTTTTAAATCTCAATGCAAAAATAAAGTTATTTATAGAAGTTTGGCCTAACCATTTTGTCAACTCTTCTTTTCAATAATTTATTCTTTAGAGTTTATACTATAGATGTGAGTTTTTCACAAGTTATGTCCACAAATCTTCTTTCAAAAAATTGGAGTTTTATACTGACTATCCTCCAAATTAAACATGAAATTTTACATTAGACTAATCCCAATACCAAGCGAGAGCTTTTACACTAGGATAAACTCAAAAAATAAACAAAGACTTTGATGGATAATATCACAAATCAAATGAGAGTTTTTACACCGGGCTAAGCTCACGAACCACGTAGAGATTTTGAACAGACAATCTCATGAACCAAATGAGAGATTTTAATAGTTTAGCTCACAAACCAAATAACAACTTCTCACAAGAAATATTATAGGAGAGATACATTCCTCTTGGATAAATTACAGCGCTAACCCCAAGACCAAAACAAACAAAAAACCTCACTAGATATTTTTCACTCTCAAAGTACTAAGGTAACTCAGTTAAAAATAAAGAAACGAAATAAAGAGAGTTAGAAAGTGAGAAAATATGTAGAAACATGTTTTCTGGTGTGTTTTAAAAGTGATGAGAAACCCTCTATTCATAGGTTAAAAATTCACTTTCAAAAGGAAAAAGATCCATGGACCTTTAAATGTCATAATCGATAATATCATAGGGTTAATCAATTATGAGTTTGAAAATATGAGACAACCCTAATTCTCAAAAATGAAAATCTACAACGACTAACATCTTAATCGATTAGGAGTGTTATTAATCGATTAAGAAGCTTTATGCCTTGCTTTAATCGATTGGTCAATGACCTTAATCGATTAGGCAGTAAATACAAGTTTCACAAATGTTTAGGAACATCCTTGATCAATCCCATAAGTACCTTGATCGTTCCTCTATAGGATTTAATGTGTTTTTAGAAAATTTAGAGAGGTTTAAAACACTTTAGACGAGTGTGTGAATTACCTTAGTAATTTAAGAATTATTCTAATATCTGTAGAATATTATGACCGCTCATGCACAGACCCATCAAGCTTTAACAATCCCTTTCTTTCACAGTCTTTGAAGTTTAAAGATCCCTTGCTTGATTCATCAATGATTCAACACTTTATTTGAGACTTGATTCTTCTAAATTATGAGGCTTGATAGATCTTCATGATAGACATCATCATCATAGATTTCTTGATAAATATCATAAGGGATTCCACTGAAGGCCACTTGATGTTTGGTGTTTTTCTTAGAGAGACGAGCCTTAACATCTTAATATCACAAGGAGAATCAACTTGATCATAACTTTAGATGAAGACTTCACATCATAGTGCTATCATCGTCAAAACCATTGAGAACATCTGATTGTCGCATACAATGTATCTCCGAGCATATAAATCCACAAGCACCCCTAAGAAAATGTCCAGGAAGAGTTGGCCAACAAGATCATCCTATCCTGAATAAAGATAAAGTTGGACAAAGTGAAAGGACTTTGGTTAGAGAATCTTCATGAGATAACATGTATCCCTGATAATAATTCTTAACAATATTAAATAATAATTCCCCCTCTATTCTATGGCATAAATATATAAACTATCATCGAGTATTACAAGTGATGTGGTCTTATCACACGACCCCTCGCTCATCGACCATGAGACACTTTTTTGAATGGTCTATGGGTATGACGCAATCCTCCTAGTGGAGATCAACATTATCACATGGCGAAGAGAGAACTTTAATGAGATCAATAATAAAGTTGAGTTCAGTAATTCAGTCGATCATATAGAAGGAGTTAGAGAAATGGCAAAAATTGAGGAGCTTGTGGAAAATCAAAGAGTGACGAAGAGATACAACACTAAGGTAAGTCCCTGGAGAATAGGAGAAGGTGATCAGGTGTTAAAAAATGTGGTATCCCCAGCCAAGAAAGTCAAGATTTAGCCTAGTTGGGAAGGACCATACCAGGTGTGTAACACCCTAAACCCCGAAATTTAGAAATAAAAGACTACTCGATAATTTAAGGTGTCACCAACGACAACCCTTCAACAAAACATAAATATTTTGAAGACACGTAGTGGAAATTAAACAACATACAACACCTATCATCACATGCTCACCTTCACTTAGGGTATCATTGCAGCGGAATCATATAAATTACAGTAATAAAACATTTAACTTTATTTTTTGTCTTATAAAGACTCATCTTTCATAAAATAACTTCGAATGAGATTCAATATTCAGCTCTCAACAACTTCAAAACATCTCAACTTGACAAATATTAAATTTCGGCAAACTAAGCACAACAACATCAAACATAATAAACAAAAACATCATTCGCCCCCAGTGTTACAGAATCAGAGCATGACGACTAATAATAAAAGTGATAACTAATGAAAATAACTCTAAGAGTTATTTTCCACTCACAACAGCAAACTCTACTCTTGATTATCTGCAAGATGTCCATGGTGGACAACATCAAAGCAAAGGGGGTGAGAATTCACATTAATAAATTAATGGTATAAATTATAAGGTAGAATTCAATCATATACACGTTCAACAACGATCATACAACATCATTCTCACACTCAATCCAATCAACCTACACAAAAAATCACATACTCATCATGTAAAATCATGCATTGAGACTCACGGCATCAATTAGACTCATATGCATGTGGTACCATATCATCATCAATTGGTTCACTCAGGAACCGGGTTCACCCTGGTTTGATAGAGTCTTCTTCCTCCAACTCTAAGCCTTTCCTCTCCTCTTAGTCTTCTAGCCTCTTTTCCAAAGTTTCTACGTATTGATAAAAGCTCCTAAACTTAGGTTACGTTCCTAATTTATATCATTAGGGTTAATCTAGTTGAAATTACAAACTTGCGTCTCACTTACTAATATATCATCTCCTTCCTCCCCTCTATTTCTCATAATTCACACTTTGGCCCCAAGCCTTCTATTTTCCCGTCTTAATTAAATAATTCAATTAAAATACTATTATTTAATTATTAAAATAGACTTTAATAGTTCTAACCCACCATTACCAATCTCTAATCACTCTCCATGCCCCTGCTTCAAGGTCACACACCCCTAACACCCATATTAATTCTATTATCGCACATAATAATTAAATTAAAATAAAATTAATTCATGAATAAACACATAAAATAACGATTCAAAAACCGGGGCGTTACATGGTGCGTCAAAAACTATCCCGAAGAGCATACAAGTTGGAGAACTGATAAGGTGAGAAGATTTCGAGAACTTGGAACATCATAAAACTGAGACATTATTTCAATTGAGCCTTCAAGAATAAATTTTATGTAAAAGTTGAATATTAGTGAATAAAATAACATATCAGGCTAGTACTTTTTTCCCTCGCAATAGTAGATTTTTTGATGAGGCACCCTTGATATTTTGAATAAATCATACGCGTTTAGCCAGGTACAAGCTCGACCAAAACTGAAGATTCCTAAGAAAGAAAATGCAAGAATCCACCAGGCTTTTCTTCCCAAAACTTAAGACTCCTAAGGGTCTCTTTGGGAGGGTTTTGGAGGGAAAGACTTTAGAGGGTTGTGTCTATATTTTAAAATATATTTCATATTTTTAAAATGTTTAAAAAACAGTACAATAAATTATAATATAAAGTTATATTATTTTTTAAAACTTTTTTAAAATATCAAACACATTTCAAAAAATATATGCAACCCTCCAAGGCCTTTCCCTACAAAACCCTCCAAAAATTAACTCTCAAATAGACCCTAAGGGAACAAACGCGTGAACCTATAAGTTCATAGTGTGTAACCTAAGAGGAGGTGAATTAGGTTATACGGATTTTGCATATTTTAAGAGATGATTCTTATGATCTTATTTTTTTATAATATTTCTATGAATGTGTGAAATAAAGTGCAGAAAAATAAATGCATAAAGTAAATAACACAATGATATATACTAGTTTCCCTTTTCACCCAAACATACATTTAGTCCCCTCACATCCTGTGAAATATTTTCACTATTGCTAGATCTTTGTACAAGTCCCACATCAAGAATTCTCCTACAATCTTCTAACAACAACATATAAGCAAACCACTTCATTCATTTTCAACAACATCAAAAATTATGGTGGAATTTGAATCACCATGATTCAAAGGACTTTTCCAACAAATAGAAAAACAACATTTCCTATTTGCAACAACCTTTAATAAGTACAACACTTTCCTACAGATAAAGAATCACCACAAACTTTGGTGAAAAATTATAGATAAATAAATACTTTGTAACAAACAGACTTTGTTAATTTGATAACTTTGATGCTTTTCTGATATATTGACAATTTGAATCTTCTCCTTCAACGAACAAATCAATAGAATATAAACATTTAAACGCTCAAAAAAATTCACATATGATTTGAAAATTATGCAAAATAAGTTTCTCTGTCAAAATATTTACCGATACTTAAAACAACCAAAATTGTTCATGAAGAAGATTATTTTGAATTTGAAAAATCATCCTATTTATAATGAACCAAATGCCTCTTAGAAAATCAGAAACAATGGTTGGAAAACATTCATGATCCTTTGCAATGTTATGAAAATGTTTTATGAACATTAGAGATGAAGAGTTGTTGCATTGGTTCAGAATTTTTCAGCTTTGAACATAGGTTAATCGATTAACATGGTTAGGGTAATCTATTAGAGATTCCATTACATTCAGAAATTTTGTGAAAATTAACTTGGTTAATCGATTGACCAAGGAAGGTAATCGATTACCTTTAGTTCATTTTTGGAATGCTTAATCGATTTGCCATATAGGGTAGTCGATTATCCTTATGGAAATTCAATTTTTTCTTCAAACAAAGACTTGGTTAATTGATTGGCAAGGTATGGTTAATCAATTAACTATCTAAATACTTAGAGAAATTTCAAAGTTAAAATCCCAATTTTTTCCATTTTGAAAACAATGCATTAAAGGATTTTTAAACTATTTCTTGAGCATTTAAGGTTTATAATCATTGAATTGATCATTGTACATTGGTTTATGATCCAATATCATTAAAATCCAAAACTTGACACAAACTTGATACTTAATTCAATATTTTTCTTCTTTGGTCTTTCTTCTTGCGTGTCTTCATCAAAATCAAGCTAAGAATGATGAACATGTCTTCTTCACAGAATCCACTATAATTTCCATGAAAAAAGTTAAAATGCGGGAACCCATAAGGCTCTCCTTGCCAAAACTTAAGACTCCTAGGGGAAAAACACAGGAACTCAGTGAGCTCTCCTTGCAAAAACTTAAGAATCCTAAGGGAGGAAATGCAAGAACCCTTCAAGCTATCCTTGCCAAAACTTAAGAATCCTAAGAGAGAAAATTCAGGAATCCACCAGGATCTCTTTACCAAAGCTTAATACTCATAAGGGAGAAAACACAGTAACCCATCAGGCTCTCCCTTACTAAGGCTTAACGCTTCTAAAGGAGCACGATGGAGGAACTTGTCTAACCCCCTTACATCTACCTCAAATAATTTAAACGATTAACAATAAAACACGCAAGGAAAAATAAACACACCACGACTGAAATAAAAAATATGAAGAATGTAAGAATAAGACATTAGATATATTTAAAGAGGGATGTATGATTACAAAAGTTACACTTCGGGAAGGGAAAAAGATTATCCGAGCTAGTATAACTTAACATATAAATAAACAAAAGCCAAAATTCTAAGTATTGGGAGCGACCTCAAGGTATTCTCTACATTGATCTCTTCAG
Organism: Lathyrus oleraceus; assembly: GCF_024323335.1. Taxonomy (NCBI): domain Eukaryota; kingdom Viridiplantae; phylum Streptophyta; class Magnoliopsida; order Fabales; family Fabaceae; genus Lathyrus; species Lathyrus oleraceus. The sequence continues at coordinate 347,220,283 of NC_066583.1, forward strand.
TTTGTTCTTTTTTCTCTAGCAAAGGCAATGGATTTCCCTCGACAACATGATTTTGGTCAACTTCATGGTCGGTATACTCTACGAGACAACGGTCTACCTCTACTTTTAAGTAGTTTAGCTCACTAAGATCAAGTTCATGATAATACATAATACTTGGGCCTTTTCCTTTTATAAACCCTTGATCCCCTCAAAAAGAGGCCTTTCATTTTTTTTCCAAGGTTAGTAATGTTTGGTTAAATTCCTAACTCTCTTCATAAAACAGGCACTGAGGAATTGGAGCATCTTTTGAACCCCCATTGGCCTTGCCTTATTAACGTCCTCATTAGCATTCAATGACCATAAAGGAATTCTAGCCTATTAAAGCCTTGATCTCACAAATTATTTTCCCTTCCACCAGAGGTAAAAGAGGAGCCTCCCTGTTAGCATCCATCAATCCCATCCATAATACTTCCCAGCTCTAGGTCAATCAAAGTAGTGACATCCCCCATTAACTAGCATTTTTCCAGGATCAAACTTGCAATTTTTTGCCTAAGAAAACTTCATGCTTTTTACAGTAACAACACATGTAATAATGTTTAAAGGAATAATCTTCATTGTTTTCCCCTGATCCAAATTATTCATATTCTTGGATACTCAAGTTTGGAAGTTAATAGGATCCCTATGATGAATGGCTTGAGTCTCACCCCTATGACATTGGTCCTTGCCATAATTTCCTTCTTTCTCAATGATTGAAATATGAGTCATCTTTCCTGAAAAAAATTAAATAAGCAAGTGAGTATCAGCTCAAAATAAATAGTAAGACTTTAAGAAGAATAACACTTTACCTAGGAAACTCATTAATATAGGATAATTTGTTTCGTATCTAATAAATACCTCACCCACATGATATGAAATTGCTCCAAGAATTCCAACGACACCCTTTTTTTTCTCATTAGTTTGACTGGAAGAAATATTGTGATGGAGAAATGTGCATCCGTCTAGTAAAGGGGAAACCTATATAAACAACCATCCTTAAAGATATATTCAGGGCATCAGGTGCCACCTCATAGAAACCCACCCACCTCAATATATACCTTTCGTCTCATGAAAAGAGAATAAGATCCCAACAGCGGGTGTAATATCCAGACCACGACAAAGGATCTTGAATCCTAGGACATACGCCCAACTATTCAATTGTAGCTAGGAAGTGGAAATGTTTAGCATTCAGAGAATATCATATTCAAATATAGTAAAAGGGTTACCAACCCCGAAATCCTTAAAGACATCGATATAGAAATAAAAGAACTCATTTCCCACCTTACGGGATCGCGACATGCAAACCTTTTCGCCTCAAACATAGTGTTCTAGAATGATATTAGCTTCTCTATTAGTATTTGACATCTTTAGGCCCACTGGAAATGCTTCCACCTAATTATCTTTCAGACAAAGGGAATCTAAACTTAAAATTTCTTCACAAAAGGAGCTTAAGGAAGAGGTGGAAAGCTCCATGATGAACACAATCAAACTTGAGGAAGAAGACACCAAATCATTGTCACTATCGCTAGAAAAACTCTCAGAAGAACCAAACATCTCCTTATCCATAAACTTCCAATCCATTTTCTCTGTTGTCCAATCTAAAGCTTTCAAGCATTAGTTCTATAAATCAGTTGTCTTCAAAATTCTTTTGGGTTCTATGGATTTCCCAAACGCGTCATTCTCACGGAAAAAACATAACTAAAAGTAAAAAAGAGAAGAAATAAGTCAAGACATTACTTGTGAGGGCTAGTGAATGACGAGCAAGAGAGGATAAAGAAAATTGAACATGGGGCACTTGAGGATTATGTGTAAAATCAAAAGCCTTAACTGGTTTAGAATGAGAGGAGGTAATGCTTAATTAAAGGCATGAATGACATAATAGAATGTGGTCACACTTAAGGCTACTAGCCTAGGGATGCAGAGTTAATGATGATCTGACTTCTATATGAGTCAAAAGGAATAAGTAATAATTAAAGCTAAAGCCGTAGTAAAAGTAGTAAGGTCAAAAGACATAAATAAAACTCATATAAGATAGGGCATAACTTTGTATCCTTACGAAGTGATGCACATATGTTACCCATATATCGAAGTTGGCTCACCTTCTAGTATTTCATACTTGAGGGGACTATGTATGTTCTGTCCCCCTTAAAGCATCTCGCTCTTTCAGGCCTCATGCTTGAGGGACCATGTACATTCTGGTCTCCCTCTAAAGCATTTAACTCATTCAAGTCTCATTCTTGAGGAATTGTGTATATTAGATATTTCATCTAAAAGCATTTGGGTCAGACCCGACCCAAACTCGATTGTAACATAACTCGCCCTAACGTAATTCATTTTCGAGAAAGGATTGGGATGAATCACTCTTAACAAACAAGGCCAAGAAGGCCGACCCGAGCCATATACGACTCACTTATAATCAAATCCATTATACATATGTAGGTAGAGCATTTAAGTCATTGTATAGCCATGAATGGCCAACCTCAAACAATAATTTTCTTTATTAGTTTCAGCCAAACAAGAAAAATGTATCATAATGTAATAAGTTTGTCATAATTGACTGTATATAAAAAAACACTCATTATAAACTAATAATCACCAACCATAATGAACATACTATGATAAAACTCATACTCAATAAACATGTTTATGTAACTCTAATGACCTAACAATATATATATATATATATATATATATATATATATATATATATAATATATATATATATATATATATATATATATATATATATATATATATATATATATATATATATATAAAAGCAAACTTTATAACTTTGAAAATTAAAAATCACCAATTTAATCAAATTCAAAATCTTAATTTCGATTTTACAATGTTGTAGAAGGAAACAATAAACATTAACAAAGTTATTTTAGTGATTTTAAATTGTATTTTATATCAAATTTTAAAAATTAATTGTATTTAATTAATTATTTTTAATTTATATAAAATTAGTTATTTTTAATTAACTATGAGAAGATGATTGATTCTCATTATATAATCCTTAATCTCCAAACATAAACCCTCCTTAATTCACTCATGTTGACTAGTCAACACATTTAAAAAAATTAACAATCCTGTCTCTAATTCAAACATGAACCAGAATGTATTGGTTTCCTCTTTCATCATAAGTCTCATTTATCTTCCTAATTTCAACCATATAATTACACAAATCCATTCCATTGATTCTCCAAAATTAACCAAGGTTGACTACCATTAATTACCACCATAACTATGCAATTCCAATTTTCAACCACATCAATTTGCTATAAAAATTTTTTGTCTAGTTCTCCAATTCTCAAAAAGAATCCCCATAATTTAATATTATTATTTATTCAAAATTTAAATTCAAATTCTCAAAAAAATATAATAATAATAATAATAATAATAATAATAATAATACTTCATTATTTTATTTAAAAGAGTGGTTTTTTTTTTACATAATAATAGTAGTAGCTATATCATGTTCATAAAAAATACTATACAATAGCATGTTCAAGTTTATGCCAATTTTCGCACAACACTCTTTCTTCACTCAACTTTTCAACCATTTTTCTCTCTCAAAATCTCATCAATGAAGAAAAACAACAACCCTTCACCTTCCCAATGATCTCATCAACTCTCATTTTCATCCTCGCCGTTTGTTTCACCATAACCACCGCCAACACCCTCGGCACCGGCTCCACAACCGCCATCACCTCCAACACCTCCACCATCTGCGGCATAGTCGCCGGGAAGCCTCACAAATACATCCAATGCTACCAAAACGGGAAACTCATTCCAATATTCCTCCCCAACGTTTCGTTCCAGTCCATCTCCGGTGGACGGAGCTTCTTCTGCGGCCTCCGTTCTAATGGTCTCAGCCTCCATTGTTGGGATACAAGGACACCAACGTCTTTTCTCAGACCCAAAAGATTGTATCACAGTGAAAAGGTTCAGTTGAGTGATGTAGCTGTTGGTGATGATCATGTTTGTGCTAGAGAGTTGCACTCTGGTATGGTCAAGTGTTGGAGAGGCTATGGTGGAGTTGAGTTTCCTTCTCCTGATGAAAGTTTTCGGTTTCGAGGCGTTACTTGTGGTTATGGTTTTTGTTGTGGAATATTGAAGGTGAGTAATAGAGTTTTTTGTTGGGGTGTAAATGGGAAAAAAGGTGTTGAGAATTTGATTCAGAAACAGTTTGAGAATCTAACAATGTCAACATTGGTTTCTGGTGTTTCTCATGTTTGTGGTTTAACAACTCTTGATGGAGTTTTGGTTTGTAAAGGGAAGAACAACAACAATGATTCTGGTAAGTTAAATGTTCCTTTGAATTCTGGTTATGTTTTTTCAGGTCTTGCTTTAGGTGAAAACTTCACTTGTGCTATTAGAATAAAAAATGGTTTTGTTCAATGTTGGGGCGATGATTTCGATAGCGATGATGATGTTATGCAAGGTGTTTCTTTTGAGTCAATTGTTGCTGGTTTGGATTTTGTTTGTGGTTTAACAACTAGGAATTTGTCTCTAATTTGTTGGGGTAATCTTAATTGGTATTCTAAGCCTCATTTGATTAGTGATGTTTATGTTCCATTGGGAATGATTCTTCCTAGTCCATGTGTTGTAAGTGATTCTTGTAGCTCTTGTGGTGTGTATCCAAATTCTGATTTTTTATGTCATGGATTCGGAACTATTTGTTATCAATGTCAAACTGAGTTTCCGTTCGCCGTGCAATTGCCACCACCGATGATCTTGCCTAAGAATAATCAATCTTATGTTGATGATGGAGAAAAAGGCTTAAAGGGTTGGAAATTGATGACATTTCTGATAATTGGATCAGTTGGTGCTTTTGCAGGATTATGTACTATTCTTTATTTTCTTATGATTGGTGCAAGAAAATTGGTAACGGCGAAAATCGATAATTCGGTTCAACCTACAAGTAGTGAATCTGATGATGATGATGCTTATGTTGATATAGCTCCAAGTCATAACAATGGAACAACAATAACAACAACAGCATTAAGATCTTTTTCGAGCAAACGACATAGCTCGAGTAGGTTAAGAAGTGGTTCGTCATCGAAGCAACTAGACAGAACCGAGAGTTTCACGTTTTGGGAATTGGTTTCAGCTAGTGACAATTTCTCAGTGGAAAACAAAATCGGTGCTGGTAGTTTTGGATGTGTTTACAAAGGGAGGTTACTAGACGGCCGCGAAGTCGCGATTAAACGAGGCGATACAACATGCGCGAAGAAGAAGAAATTCCAAGAGAAAGAAACATCTTTTGATTCTGAGATTACATTGTTATCAAGGCTTCACCACAAGCATTTGGTGAGACTAATTGGTTTCTGCGAAGAGAACGACGAGAGGCTTTTGGTTTACGAGTACATGAGCAACGGATCACTTCATGATCACCTGCATGATAAGAGCAATGTCGAGAAAAACAGCAGCATTATGAATTCATGGAAAATGAGAATCAAAGTCGCGTTAGACGCTGCAAGAGGGATCGAGTACATTCATAACTACGCGGTTCCGCTGATTATTCATCGAGACATTAAATCCTCGAACATACTTCTCGATTCAAAATGGAACGCTAGAGTTTCCGACTTCGGGTTATCATTAATCTGGCAAGAAACCGAACTAGAACTGATGTCGGATACGAAAGCGGTTGGAACGGTTGGTTACATAGATCCTGAGTACTATGTATCGAATGTTTTAACAACAAAAAGTGATGTTTATGGTTTAGGTGTTGTGATGTTGGAGCTTTTGACAGGTAAAAGAGCAGTGTTTAAAACGGAAGACGGTTCGAGTCCTATCGGCGTGGTGGAGTATGCAGGAGCAAAGATAGGTTCAGGAGAGGTTTGGAATTTGTTGGATGATAGAGTTGGAATACCTGAAGTGAATGAAGTTGAATCTGTTGAGATTATGGCTTATACTGCTATGCATTGTGTGAATTTGGAGGGGAAAGAAAGGCCTAATATGGTTGATATTGTTGCTAATTTGGAAAGAGCTTTGTCTTTTCTTGAGGGTAGTCCTGGTAGTTTTTCTATGTCTTCTTTCTCTGCTACTCTTACATGAAGAAAAAAATTACCTGTCAATACATACAAGAAATTCTTTTAATTTATTTTATGATTTTTATAGCATTTTATAGACTGGTCCATCACGGATCTGAGACGTTGAGAGGAACAGACTCTCAGGTTCCTAAGTATTCTCCGACTGACCGATCATTGTGTTACTTTATTTTGATTGTTTTGTAATTTCTTTTGAATAAATTAATTTGGTAAATATGTTTGTTAATATTTTTTTTTTAATTTAATTGATTATTGCTGGCTTAAGGAGCATGGAGCATGCAGAATTAATATAAGGGTTTATGGAATATAAGTCAATAAGCTGCCAAATTAGAGATGGAGGGCACGTTGTGAGAATTTGATTTAAGCTCATTTTCAACGGAACCAGCTGCATTGTTTCTTACACGCAATAGATTACTGATCTGTCCTACATTTTAGAACATTTAAATGGATTTGTTTCATTGTATACCTTATGAATATGATAATCTAATAGTTAGAGGCCAAAAATTAGTAGAGGATGAACTACTAATAGATACTATTAAGAGGGAAATAGATTATTATATGGATAACATCTAGGAGAAGATAGGCTTATTTGTCCGTTAGGTACATTTTAAATTAACTACGAGAGGTTGATCTAATGGTGGAGATTTAGGTCATAAGAGTGTGTTTCTCTTAATATCTCAGATTTGAATTCTGTTAAATATTAATAATTTCTGTGTTAGGTCAATCCATATAGAATTCTCCTCTAACTTTAAACGGGTCTCCGTTAATGAACGGTAGAACTAATCATTTTAGATTAATCAATTACATGGGATTTAAAAAAAAAAGACATTTTAAATTATGAAAAAGTTGAAACAACATAACTTATGTTAGAGAGTAGATGTAAACTATACTTTTCTTTCTTATATTTAAATGTGTGACTATGAGTGTGAGATTAATCATTAAATTCTTTAAAAAAATGTTTATTTTTGTATATAAAAAAGATTGAGAAAAAGAAAGAAATGCTTATGCTATGTTTGTTCTTACCATGTTTATGACAGAAGAAAGCGAATCTTTCGTAACTTCTGTATTTTCTTAGAGTACATCTTTGGTCTTTAAATAGATTCAGAAACTTCAGCTATTCTAGGAAACATAATCATTACTAAATACTATTAATGTGCCACTATCTTTTGACCTTCCAATTACAACAGACTCTTAATCTCTCCACTATCTTATTAATAAAACTCATTAACTATAACATTAAAGTTTATTCAACAAAATTCCTCTGTAAACTTAAATGTTTCTTCTATTCATTATGCCTATCAATTTCTTGCCTCCGTCGAAGATTTCTTTTGATAGTGATTTTGTGAAAATGTTTGATGCTTGGTCCTTACTTGCTACATGCTTCAATTCGACATTTCCTTCCTTCACATGTTCTCGAATGAAGTGGAAGCGAACGTCAATGTGTTTGCTCCTTTCATGGTTTACAGGATTCTTTGCTAACTCAATTGCTGACCTGTTGTCAACTTGTATTATTGTTGCACCTTTCTGTTTTAGCTCCATTTTACTCATCAATCTTTTGAGCCATATTGCATGATAAACGCACCAGGATGCTGCTACATATTCTGCTTCACATGTCGAAAGTGTTACTATTGGCTGCTTTTTTGAAAGCCAAGTGAATGCAGTATTTCCCATGAAGAACACATATCCAGAAGTGCTTCTTCGATCGTCTATGTCTCCGCACCAATCACTGTCAGAGTAACCAACCAACTTGTATTTGTCTGAATTCGAGTAGAACATCCCAAGTGACACAGTTCCTTGGATGTACCTCAGAATTCGCTTCAATGCTTTCCAATGTGTGTAAATTGGCTCCTTCATGAATCGACTTACAATGCCTACACTTAATGAGATATCTGGTCTTGTACATGTGAGATAGCGAAGACTTCCTACCAAGCTTCGATATTTGTCTGCTTCGACACGTTCTCCTCCATCAAATTTCGACAACTTTGTTCCTGGTTCCATTGGCGTCGAAGCCGGATTACAGCTTTCCATCTTATATCTTTTCAAGATTTCTTTTGCATATTTTTCTTGTGAGATGAAGATTCATGTTTCTTCTTGTCGAACCTCCAGACCAAGAAAGAATCTCATCAGGCCTAAGTCTGTCATCTCGAATTCACGTGTCATTGTGCTTTTGAATTCTTCTATCATCTGATCATTACTGCCCAGAAAAATAAGATCATCGACATAGAGAGTAACAAGTAATACATTCCTTCCATTTTTCTTCACATAGAGGGCATGTTCGTACGGACATTGCTCGAACCCGTTCTCCTTGAAATATGTGTCGATACGTGTGTTCCATGCCCGCGGTGCTTGCTTCAGCCCATATAGCGCTTTCTTCAATTTCAGTACCTTCTTCTCTTCTCCAGCTTTCATGTACCCGAGTGGTTGTTCAACATAGACTTCTTCTTCGAGTACACCATTCAGAAAAGTTGTTTTGACATCCATTTGAAATATTGGCCATTTGAATTGAGCAGCTTGAGATATGAGTAATCGAATTGTCTCCATTCTTGCAACAGGTGCAAATACTTCGTCATAATCAACTCCTGCTTTCTGTTTGTATCCCTTCGCAACAAGTCTCGCTTTGTATCGTTCTATTTCTTCTTGAGCGTTCATCTTTTTCTTGAATACCCACTTTACACCAATGGGTTGACTAACTTTTGGCAATTCAACTAGCTCCCAAGTGTTGTTGTGGTTAATCACCCTGATCTCTTCGTCCATGGCACTTTTCCACTTCTTGTCTCGTACTGCTTCTTCAAAACTGATGTTTTCAGCATCTGCCAAGAGACATACAAGGTGCACTTCACTTGTTGAATCATATAGATCTTGCAAACTTCGCATTCTGGGTTGTGGAGGTTCATCTTCATTGTCAGAGTCTTCAAGTTTTGTTGAAATATTTAGTGGTACAGCGACAAATGATTCTTCAACTTCGACGATAACTTCTGTCGAACTGTTCCAGTCCCACTTACTTGCTTCGTTTATTCGAACGTCTCTACTCACTATCACCTTCTTTCTTATGGGATCGAATAGCTTGTACCCTTTTATTTTCTCATCATACCCAATGAGTATGTATTTCTGACTTTTGTCTTCAAGCTTCGTTCTTCGTTGATCTGGTACGTGTGCATAAGCCACACTACCAAATACTTTGAGATGAGAAACTGTTGGCTTCTGTCCGCTCCACGCTTCTTGTGGTGTTTGATCTTCTAACTTCGAATGTGGACATCGATTCTGAACATAAATGGCATATTGTATAGCTTCTGCCCAAAATTCCTTTGGCATGTTCTTGCTTTTAAGCATTGAACGAACCATGTCAAGGACTGCTCGATTCTTCCTTTCAGCCACCCCATTTTGTTGAGGTGAGTATGCTGCAGTTAGAAATCTCCTTATGCCCTGCTCTTCACAATACTTCATAAAGGCTGTCGAAGTATACTCACCACCTCTATCAGATCGAACTGCTTTAATGTGTCTGTCGGTTGCCTTCTCCACCATTACTTTGAACCTTTTGAACACCTCAAATGCTTCAGATTTTTCTTTCAAGAAATAAACCTATGTCTTCCGTGAGTAATCGTCGATAAAGGAAATAAAGTATCTTTTGCTACTGAAAGATTTTGGCGTGATTGGCCCACATATGTCGGTGTGAATCAATTCAAGGATATGCTTAGCTTGATATTCTGCCTTCTTTTGAAATGAAGTTCTTGTTTGTTTGCTAAGCACACATTCTTCACAGAACTTTCCTTCATAATCCATATCTGGTAGTCCATGCACCATGTTCTTTTTCGCCAACCTTTTTAAACCAGCATGATGTAGATGACCAAAGCGTAGATGCCATAGTGACGCTTTGTATTCGACATTTACTTGTAAACATTTTTCTCGAACGCTTATCAGATTCAGTTTGTACATTAGATTTCTCTCCATTTTGACACGAGCAATCAGATGTCCCAGCTTGTCCTTCAAATGCAGTATCCATTCTTTCATAAGTATCGAATAACCTTTTTCTGTAAGTTGTCCCAAACTCAAGATGTTGGTCTTAAGATTTGGTACATAATAAACATCTTGAATTGATCCAATCAACCCATCCTTCTGCAAGTAGCGGATCGTTCCCTTGCCTTCGACCTTCACTTTCGATGCATCTCCGAAAGACACATTGCCATCTTTAATCTTTCTCATTTGTTTAAACAAGTGTTTGTGACCACACATATGGTTACTTGCTCCTGAGTCAAAATACCAAACATTGTCATTTGTGTTGATCTCATTTTGAGCCATCAAGAGAAAACCTTCATTTGCTTCAGCTTCCAAAGTTAGATTGGTTGTTTCTTCTACCTTCTTTTCGATTCGACAATCTTTTGCAAGATGTCCCATTTTATCACAATTATAGCATTTGAATGAGTTGCAATCCTTCGCATAATGACCATACTTGCCACACTTGTAGCATTCAAAGTTAGAATGGTTCGACCTACCACCTCTTTGACCGTGTCCTCTGCCACGCCAATTTTGCTGGCTCGACTGTCCTCTCTCGAAGTTGCTGCCTCTACCACTTCGACCATTGTCACGTCCTCCACGACCACGTCCTCTTCCTCGGAAATTTTGAGAAAATAGTACCTTTTCGTCTTTGATTTGCTCCTTGGTTTGATTTGCGTCTTCTACTCCTTCTTCCTTCTTTTTCATCTTATGTTGCTCGTGTGCTTCGAGGGAACCAGCGACCTCTTCGACTGAGAGCGTCGAAAGGTCCTTCGGCTCTTCTATTGCGCACACAATATTCTCAAATTTATCTGTTAAAGATCTCAAAATCTTTTCAACAACTCGTGCATCAGTTACTGTTTTGCCATTTCTGGTGAGTTGGTTCACCACCTTTTGTACACGCGTGATGTAGTCAGATACATTTTCTGACTCCTTCGTCTGCATCCTCTCCAATTCGCCACGAAGAGTTTGGAGTCGAACTTGCTTTACTCGATCTGCTCCTTTGAACACTTTCTCTAGCGTGTCCCACGCTTCTTTCGACGTAGTCGAACCGGCAATCTTTTCGAAGCCTGATTTATCAACAGTCCTAAACAGCATGTATAGTGTCGTTTTATCCTTCGATCGCGTCTCTTTCAACGCCTTGTTTTGAGCTGTCGTATATCCCACAATGTTTGTTGGTTCTTCAAACCCATGTTTGGTCACCTCCCACGCGTCTAAAGATCCGAGAAGAGCTTTCATTTGGATACTCCAGTTTTCGTAATTTAACTTCGTTAGCCGTGGCAACGGCATTTGATTCAACATGTTTGCCATTAGCTCTGATGCCAATTTGACAGAAGAAAGCGAATCTCTTGTAACTTCTGTATTTTCTTAGAGTACATCCTTGGTCTTTAAATAGACTCAGAAACTTCAGCTATTCTAGGAAACATAATTATTAGTAAATACTATTAATGTGCCACTATCTCTTGACCTTCCAATTACAACAGACTCTTAATCTCTCCACTATCTTATTAATAAAACTCATTAACTATAACATTAAAGTTTATTCAACAGTTTAACCAGCCAATTTGCACATTCATTCCATGGCAAAGAGTCATAAATAAATTGAACCAGTTTAGAAAAATGGAGATTTGCATGAATTTATAAGCAAATTGTCTAAGGGTAGAGATAATTTTGATATTGATTTTATCTAGTCAAACAACTATCTAGTTGGTTTTAGATTTAGAACTTAAGATCAATACTAAGAATATCAATAATGTCTGCAATATTAATAAGTCCTTAAAATATAATATGATTAAATATAATTATTATAATAAAAATGATCATCTTATATTATTCTATTTTGTTAGAAAAATCTATGAAAGTAATAATGTCTATTGTTCATCTCATTTTTATAAAGAATGTTGTAAAAACAAAATGAGATATATATTTAGTTGGAAATTTAGAGGCAAAATGCAATCCATTAACCCAAAAGGATTAAAAAAAGATTTGAGTATCAAAAAATGAAAACTTAATTTTATTTTATATGAATGTTTTACCGCGTAAAGGCTAATTGTAGAATTAGAAAAGATTCTCCAAAGCATATACCTATAAGGATATATGATTCCAAATCATAAATTTTCATAATAAAACTTAGTAACGAGGTAATGAAATTCAGAATTTCCTATCATATCAAACGATTTAGAGAGGAGAACTTGACTTATTTAGAGTTGGTAAAAAAGTAAGACACATGTTAGGAAATAAAATCGGGAAATTCCAATTATTTCTCTAACATTTGCTAAATTATCACTTTCTTTTATTTTCATTAACTATGTGATCAAGATGAGTTTTGTAAGAAAAGGGAAGTCATAAATCAGAAAGAGGAAGGTTTCAAAAGCAATTCAGACCCTAAACTCATTTCATACATAATATAGTCGAAGAAGCTGAAAATCTCGTCTCCTAATCAATTAGACCTCGGGTTTAAGGAACTTCATTTGCAGCAAACCTCTAGAAATATTTCTGAAATTTGTAACAATGTTATATGCAAATTTCTAGTACAAAGATGGGATAATCATATATGAGATACGTAAAACACCAATCTCTAATGTATGTGATTTATTGGATTTGAAAGAAATAAGTTCTATTGGATTTGGGAAATTTTTAGAAAAAAAATGGTAGGTTCTGAAAAAATTAGGGAAACAAAATAAGTTCTTCAGACAAAATCATTTGGAAAACCAACCACTCAAAAAGAGTCGATCAAATCTTTGGGGACAAAATTCCAACTAAAAAAAATATGATCAACCACAACATTGTAAAACTACAAACAATAACATAATAGAGATCATAGATGATTTATCTCAAATCCCTTTTTTGAGTCTCAAAGCAATCATACAAATAGAAATTGTATCGATAATACCCATAAGATTTTGCCCAAACCTTATTTGGTCAGTATTACACAAATCCTACAAATTAGGGGAAACCGTATTATCCCAAGACGCTGATATGAGGGTAATAAACTCTTACCATTCTGACTGTCTAAATCACCCCATCAATAAGATAATTCTCCCCCGTTACATCGAAACAGAGTCTTTTGGTGAAGTTTAACTTTGTCTTCCCAACGCTCTCCCTTAGAATTCCTCGTAGCTTCTAACTTTTCTAAGTTTCACATAAAAAGTTTCTCAAATCTCAAATATTTTTTATTTATATAACCTAATGTGTTTTTCTAATTCATAGTTTTTATCTGTAATGTCTCAATATTTCAACTCAACCTTTCAACTTCTCTAAAACTCGGTTTCTCTCCCCATTCTCAATTTGTTTATAAATTATTATTTAAATTAAATAAATATTAAATATAAATAAATATTTAATTCAAATAATTATTTAATTTAAAGTTTTCTATATTTTCTACTCTTTTAACTCATTACAAAATAATTAAATATATCTAATTATTTGTAATAATTCCAATAATATTTTATTTTTTTCTCTCTAGTTTCTATAACCTCGGTAATTAGTAAATTACTAAAATACCTCTACACAGAAAAACATTTAATTTAAGTATGATGAATAAAATACACCGATAATTAAATAAAATACTTTATTTAAAAGTTGGGGTGTTACAAGTACCATTGGTACGGAGGTCCTCACATTTTAGGCTCGAAAAATTTAGTCGGACATAATTGAAACAATATTGGAAATTAAAACTGAACATATTAGACATATTGATTATAATAATAATAAAGCAGTGGCACGTGTAAGTAGTGTAAAGAAAGTAGTAAAAACATGCGGTGAACAATTACGTAAATAATAAAGAAAAATCTCCAAGCAAGTACATAATAATTGTTGGAATAAAAATCTTGAAAGTTAATGCCGACAAGATTAGAACACGAACGATCCAATAAAAATTTAAAAATTTGCAAAATCTAAATCTAAAGTGCAGAAATCTCTCAATGTGAGAATAACCGCTTTAATAAAAGTAATTTTTGTCTAAAATAAATTCTAAAAAGCTTCGATATTGAAAATTGAATCTAAAGGTCCTTTTTATAGGGCTAAAGTTCGTATAGGGGTGTCCCAAGTCGTGCAAGAGGTAGTGGAGAAAATGGTAGAAAAATACAATGCCAGGTCTAAAACATGTACCAATTAAAAACATAAAACCATAAAAAGGAAAGAAAAAAGACTCAAAATGGCAGGTGAATAGAGTCGGAAACATGATACTTTTCGAGTTATCAACGACTGAAGTCGGGCTCTAAAGACTTTAAAGTCTCGTCTGAGGACTTGATAGAAGTCCATCCCCGACAGACTCACACCTCGTCTAAGGGACTTGAAGTCTCATTAGTCAAGGTATAATATATAATCTCACATGAAGGACTAAAAGTCCATCAACCAAACTTATCTAAATTCCTCGCATGAAGGACTTGGAGTTTCCTTGGATAGAGTCCAACATACGAGTCTCGCCCAACGGATGCAACATAAGTCTTTCTCGAGAAACTTAACTTAAAGTCTTGTCTGAGGGCTTGATAGAAGTCTCGCACAAGTGGTTCAACACCTCTCTTGACAGTCTTAAAGTCTCATTAATCATGCTAAATATATAACTTGTCTTGAGGGACTGAGAGTCCCCTCAAGAAGACTTAATTAAACTCCTTGGCCGAGGGACTTAAATTATCTTTGGGCGAGATACAACATAAAAGTCACACCTAAGAGGCGCGACCAAAGTCTTTCCTGAGACACTTAGTCTTAAGACTTGTTTGAGGGCTTGATAGAAGTCCCGCATGAGTGGCCTAACGCCTCGCCTGAGAGACTCGAAGTCTCATCAGTCAGGTTCAATATATAATCTTGCTTGAGGGACTGAGAGTCCTATCAAACAGGCTCATCTAAACGCCTTGCCTTGGGACTTAGATTTTCCTCTGGCAGAACCTAACATGTGAATCTTGCCCAAGAGGCGCGACCAAAGTCTAGCTTGAGAGCCTTAACTTAATGTCTTGTCAGAAGGCCCAGTAGAAGTCCTTCCTGAATGGCCTAACACATCGCTTGAGAGACTTAAAGTCTCATCAGCCGGGCTTAATATATAATCACTCGTGAGGGACTAAGAGTTTAATCAAATAAGATCTTCTAAATGCCTCACCTTGGGAGATAGAGTTTCCTCGGGCGGTACCCAACATACAAATCTCTCCCAAAAGGCGCAACCAAAGTCTAGCATGAAATATTGAACTTAAAGTCTTGTCATAGGGTCTGATGGAAGTCTCGCCTGAGTGGCCTAACTACTCGTTTGAGAGACTTAAAGTCTCATCAGCCAGGCGCAATATATAATCTCTCCTGAGGGACTGAGAATCCCATCAAACAACCTTATCTAAATGTCTCACCTTGGGACTTGGAGTTTCCTCAGGTGGAACCTAACATACAAATCTTGCGCAAGAGGGGCGACCAATTTCTAGCCTAAGAGATTTAACTTAAAGTCTAGTCTGAGGGCATGATGGAAGTCTCACCCAAGTGGCCTAATGCCTCTCCTGAGAGACTTAGATTCTCATTAGCTAGGCTTAATACATAATATCTCATAAGGGACACATTATAAGCCCTCATTAAGAAAAAACCCACTTGGGATAGGTTCGTACAAGAGAGCCTTAAGAATATTAGCACCCTTACTAAACCATTATGCCCTTTACCAAACCCTCGTGCTTGAGGGACTATGTAATGTTATATTTTGACTATGGAGAGGAAGGCCAATGGCGGGGAGAGTCATCCACCGAAGCCACGGCCATCCGAAATGGTCCATAAAGCCGCCCAAAATGGGCCATGAGGCTGCTCATATGCGACAATGTAGCCCGCCTGACTGGGCTCTCATCATCCAAATTTCCCAGTAAAGTTGGGTGATGACGTGGGGCCATAATGACTAACTAAAGAGAATCACTAAATAAAGTGAACCATTTCCTCCATGATTCTAGGAGGAATAAGTCTTCCTTTGACCACTTTCCTAGTTGTGGAGTTAGGGATTAACCGCCCACCAACAATGCAACCCATGCCCACTAAGGTTTTTATAAATACATCATCTTAAGGATGAAAGTAAACTCATTCTTTACACCCAAAAGAGCATAACGCTTATTAAAATTGACGGAGAATTGTGATCCAAAACGCAGCGGAAATTAAAATTTCTCCTTTAGAGATCCTTACGAATGGTCATGATCTGTGATAGAATATTTACCTCTTGTGACGATTGAAACCTTTGGTGCAGATCTCCTGTGACGTTCAAAACATTTGATGCAGATCCACGGAGCGATCACGAACGTTGAACGATGACAACGTCTCTACTCAGTCCACATGAACGAATTCCTTCAATCTCAGTGCTAGCTGGTACGAATGAAGGCTTTGAGTGTGTGTGTGTGTGTGTGTGTGTGTGTGTGTGTGTGTGTGTGTGTGTGTGTGTGTGAGAGAGAGAGAGAGAGAGAGAGAGAGAGAGAGAAAACAAAAATAATGCAACCGCAATGAATGCTTCTGCACAAGGGTTCTATTTATAGAACCATTTGTGTGGGCTTCAAGCTAAAAAACCCACTTAAGTGTATTTTGGCCCATATCTTATAATATGCCCAAAATCACTTAAGCCCATGGTACCTTACCATATTTCGTATTCTACTTAAGTACACCGTACCTTACGATGTTCTACAACTCACTTAAGTGCACCGTACCTTACGGTGTTCCTTAGTTACTCTATCTCTCATCAATCCGTCCTTTGTGTGTGACCCTGTAGGTTTTCGCGACATTGGCAATTATATTAAATCATGTATTTAACATAATAAACAGTGAGCGGTATCTAGCAACACATCACTGCTACCCAAGACACGAAAATGTCATGTGATCTGACAAATACTTATGTGATAATACTTATGTGCATAATTACCCTTTTGCCTTTATGTCTATATTGAACACAAGGCATAGACCGTGTCATCCTTGTCCAGTTCAATATTGTGCCCATAGACATTTATCCTGTTACGCATGATGGGAAAATTCCATCTAGGTCACTCATGTCCCTCAGCATGCTTCGTGGAGTACCTATCAATTGTCTTTATGGTTATCCAGTTACGGACAATGTTTAATCAGCAATAAAGCACTCGACTCTACATCTAGGGTCCATAGTGGTTTCAGGTCGAAGAGTGGTATACACCATTATCACCATGAGAATAACTTATGACACTTTGCATAATTTTCTATATAGTATTCTCATAGCGGGTCAATCTGGTATAAATATTACTCTTAATATTCATACCTATGTTTAAGACTTGATAACTCCTTATCCATGATCCATGAGATGTGATCATCAGTCTATATACATAATAGTCTTAATGCTTTAATGTTATCCCACTTCACAATAAAGCTCGACTACGGATACTTTAAGAATAGTGTCCTTATGTTTAATGTGATCTCATGATCAAGTCACACTTGATACATTAAACGGACTAGCTATTCTAGGGACTTTATTAAACAAACGTAATAAAGAAAAAGCCTTTTATTATTAATAAATAATTCGATACAAGTACCAAAAGTATTGGCCTCTAGGGCTTACACCAACAAAATTCACAACACTACATCTGACCATAATGATACGCTTACTCTAAAGTCTCACCAGTCATCAGCAGAGTCTCTCACCTCACGTGAGCAAGACTCTTAAACCACCGGAAAACACCACCGTACAAGGCTTCTCGCCACCGTGGGCAAGTCTTAACCACTATATCGTGTTGTAAACCTACTAAGGCCTCTGAGTCTTCATGTCCTTGTAGGGGGAACATACACACCTATACTTTTTAAAAAGTACAACATATTTTGTCACAACCTTATCATCATTGGTAAGGGCTACTACTTCCTCTATCCATTTGGATACATGGTCGAAAACAGCAAGGATGTAAAGATTGCCAAAGGATTGTGAAAATGGCTTCATGAAATCTATGCCCCGTAATTGTGTTTCAGCTTACTTTCACACCAAATTCTACCAAGTGTTTCTCTCTAAGTCTCTTAGTTGTTGAAACCCTTTTGCATTTCCTCCAATAGATCCTTTTATAATTAGCTTCATCTAGGGTTCTTGTGGAGTCTTGGATCACGGGCCTTTGAATATTCATTATGCTTGGCCCATAAGAATCAACAAGTATCTCTCCAATTCTCCTTTTTCGTACCATTGATGAGCAAGGTGCAACAACATGTGGGAGACAAAGCGTTTTATGACAGGCTAGTGGCGTAGAAAAATAGTGGTGGTGCCTTGTAGTAGTCCTTTGTATTAGGGAGATAAGATGTGCACTGTAGTGGTTGTACTATTGTGCATAATTTTGTCTTCTAGCGCCTTGATCTTATCTCTTTTCCATTTAATTCAAATGTGCGTCGTTCTTTTTATTGGTGTCATGTATGCCCTAAAACCGTGATTTTCAAATCTTTGTAACTTTCATTGCATCCTGCTCTCCACTTACATTTGGGCTTAAGGTGTTGCTATGAAATTGTTGTATAAGAACTTATAAGAAGTCATTTCTTATCCATGTAACAAACACATAAATAATCACAAATGATATCACTTAGTGTGCTCTTCACAATTTGCCTAAAAACAACAAAAATGCACTAAAATTAAACTAATAGATTATTGAATAAAAAATTAAAATTAATTATTAAAGATCATAATATCTCACGCATAGTGAGTTATCACATATACGGTACAATACAAGGCACATGGAACAGTTGAGAGGTAAAAAAGTAAGGTTCATTGCTAAATGTTTCACACAAACCTATAGAATTGATAAAGGTGAACACAATTCGAGTTACAATATTTTTTGTTGTTAATTGCATGTGGGAATTACAACAATTTGATGTGAAGAATGTATTCTTAAATTTATAAGATGAAGAAGTTTATATCGAGATGCCACCGATATATAAGAAAAATGTTGTTACCAATTTTGTTTATAAGTTGCAAAAAGTAATATATATAGATTTAAATAGTTACCTCAAACGTGATTTGGAAGATTTACCAAGGCTTTAACAAACTTATGGTACAAACAGAGTAACGGGGATCATGCATTGTTTATTAAACAAACAATCTACTTCAGAGTAATAATATTGTTGGTATAGGTTGATAATATGATTGTGAATGAAAATGATGGGATGAAACAATAGATCTCAACTCAATATTTAGCAAAAGAGTTTGAAATAAAAACATTGAGGATGAAGTATATTTTAGGAAAAAAGGAGGTTCACTTTTAAAAAGTTAATATCTCAACAAAAGTTTATCATTTATCTCTACTTATGGAAATAGGTAAGCTAGCTTGTAAACATGTGAGCATTCCTATAGATCCAAGCTATAAGTTGGATAATGCGAAAGAATGTGCAATTGTGAATGAGGACATGTATTTAAGATTGGTTGAGAGATTAATTTACCTTTCCCACACAAGGCCAAATATTGTATTTGTTGTAAATATTAGATTGTAAATAGTAATTATTTCTATTAGTAATGAGGCCCGTTAGTCAAAGCCCATTAGGTTTTCTATTCTCTCTTATTTAAAGCATGTAGATGTAATATGTAAGTATCACTTTTTAATATATCAGTAAAATATTTTGCAACATGGTATCAAGAGCTCCCGATTTTGGGGGATTCGCTTCCGCCTAAACCCTAGCCGCCTTGTAGCGGAGTTTTTTTTACTGCAGTTTGCAGTTTGTTGTTGTTTTTGGGTGTTTGGGTCATTTTTGTTTTGTGTTGTAGCACATCGTGCTTCTTGTTTCTGTTCACTCATCTTTGAAACCCTAACCCATCCTGTTTCTTGGTTTGTTTTCTCTCGATTGTCCTTTCAATGACTGAGATTATTAACGATCAGCCACCTCCACCTCCACCTCCCACAAATCCACCAGCCCCATTTAATGCTAAGGATTTTGCCGTTCAAAAAGGTTATTGGCTTACCGGCAAAAATTATTTTCAATGGTCTCAGTTCATCAGACACACTCTAAAATGTTGCGACATGCTTGATCATATTGAAGGAAATCCTCCTCTGGTTACTGCTCCTAACTTCCCTTCCTGGGATAAAGATGATTCTGCTATTATTACTTGGCTTTGGAACTCCATATCTCCAGAAATTAGTAGAAATTGCATGTATCTCTCAAGTGCAAAGGCAGTTTGGGAGTATCTTCGTCGCAGTTATTCCATGAAACAAGATATGTCTGCTTGTTATGATTTAAAGAGGAAAATCTTCAACACTAAGCAGGGAAATCTTTCGATCACTGAGTATTTTGGAGTTCTCAATGGTTTTTGGATTGAGTTGGATCAGTATCAGAATTTGAAGATGGAGTGCAGCAAGGATACTGCCACCTTGAATACTATTATTGAGCGGGATAGGATCTTTGATTTCCTAGCAGGCCTTAATGCTGAATTTGACCCTATTCGGGTGCAGATTTTGGGTAAGGAAAAATTTCCTGATCTTAATGAAGTTTTTTACACTGTCCGTAGTGAGGAAACCCGTCGTCAAGCTATGCTTCATGAACAGACCCCGGATGTGTCAGCATTAGTAGCTAGCAAAACAACAAGACAAGGACCACCACCATCATCATCCAAGAATGTTCGTGATAAATTCTATTGTGAGCATTGCAACCGATCAGGGCATACAAAGGATAGGTGTTTCAAACTTCATGGGAGGGAGCAGGTTCTTAGTCGAGGTGGCGGTTCTCGCAACATGCACCAGTATCAGGCACATGTTGCTACACATGTCCAGGATACTGAAAGCTTTGAAAAGAGGGGAACTGATCTTTCCTCCTTTAGTCAGAATGATGTGGAACGGTTGAAGTCTATGCTTGACTCCATGAGTAAGCCTTCTGGTTCTGGGTCTCTAGCATTTACTGGTAAGAGTTTGTGTTCCCGATCTCTTACTGTTTGTGGTAATATTCCTAAGAATGCGTGGATTCTTGACTCTGGTGCTACTAATCATATGACATTTGATTCCACATTATTATGCTCTTATACCACACCTTCGAGTATTCCTTATATCATTGTTGTTGATGGCTCTCATGCTTGTGTTGTTGGAACTGGAAATATTGACTTGCAACCTCCATTCCAGTTGCAATCTGTGCTTCATGTTCCCACACTTTCCCACAGTTTAATTTCCATCCATAAGCTTACCCGTGATCTGAATTGTAAAGTAATTTTTTCTATGTCCCATTGTGTTTTTCAGGACCTTACCACGGGGCAGACGATTGGAATTGCTAAGGAAAAGGAAGGGTTATACTACTTCTCTGATGACCATCCAAAGGTGTTGTCCTCCTGTTTCCAGTCTCATTCTTCCTCTCCAGCCTCACAAATTTGGCTTCAGCACAAGCGTCTCGGTCATCCTCCATTTTATATAATTAAGTCTATGTTTCCGTCGTTGTTCTTACACCATTCTGTCGAGTCTTTTGAGTGTGATGTTTGTCAGTTGGCAAAACACAATCGTGTATCTTTTCCTTCCAGTTTTAATAAAAGTGATGAACCTTTTGATTTGATTCATTCTGATGTTTGGGGACCTGCCCCTACCTCTAATATTTTTGGTGCAAAATGGTTTGTCTCATTTATTGATGATTATACTCGGGTAAGTTGGATTTTCTTGATGAATACTAAATCCGAAGTACCACAAATATTTATCCAATTTTATAATATGGTACAAACGCAATTTGGGAAAGGCATAAAAAGAATTCGTTCTGACAATGGTAAAGAATATGTCAATCATACCTTTTCCAACTTCACTAGTAAACATGGCATTCTCCATGAATTCACATGTGTTGACACCCCACAACAAAACGGTGTCGCAGAAAGAAAAAATCATCATTTACTTGAAGTTGCTAGATCTCTCCTTTTTCAAATGTTTGTTCCTACCTCTTATTGGGGTAAGGCAATTCTTACTGCTGCCTATCTGATTAACCGGGTCCCATCTCGAGTGTTAGGTAATAAAAGTCCTGCCCAATTTATGCTTTCACGTTTTCCATCCGTTCCTATCTTACACACTCTTGAGTCTCTCATTTTTGGTTGTGTTGCTTTTGTTCATGTTCACAAACAATATCGCAACAAATTGGATCCCCGTGCTGTCAGATGTATCTTTCTGGGTTATGCACCCAACAAAAGAGGGTACAAATGTTATCATCCTCCGAGTCGAAAATTCTTTGTCTCCAAAGATGTCACCTTTCATGAAAATGTGTCATATTTCACTCGTTCTCAGTCTCAGGGGGAGAACATAAGTGACTTAGAGTCTGAGTCTGAGTCTGAGTCCGAGTTTCTGATCCTTGATTCTAGCCTCCCTAGAACACCTATCAGTGTTCCCTCTCTTGAACCCGAGTTGTCACCTAGTTTGAGTTTGAGTCCTAGTTCAACACCTGAATCTGAGCCAGTAAGTGTTCCTGGTCCTTCAAGGCCTTCTGTTTTACAGGAATCAGCACCTCCAACACCAACTCTAGTGTATCAGAGAAGAAGTAAACCTGACCTTCTCCAGAAACAAATTCAATCGCCTGAACCGGAGGTAAGTACTGAAAATGATTCCTCTAGTGATGATTGTGCCATTTTTGATACTTGTGACACTAATCCAGTTGATTTACCCATTGCTTTGAGGAAGGATAAAAGATCATGTCCCTCCCTATATCGACACCCTATCTCTCAATATGTCTCCACTAAACATCTTTCCACACAATATCAAAGTTTTATTGCAGCTGTTGATTCTGTGAAAATCCCATCATCTATTGAAGAAGCATTGCAAAATAGAAATTGGGTCCAAGCTATGGATGAGGAAATGAGAGCACTTGAAAAAAATGGTACTTGGGAGATTATTGAAAGGAAAAGAGACAAAAGTCTAGTTGGATGCAGATGGATCTATACTGTAAAGTACAAATCTGATGGTACACTTGATCGGTACAAAGCAAGACTAGTGGCAAAAGGTTATACTAAGACGTATGGTATTGATTATGAGGAGACATTTGTCCCAGTGGCAAAGATGAATACTATTTGAATTTTACTATCTCTTGCTGCTTCATGTGGATGGGAATTGCAACAGTTTGATGTTAAAAATGCGTTCTTGCATGGAGACTTAGAGGAAGAAGTGTATATGGAGATTCCACCAGGTGTTGGCATAAAAAATGGAGCTAACAAGGTGTGTAAATTGAAGAAAGCCTTATATGGACTAAAGCAGTCCCCTCGGGCATGGTTTGGAAGATTCACAAAGGCAATGATGTGTTTGGGCTATAAGCAAAGTCAAGGAGACCACACTTTATTTTTTAAACATTCACAAGGAGGAAAACTGACTGTACTTCTTGTTTATGTTGATGATATTATTGTTACAAGAGATGATTTGATTGAGAGACATTTCCTCAAAGAGAAATTATCAGCAGAGTTTGAGATGAAAGACCTTGGGCAACTCAAGTATTTCTTGGGAATTGAGATAGCCTACTCAAAGCAAGGCATCTTTATTTCTCAAAGGAAGTATGTGCTTGATCTTTTGCAGGAAACTGGAAAACTTGGATGCAAACCTGCAAGTGTTCCCATTGAACAAAATCACAGGATAAGCTTTGAGGAGGAAAGTGACAAAGTTGACAAGGGTCAATATCATAGATTAGTGGGAAAATTGATTTACTTGGCACACACTAGACCAGATTTGGCATATGCAGTCAGTGTGGTGAGCCAATTCATGCATGATTCGAGGGTGAGACATTTGCAGGCTGTAGACCGCGTTCTACAATATCTTAAAGCAACTCCAGGGAGAGGACTTTTGTTTAAAAGAGGTGGAAATCTAACTATGGAGACTTACACTGATGCGGATTATGCCGGATCAGTGAGTGACATAAGATCTACGTCAGGCTATTGTACTTTTCTGTGTGGTAACCTTGTAGCTTGGAAGAGTAAAAAGCAAAGTGTAGTTGCTCGATCAAGCACCGAGGCAGAATTTAGAGCTATGGCACTAGGAATTTGTGAGCTATTGTGGATGAAACAAATTCTAGAAGACTTGAAGATACAATGTGAAGGTCCTATGAAATTGTTTTGTGACAATAAATCGGCTATTAGTATTGCTCATAATCCTGTTCAGCATGACAGGACTAAACACATTGAGATTGACCGACATTTTATCAAAGAGAAGTTGGATAGTGGACTGATAACTACATCTTACGTTCCTTCCGGGCATCAGCTGGCAGATGTGTTAACAAAAGGCTTACCAACAGAAAGATTCAGGCAACTTACTTGCAAGCTGGGAATGATAGATATACATTCACTGGCTTGAGAGGGAGTGTTGTAAATATTAGATTGTAAATAGTAATTATTTCTATTAGTAATGAGGCCCATTAAGTTTTCTATTCTCTCTTATTTAAAGCATGTAAATGTAATATGTAAATATCACTTTTTAATATATCAGTAAAATATTTTGCAACAGTATTTATTTTAAGTGTGCGTAATCAAGTTATGCACAATTTGGAGAAAGTTCGTTTAATTGCAACTCTAAGATTTTACAATATCTTTAAGGAAATTCCAAGAAAAAGAATTTTGTTTAAAAAGGAATGAAAGATTCACTACAAGATATTGTATATTTCTCATAAGAAATCTTTTAATTTGGAGGAGTGAAAAGCAGATGTTGCTCAATCCAATGCTGAAGTTGAATTTCGATCTATAACACAATATTTGTAAATTACTTTAATTGAAAATTATCTTATAAATTAAAAGGGATGAAATTATGAAACTCTATTGTAAAAATAAATTAGTCATTAGTAAACTCACAGTTCAATTCAACGAAGTGGATAAACATTTTATCAAAAGAAACTTAGATTGCGGATTGATCTGCACTCCTTATATTTTTTCACAAGATCAACTTACCGATCTCTTTACCAAAATATTGAGCTATCCAATTTTTGAAAAAATTATGTCTAGAAATACAGAATACCAGTCAGCTGCTTGAGAGACAGTGTTACAAAATAAAATAATTTGATTATCCATTTCTAAGTAGTTAAGAATTCAGTGCACATTAAATTCTACATATCTTAATATGTTATATCAGCTTAAATAATTTCTTGTAAATTGCACATCAAGATTTGTAAGTAGTACTATGTTTACAAATATGCCTATTGTTGTGTTTAATAATAATAATAAATAAAGGAAAATGAAGTGGAAGAAGATTAGGAGAAGATGAACAGGATAAATAAATAAAAATGAAGAGAAGGCATAAGAAATGCCAGTTCAAAAAAAAATGAAAATTCCCGCATTGTATGCTCTGTTAAATAATGATGACCTATTACAAACACAAATTTGTAAATAATTACCTCTCAAGGCACTATAAATTTACATTCAACATCGATCTTTTTCTTTTGATACCGAAAATGGCACTCATTGTAACCATATGTTCTTGGATATTAGATGCTCCACATCTTTCGTGCAGCAAAATATAGGTAAGATCAGTCACTCTAGACATATTTGATAGTACAGGGAGGTGTTTGTGAAGGGGAGACCTTTGTACTATTAAGGAATAACGTCTGCTTCTCATCAGCAAAGCAAAGAACAGATTCAGCGCAAACTTCCAAGGCAGATGACGGTGGAGTAGGCTTGAAGTTGAGAAGTTTCGAGTATTCCGAGATAAGGTGGAACATGTAATCATAAACTCGATCCATGTTTAAGGTTTCCATATAGTCCTGCCCTCTTTTTCCCAACACCTCTGCCTGTAAAGCAATATAAAAGCAGTTACATAAATAATCAAATTCCTTGGTGCTGGATTTCTCACACTAAACTTACATAGAAAAATTCAATAACTGAAGAAAACTTTAGGCTACTTGTTGGAGTGTAAAATTTGTAGGCAACTAACATAGGGTAGTTGAACTTGGATCATCACTATGTTTCATGGCACTGCATCTTCTATGTAAATAATTGTAATGTCAAAATAATTTATTTCATGCCATGAGCTCAGAAATGTTGTGGTCAAATGCCATGCCTAATAACCATGTTCTTCCTTATATATTGAGAAAAATATCACAGCACATTCATTTTGAACCGTTGAAATAAAAACATTCATTTTCAGTCACCAGTTTGATTTAGAAATTCATCTACACTATATCTACGAGTTCGTAATTTTTAACACATAAGGCTAAACAAGTGAAATGTAATTTGATCTTAACCTCAATGTTGTATTATCTCTTTTAAAGAATTAGAAGAATAACACTATGTTAGACGCCGTGGATCAAAACTAAATGACAATATAGAACAATAAGTACAGAAATACCTCTCTCGGGTGCATATTTCCCCAGTCTACGGCACGCTTTATAGATGGACATAGATCTAGAGGATTAATAGGAATAAAGTTTTGAAGTGGAATAAGGCCACGAGTGAAAAAGTCTTCATACTGAGGTGTTATAATTAGTGTAACAGAACCACATGAGAGAATATATTTCAAACTCACAGACCATGCATACCCTTCAGCATAGATCTTATACCTGGTGGAAAAATTAATCGAAAGTGTTAAGCCAAGGACAATAATAATCAACAGCCGAGCAGCATGAAAACAAAATCCGAATTAATTAAAAACAATTTCTTAACATGGAACTTGAAGATCTAAATGAATAACATCCCAATTGTTTATTTTGTTCGCTCAAATGAAGATTTAGTATCCCTATTTCAACTTGTTCAAAGAATTGGTCCTCCATTTTTAAATTTGGTTTTTTTAGTCCCTCACTCAGATTTTTAGACCCAAAAGTGGTGATGTTGTTGACTTGGCATAAAATTAAAATCTGCTGACATAGAACGATCCAGACGAGCTAATGGCGGATGGTGAAGAGGGAATGAGAGGATACATAAGAGAAGAAGATGAGGATTATGTTGCAAATCCATACGTGAAAGATTATAAATCCACCTGGATGATTTCATGCATGTTAGGTATCATGCTAGGTTTGTTGAAATCACGGTGAGCCACCATGATTTTGCAAAAGCTACACTTAAATCATAATGGTCCACCGTGATTTTGACAAACCCACCTTGATACCAAACATGTTCTTATGTCGCATCAATTAGAACTTGTCACATCATCCACTTTCTGGTCCAAAAACCCGAGTGAGAGGACCAAAAAAATAAATTTTTCAGAAGGGGGACTAATTCAATTTGCAAGTCAAAAATAGAAGAATCAAAATTGCAATTAAGCCATGTATATAAGTTTAAGTATTGTTTTATTAAATGTGCAAAAAAGTCCATATATATTTTGTGAGCTTTATTTTTGAGTTTTGAGGAATGCTCTAAGAGGAAAAACAGTTGGTTACATACCTGTGATTGCACTGTTTTGAAAGTTTTGATTCCTTAAAGCCACTTTTAGCAGCTGCAACCCAATCCTGCAATGCATACACATATCAGACAACTAAGTTTGGTGCATAAAGCATGTCAAAATTTGCCAAGATTGATTAATGTCGAATTGAGAAAGGCGATTCAAGCCAACCTGACGCAAAATTTCTGCTCCCCACGCTTTAGAATCATTGCAATTTAGTAATTCTGTACGAATAGGAGATAAAACATCTGGATTTCCTTTCCAGTATGCTAGCTGCTTCCTATCTCGCCAACTTACAGCTTGAGAACCTTGTTTGATATCTGGGAACTCTTCCCGCCACGGTTTAATATTTATCTCTGACCTGACCAACAAATGTTAAGTTCAACACAAAGACATCAACAAATTAGCACACCGAAATCATCAAGCAATAAAACCTTATTAGATTGGACTTCTTTAAATTCTATGTTATCAATCTCGGATTGCGGCACGGCGCAGCCATCTTCAGAAATGGAACAGAATGGGAGCGCGAAGTGGAACGACCGATATTTTAGTGACGCGAATACTAATATAGTTAATATTAATGAACACATAATTGTTAAAAACTAAAATAAATTAATAAATTCATGAAGTATTAATATTTAGAAATAAAAGTCAGAAGTCTTGAGCAAAACATGGTTGCAAATGCAAATAAAATTCAATAAAATAACCTTGATATCCTTAAAAATTTAAGGGTAATATCATTTACGGCCGACGCGGCTGGAGCGGCCGCTCAGACGTGGCGTCGTTCTGAATCCATTCCCATTTTTGCGGTTGTTTCAGCTGTGTCACCCATATGTGACGGAACGGCACGGCCTGACACAGTTTTCTTGATTTTTCTGTTCCATGCCGAGATAACGGCCGGAACGGCCGAGTTTAACAAGATAGTTTAAAATAAGTGATTCAATTCATAGAATAAAGTAATATTACGCGTTAATGTTCATGCTCCAAATCATGATATATCCAAATATAAATTGTTGATTTATTCATCAACAATTGAGATTACTTACTTTCCTCTAATGTGAATTGTTCACTTTAAAGGAGTTAAATGCAACATCAACATAGTTCATGCACATCATTCCTATTCCAAAAAATGATATTGTCTATCAAATGGTGTGAGTGATCGACACATGTGGTTACATTCAATAACTTCAAATTATTTTTTAATTATTACCCGTGTCTATGTGTTGGTGTCAGTGTTGTGTATCTGGTCTCCATCTGTGTGTCTATGTGAGAGCTTCATAGATTCATCTTAATATATCATTGAGTATCAATAAGCTAAGATCATCCATCATATACAATTACATAATACGCACTAATATAGAAAGTACAATGGAAGGATAAATTGATGAAAATGTAAGATTTGAGAGAATCCCAATTGAAATCTTACCATCCCCAGAAGGACCAATCAGGAAAAGGTATATCAAAATGTTCCTTTGTGGTACAATATCGAAAGAGTGGCAAAGGCTTTGAATTATGTTCAGTTTTGTTAATACTAGGCTTATCCATGCAATCAAACATCAAATCCACATCAGGAACCAACCCAGGGTACTTCCTCAAAAGCTGCAACAAACCCCAAACAGTAAACATAGCCCTACTCTGAACACAAGCATAATACCAATCAACAAACATCTTCCCTCCAACAATCACCACTCTAAAAGCCGCATACTTTTGC
Source organism: Lathyrus oleraceus (assembly GCF_024323335.1). Lineage (NCBI taxonomy): Eukaryota > Viridiplantae > Streptophyta > Magnoliopsida > Fabales > Fabaceae > Lathyrus > Lathyrus oleraceus. Next base: position 347,249,277 of record NC_066583.1, read on the forward strand.
GCTTCCGCCAAATGCCCCTCCGAAATTCTGGTTTTCATCCACGGCTCCAGATCTCTCCGGATCGCCTTGAAAAAATCAGGACAAGTCGGCGCTTTCGCTTTCGCATCTCCGGCAGCGTAACCGAGTCGTCCGCTGCCACCGGAGACCGCGTTACGGCATGTGAGATATGAACACTGTATGATTTTGTAGGCTCTGCTCTGACGAGTCTCTTCGTCGAATGGTTTCGTAGGGAAAACGTGCCACGGCGTTGGTTCTAGGTTGTGACCTACCACGGTTCCGGTTCGGCTGACAACGTCGTCCACCTGTTTGATAAAATTACGCAAAGAAAGAATAAAATAGTTAGAGGGTGAAAAATGAGAAGTGAATTGGTGAGATTAATTGTTGGGTAAAGAGAGAAGAACCTTGTAGAGAAGAAGGCCAGTAAGAGAGAAGAAAGAGAGAGCGATGACACATGGAAAGAGATAAGTTGGGGTACGAGGAGAGTGTTTGGGAGAGAGACCCATGATAGAAGAAGAAGAAAAAGTGAAGAAGAAGAAGAATTGTTGTGAGTGTTTTGAGACATTGTGCTGTGAGTGTTTGAAAATTTGAGGTGACTTGGAAAATATGGACACTCAATTCACGTGACGGTGGAGACCACGTGTGTGAAAAGTGGTTTGAGATAATGGTGAAATTTGTGTAAGAAAGGAAAAAGATTTGGGGTTTGTTTTTCTTTGTGTGCTACGTGTTGTTGTTTGTGATGATTAAGAATGAGAGAGACGAAGTGGGAGTTTGTTTACTCGATTTGGAATTTTTACAAACACATGGTAGACAAGAGATGACGCAGTGAAACACGGCTTGAGTTGTATTGATGTGTTTTCCTGACACTTGTTTGCTTCCTATGAATTCATTTACTGCAACCAAAATTATTTTGACATACAGAAACCTATTCATGTTAAAACAAATGAAGAAAAGAAAACACAGAAATGACACTATTTTATCCTAAAAGGAAATTTCATAAAAAATATTTTATAAAATAATTTAATAATATATGAACATATATATTAATTAATTAAAATTTAATGTAGAGACATATTTAGACTCTAAATATGGTCAAATCATTAAAGAATAAAGTGATGTCTTAAACTTTAGAAAAAATCACATTAAAAAGGAAACATATATTTAGTGGCACCATATAGATTTGAGCCAAGTTCAATGAACGTAAATTGTACACTACTACACTTTACCAACTTTTGTGTGTCGACACATATATTTACTAGAGTGAAGTTCAATGAACTTAAATTGTACACTTTACCAACTTGTGGGTGTGTGTGTTGTGTGTCCTAAGTCAATCATAGCTATGTGCATTAATACTGCATATTTGCAAATATTCGATATTCAAGTCTTTTTATGTAATTAATGAAAATATTGTATAGCTAAATAAGGATAGAAATGAATGTATAAGAGAAATTATAGAAGACGATTTTGACCTGTAATGTGTATATATTAGGTAGTCTTTCAATGAAATAAGAATTTTTTTCATGTTTAGTTTTATCATGATACCAAAGCAGGATCGATACTATCAAGATTGTACGAACGAAAATAAAATGGTTGAATCACTAAAAAAAAGAGTGAAACAGAAAGGAAAATTGATATGAGGGAGAAGAATCATTTAACATATGATTTGAATTCGAATGACAATTGTGTCATTTAGATCACTCATGGTCAATTAAAAGAGGAGAACTATAATGAACGGTCTAGAGCTATGCACATTTCTCTTTGTGTAAGACAAAAATGGAGTTTCGTGAACGGAACAGTCAAATAGCCTTAAAAAAAGTCTTATGAATTAGAAGATTGGCGAACAGTGTAGTTCATGTTAGTGTCAAGGGTAATAAACACGCTAGAAGCAAGCATGCCTTCTACCATTTCATATCAAGAGGACATGAAGGTGTTGTGGGAAGATATTAAGAAGCGATATTATGGAAAGTCCATGATCACATACTATGGAAAGTTAAAGAGCTCATGGGATGAATTGACAAACTCTCAACAAATTCCTAACTACACTTATGAGAGGGTGCAAGTGTGACATTGGAAAAGCAGCGAGAAGAAAAGAAAGTTTATCAATTAATGATGGGTCTAGACGACACGTTGTATGGTATAGTGCACTTCAATGTTCTTGCAATTGTCCATCTATCGTTATTGTCTATAGTGTATGCAACTTTGGTGCAAGAATAAAGAATAAGAGCCATATCTCAGGGAAAGGAAGAGCAAGGTGATGTTATTGCATTTGCATCACAAGCTCGTGGAAGAGGAACTAGATGACTTACCGAAATCAAAGGCAGCAACTCAATCTGTTCAATTTGCAATCGGGCAAGACATGAAGCTGAGAATTGCCTTCAACTCATTATTTATCCTGATTTGTGGGGGGATCGGCCACATGGGGAAAAGAAAGTGATTGGGCAAGGAAAAGGATAATGTAGAGTATGAGTTACATGTGGCATTATGTGTTTGCAGGTTAATCAAAAGAATAAAGCTCATGGAAAGCAAGATTCAAGAAGAAATTGTTTAACCTTGGCGATGACTTGGTTTCGATGACCACAACACATGGAGTAGCAACATCACTTGAAGTGTTTTGATGATAACAATGCCTAAAGTCAAGCAACTACTAAATTTAGTACAAGAAGTTAAAGATGCACAAGGTGGTTGTTCAAGTTATCCTTCTGAATCAAGCAAAAGTCAGATCAAGTGAAGGATTAAGGTTTATGATCAATGGTGATTTAAATCATCTCAGATGATGGTGAATAATGTAGATACATCTCAAGCCTCGTATAGAATACTCAAGACTCTTGTGTGAATTGATGTCAAAGATAATGTCAAGACTTGAAACTTTAGAGTGTGAAAGAGAGGAAGTCAGAAAGCTCGCCTGATCGTATTTGTTTAAGTGATCAGTGTATTGTAAAAACACAAGGGTGTTTTCGTAAGTACAATGGATAAATTACACACACATATTTAAAATACAAAGAGGCGTCTCAATTTTTTATTAAAAGAACCCGTAAATGTTTTTGGAGCCTGACCGGATGAATTAGAAATTGTCAAAACTGATTAGGACAAGATTTTGAATTGTCTAATCGATTAGAACTAATACCTAATCGATTAGATGAGGGAGAATCAAGTCCATAATCGATTATGATAGTCTCTTAATGATCGGTAATACTCTCTATCAAAACCTTCCAATTTGAGCAACAATAACCAATTAGTGCAAGTGTATAATCAATTAGTCAATCGATTATGACAATTAAAAGGCCCATGGATTGTTTCCCTTTTAACACCATCCGTTGGCCTATAAGTTGAGAGCCTATTTACTATTTCAAATCATTCAAAAAATGAGAATCATATCACTTCTCAACTCTCTTAATTTCTATAAATCATCTTAAACTTTTTTCTCACATATTTTAGTCGTAGTATTTTGCGAGTGTTCTTGAGTTTAGTAAGGTATTTGTTTTAGGTGAGGTATTAAATTGTAAATTTAACAAAATTAGTTTGTCTATTAAGTAAATCATTCTTAATTAGGAAGATATTTTTTGGTTTAGAGCTAAACCGGTGTAAAAGCTCATTGTTTGTGTTTAGGGATCAGAATAAGTCTTTGTTTGGTTCGTGAGCTCCACCATTGCAGAAAACCTATCATTTTATATTTCTGAAGAATAATTAGAGAAAAATATTCACACCGGTTCTTGAGCTTAACCCGATTAAAAGATCTATAGGTTTGAGATCATATTGATGTAAAATCCCATTCGGTTTCTTAGTTCAACATGTGTGAAATCTCAGTAGGTTTGAGATCAGCCTGGTAAAGATCTCGGTTCGGTTTGTGGTCAGCCCGTGTTAAACATCAATTCGATTTGGAGGATAGCCAACTCAAACTTATCTTGGTTCAAGATCAGCCTGTGTAAAATATTAGTTTGGCTTAGAGACTAATTTCTCAAAGCTCATTTTGTTGTTTGGTGAGAAGAATAATCGCTTTAAGCCTATTCGTTGTTTGGAGACTTACAACTTCAAACTTTGTTCACTATTTAGTTAGAAATCATCCTGAAACTTCATTTCCTAGCATAAGTGATTTTGGGGCATAACCTTATAAAAGAGCTCATACATTATTGGATACTCTCAATATCAATTCTTGGGGAGAAGAGTAGTTCACGTCTTTAAGATTGAACCTCTATAAATCACTAGTGTTATCTCTCTTGGGATAGAAGTAGGTCACTTCTATACCTTGAATTTCTGCTGCTTTTACAAACGTTCTTGAGAAAATGTTTTCAAACTCATAGTTCCATAATTATTTTGTTTTTAATCAATGATTTTCAAATCTCCATGATCCACCACCCCCTCCTTCTTGTGTATGGAGTCACATGTTCAATATTACACACAACAGAAACAGAAACAAAGGTGTTTAAGCCAACATAATACATATCAATGGAGAAATAAGCGTTGGAACACTTGATGTTGATAAGATCATGCATGGATTATTGACACATGAGCCTCTTACCATATGATAGAGAATCTGAATCTTAAGCTCTTGTGTGAATTAAGAGAAATAACACGGTGCCCAGTTGGTCTTCTAGAGGGAAAGAAAGATTTGGCCACTAAGAAGGGACAATAGTGTTAGATGGATGATTTAGAATTGGGAATGTTCTTTACGTCCCAAAGTTAAATTATAGTTTGTTATTGATATCTCAATTAAGTGATGAAGCAAATTGTGTTGTACATTAACTATTACATTATGTGTTATTCATGAACTCACTTTGATGATGCTGATTTGAGGGGGTGAACGCAAAGATGTGTTATATTTCTTCAAGGGTATCCAGAATGAGATGGCATACAAAGCTGGTGAAACAAGTCAACTTGACATCAACACATGGTACATTCGTTGTTAAAAGTTACTCAATTGATTTCTAATATAGGAAATGAAAGTAGCAAGTTTGAGAATAAAGCATGTGATGTGTGTTTTTAGGATAAACAAACTAGGGGTGTTTTTATGTTAAGTGTTCATAATGCTAGTAGTAGTTTTAAATGAATACATTGGGATTTATGGTACTACTACAAAAAACACATATAATGACGGTTGCGAAACACATATAATGATGGTTGTATGTCCTTTGTCAGGCAGTATATGATTGTATGTATGTTGGTTTCCACAACAGACGAGAGATTGTAGTTATAAGTTAGGTTGCACGCTACTTATAACAACAGTTTAGTCAAACAACCGTTGTGAAATAGTTTATATGTCCTTGGTTTGAATTCCAACCTCACCATTATTTCCTTGTTATTTTTCGCATATTCCTTCTTGATGTTCTTCATATGAAGTAGGAATTTGTGTTACTTAAGAACAAAAATCTACAAACATAAGATAAAAAAGAGATAAGAGAGAATCTGAGTAAAAACAAAAATAAAATATTCACAGAATCTCAATGGCTGGAGAAAAAGGTAAGAGATTATCCACAATATTCAAGATAGTCAAAGTCGGATTCTGAAAGGCAAAGCTTCCCAAGATGCATAGTATTCAAGACATATTGTACGTTATTCAAGATTTCTTCTTATAAAAACAGACGTTTGCATAACCATCAAGATCACATTACTCTTCAGCTAAAATGGGTAAACCAAAGCAGTATGAGGCTCAAAAGAAGGATTTTAAGAAGGAGATTAGGAAGTTGATGAAGGAAAAAGCAAAGGAAGAAAAACAGAAGTTTAAGGAAGCTTCAAAGGTTCAGAAGTATGAGGAAGTATTAGAAGGGGTAGGCATAACTGATGGGTCTCAAAGTAGGCAGAATAAGGACAACAATGATAAAGCCTAAGAGGAAAGAGGATCTAATGGTAGAAGAGTGGGATGAAGAATAAAATTATATAATGATTTAGGATCCAAAATGTAATGTCTTCTTAATGAATAAAATAATTTCCTTCTCTTAGTGTCTGTTGCCATTTACTTCCTTTAACAACACCAAAACCACGATTACAATCAACAAAATGAGTTTGTAACATGAACAAAGTTATAGTCACAAAACATGAACAGGGAAACATGAACAAAGTTATAGTCACAAAACATGAATAGAGAAACACGAAGAATACACATCATAATCTCATTATGTTAAAAAATATACCAATAAATGAAATGTAACCCTAGCGAAGAACATAAACTTTCTGAAAGCAATACTTTTAGCATAGTGTACACGCGCGCACGAGAGAGAGAGAAAGAGAGAGAGAGAGAGAGAGAGAGAGAGAGAGAGAGAGAGAGAGAGAGAGAGAGAGAGAGAGAGAGAGAGAGAGAAAGAGAGAGAGAGAGATTGGGAAACTTCCTAAACAAACCGTTGTGTATTTTGTCTCTCTCTCTCTCTCTCTATCTATCTATCTATCTCTTTTATTGTTCGATTCGCAAATTATCGATTTCTTTGAGCACCAAATCAACATAGTTTGGATCATAATTTTGATTACATTTTGAATCTTGTGTTTGTTGTATTGATCACTAACCATTTGTCTGTGATTAGATTTCTTAGAACAACAAACACTATATAAAATTCCAAACTTTTTTTTTGCACACCAAGTGTTCGACAAATTGTTTGACTTAGTTTTTTGTGTGTGGATATCATTGAAGATAGACTTTTACTATTGTAGAGTATTCAATTAGTTGTGCTTAATTGTTGTTGATTGATTTGTGGATTATTATCATAACATTGACACATTTATGCATATCCGAGCTATTCAATTGTAGGTTTGGTTAGACGATTTTTTATCTAGAAAATATTTGAAACTTGATTTCGCGCCATAAATTTTTCTAAGTCAAATTTTCGGATAAATTTTTAACTTGGGATCTATTCACCCCCCTCTAGATCTAGGCCTATCATCTAGTAGTTGAGTATATTTAATGGCTGGATAGGGTTGAATGGGGGAGCATACACTATTGGAAAGATTTAGGGAGTTATGATCTAATCCAGCTGTCCATGGTGAGTTTCCCTTATAATCCCCCATGCTAATTGTTTCCATGTGTTTCTGGGATACTTCCACTAACACTTTTCAACTGTCCTGCATGATGATAACCCCCACTTTCTTTGACACAGTTGATATATCTGGCCTTCGCCCAAATGGGATGGACTTAGATCCTATAAAGGTTACTAGAATTGATCCTTCCTTCTCCTTATGTAGACCAGCTTACAACTCTTTCATGGAGGATTATCGAAGGGGCACCGGTAACATTTCTGTGCATAAACAAATTACATTTCTTACCTACGTGTTGTCAAGGTATGTATTTTATACTTGATCTGCTCAGGTGGCTAAAAATTATATGCCCATTGCAACCTAACTCTACGAAGGCATAAGAATATGCATGAGCCAACTAATTCTCATGGAACTTTACGAGTCTCTGGCTTTGGTTGTCGTTGATATGGTAAGACCAGAAAATCCTGAAAGCCTATAAATTGATGGACATATATGGCTTCTGCAGCTATGGCTAAATGACACTTTTGAATCTTCCTTGAAACCCGGAGTTCCTCCTAACTTGAGAGTGGGAATCAAAGGTATGTGTTTAGCTAAGCTTGCCCCAGAGACGAGAAGGTTGCCTCTCTCGAAATATTCGAAGACTACTTCCGAATGTTTTATCGATGTAGGAACTTGTAGCGGTAAATTCATGACCATCAAGCTATGAATAAACGTAACGTCAATAAAACCAGAGTCGCCACCGCGCTTTTATTGTTTCCAAAGGAAAAGGGAAAAGTACGAACAAAACCCAAAGATAAGAAGTTTTAAAATCAAAACTAATAAAATGTCAGAGATTACAGGTAAGGGGGTTGGTTACACAGAGGGAAGGTGTTAGCACCCAAAGTGTCCTAGGTACTCCTAGGGAGCCCTTTTTTATGTGTGCTTGTGTCTTTGGTATAAAAGATGTTTGCAATAAATAGAGTGTGGGGATGAGAAAATAATTCATTGATTATATTTTTGTGTTTGGCAAGACCTTCGGACTTGTGCTTACGTACCAATATAAAAATGAGGGATCAAAACCTCGTAGTTCGTGGTATCAATTTCAAAATGAGTAGGTTGTTTTTAATCAAAATTTAAGTTTAAAAGAGGCACTAAAGGCCCAAAAGTTTGAATGAGTGTTAGTTCTTTTTGTCTTTTTAAATTTTAAGTCAATATAGTTAAGTTCATTTACAAGTTTGATTTAGGAAAAGAGTTTTAAAAAAAAACGCAATGGCATAAGGCCAAAGTTTCTAATTTGAAATAAAGTCTAAGTTTTGAAATCACAAGCAAAGATTTTTTTTGAAAAGGGAGAGAGATTTTGAAATTTAAGAAGTGGGAGGAGATGAAGAGGCTAACCTAAGCATAAAATTAAAAGTTAAGAGTTGAAAAGATCTAACCAATGGGATGCAATCCAACAGACAAGAATGTCATATAGAAAACCCATTTTCACTTTGGACTTTGAATCAAGCAATAATCAACAAGCATTTAGCAATATGAAGAGCAAGGCATCAAATAAAGATGGCCACATCCAAGCATACAAATCCATAGCTAACAGTCTTCTTTGTCTTCTCATGTATTAGATGAAATACTTCTTGATTTTTTTGCTTAGAATAAGGTGTAACATGAGATCAAAATAACAGTTGCATCAAGACCATGTAGCATATGAACTCAAGTGAATCCCAATACTTGCATCATATGAAAGCTCAAATCACAAAAACTTGGTTTCAGAAATGTTGGCATTGGTCAAGTCCCTTTGCATATGGAATGTTGCCTAATTCTAAGTCCAAAGCTCAGATCAAACCCAATAGTCCACACAAACATTTTTTAGGGTTTTTGTTGTTTATTAAGTATTTTTAAGGTCCTAAGACCACAAATATAAGCAAAATATACAAACAAATATAAACACAATATATGGCTCAAATGAGCAAAGTGAAAATGACATAATTATAAACAATTTAAATGCTATGTAAATGACAAATGAATGGTAAATGACTTGAATTTAAATTGCATAAAGTAAATGACTTGAAAATAAAAGCAATATTAATACAAGTTAGTCAAATGTTAGTTGATTAGATGTTAGTAGTGTTTTTCTTTTCAATTGATTAAGTCATTCTTTGGAGAATACTCAACCATCTATTCACAAGCATGGATCCTTGAACCAAGACATCTTCCAAAGGAAGGAAAAAAGGACAAGTTTCCACACAATACCATGAAAGATGGGAGACTTAGAATCTCACTTATTAGAATTTTATGCCTTTAGGGTCAAAATTTAGCTCTATGTTAAGCAATCGTAATTGGAATTATGTAGAAGTCACAACTATCTAAGGCCGGGCAATAAAAATTTAGGTGCTACTGCATGTTAGAGATTTGATATAATGAACCAAACTCCTAAGACATACCACACGCTAAAAGAAAAGATCAAAAGGGATGAACCTATCTCATCCATACTTGTATTGGTTCATCTAACACAAGGTTATTAATTAACCAATTAGCCTTAGGATATTGAGACTTCATTGGTCAATGAAAGGGATGGGAAAGAATGGGATTGAAGATGAAGAGGGAAGGTATATGAGAGAAACACAAATTGGTCATGGGAGGAATTTTATCAAATTAAAATCATTCATTCATTTTGGGAGATGAAATGTACATTTCATCAATCCCCTAAATCCAATGATTTTAACTTAACAAAAGTCAACTCAACCTTGACCAAGGCCCAAACACATAGTCAAACATTACAAGTTAATAAAAATCGCTCAACATAATTTTCACACAACTAATCAGTTAAAAATCAAATTAAAAATGAATTTAAATTTAATTTAATTTGGTCAAAACCTAAAACCTCTTCAAAACACCAAATAAATGGCCAAGAGATCTATCCTAGGTCAAACAAGGTCAAAGGACCTTAGAATTTTTTTTTCATGATTTTTAAAAACTTAGAAGTATTTTTAAACAATTTAAAATATGCAAAAAAAACAATTAATTCATGAAAAATATCAAAATTAATCTGAAAAATAATGTTAATTCAGAAAATGGATGAGGAAAATATTTAAAGATTTTTGGTGAAATTCCCATATGTTTTGGATTAAAAATGAAATTAATATGAATTAATCAAAATAAGTGGATTAAATGAAAAATCAGAAAATACAAAAAAACAAGGGCCATCAGATCTCCCTCATTAATTAAGGTGGCAGATCTGATGGCCAAGCGTGCACGTTTCACAATGGTCCTTAGTCAATACGCTGCAGGCTTGGTAATCACAATGGACGTTTGAGATTAAAGCATTTGAATCAGATCAGATGGCTTGGACATTGCCAACGTACCACCAGAGCCCTAGCTCCGGTCATCTTCTCCGGTGATCACCACCAATCTGGTTCAAACTCAACTTCATGAAAAAATGAAAAATGGATACACTAATTTGAAGGAAAAATGCTCAGGGTCACGAATTTGGCCTTAATTTTCTCCAATTCCAAGTATATACAAAGATGCAGGGATTTGAATTTTGAGGATCATGAATTGAGTTGCTTCGATTTGACCTCAAAGCAACTCAATCTTGTTGCCTACATTGGTAGGACTTCAGCCAACCAAAAATCACAAAGAATGGTGAAGAATTGAGAGAGAATCGAAGAGATGAAAATTCTGAAAAATTACCTTTGAGGGAATTTCAACCTTGCTTGATCTTGATTTCAATTGTGCTTGGCCTTGTTTCAGAAGCTTGTAGAAAGTAATTAGGATCAAGAAATGGCCTAGACTCTTGGAGTTTCAATCTCAAAACAGAAAGAGATTTGAAGCTCAATTTTCAAATGAAAACCTTCAAGATTATCCTTTAATGGTGAGGGTTTGGATTGCAGGGTCAAAGCTTGGGCATGAGGTCCTCAATTCTGAGCAATGCGAGTTGTATTTATAGCCAAAGAGATTCATTTCCACACACTTCCAAAAATTGCCAATTTTAGCAATTCTCTTTCCATACTTGCATGGGCATGTGATAGGCCCATCAAGTGATGTATTCAGATCCAAAAATGAGTGAGAATCATGCTGAAATCATGTCATGTGGCCATGCATTTGTGTATGAAATATGGAAGTGAAAATCATCCAAATGATACCTCACATTGCACCCATGCTCAAGGCCTTCATTCTTTGGCCAAATAAGGTGATCTTTGACTTTTTGGAAATGTGAGATCAAGGGGAACAACTTTAATGTTGAACATATTTTTATTTGAAGCTTGGATCATGATTAATTTCGGGGTGGAATTTTGGGAAATTAAACATATTTGAAAATTTTCTAAATCCCAAGTCAAATATTCACTTCTTCCACCTTGAATAACATTCTCTATGGAATTCAAATGAAAAGAGTTCATTCATTAAATTTGTATCTCTTTCGAACCTATTCAATTTAGTCACAAATTTGACCTCATTTGGATTTGGCATGAAGGAGTTATGCATTTTAGAAGTTGAGGAAACTCACTTGTTCAATGGTATTGGCCCAAAATGACCTATAATGTTTCCTCTTGGCACATGCATTTTAAAGTTGAATTTGAACTTCTTATAAACATAAAAGTTAAGGTATACATCTTGAATTTGATCGTGGAATTTGAATGGCTTTCATCTCATAAAAATTGAGCAAGTTATGGTCTTGGGAAGTTGGCCTCCAAACTAGGGTTCAAACAAAATGACTTATAATCTGTCACCATAAAAAATGACTTTCTAAGAAAAAATAGCTCTAGACTTCAACATGAAAGTTGTTTGGAATGTCATTTTAAGTAACGTTTATCTTAGAATAATTTTTATATGACATAAATTGTAGGAGACAGAGTCTAGGGAACCCCCATTTTGACCAGTTGACTTTCTCTGGTCAACCACCATGAACCATCTTGCTAGATTGAAATTCTCTTGATTTTTGGGACTCATGGAGTATAATATATGTGTAAGGTGATGTAATATGAAGTATCCCTTAAAATATTTGATCAATTGTTGAAGAAACTTGTTGAAGAAGTCACATAAGATACCCAGATGAATTAGGGTTTCCAAGGCAAACAATCTCCAAACTCTTGATGATTTCTTGATCAAAATGACATGTAAAGATCATGGGGATCCATATATGATGCATAGAGACAATGTGGACCATTTATTGATTGAACTCCTTACATTGAGGGTCTCAAACCCTAGATATGAGCTTGATATAGCATGAATGAGCACACACACTACCTACAAAAGTAACAAACTATATATTGACATATTTTTGGAATTTTGGTTAGTAAATAATAAAAACAAAGTATGACACAATCAAAAGTGCTTGGTGATCTCTCCTAATGCAAACCCAATGAATGAGGGGTAAGGAGGCTACCAATGTGTGATCCGAAAGCTAATGCACATGATGAAATAACACGAGGGGTCTTAGGATCAAAATTAGGGTCTTACAATTGCCCCTATTTGAGGATATTCTAACTGAGGAGATGAAGGTTAAAATCTTCATATCGACTCAGTAGAATGGACTTAAAAAACAATATATTGAAATAAATTTTGGTCCCTAAGCGACCTCATGATGCATATGATATGAATGTTAAAAAGAATCTTTATGGGGAAAATATTGCCACAAAGGAAAAGAATCCGGAGAGACTGAAAGTCCACAGGAGCATAATGTATTCCATAAGGAAAACTCACTAGGGAGACAGAGACTCTAGGGATATGAATATGTGCGTAGGTCAAGCTACGACTTAAAAACTACTAGGGACACGAGGGAGACTTCCATGAAAATAAATCAATGGAAGGACTCGGTTAGGGATAAAGAAGAAAATCTGTAGGGGAAGTGGGTAAATCAGAACAAAACTGAAATACTCGAACCGAACAAGGAATCAGCAGCCTCACTGAGGAAATACGCACTCAAACTCAACTGGGGAAGAATGAACTTCAACATAGGAGTACTAGAAGTATATTATCCACTACCGGTTACTGGGTAGGAGGATAACATAACCTGACAGAGAGGCATCCGTTACCGATTAAGGTAAGCATATCAAGGATGACTCGCTGAGGAAAAAAGGCGTGTTCGTTACCAAATACCGGGTAAGAACAAACTGCTGGGGAAAATATCAAATAGGATTTACAACTACCGGTTACTGGGCAGAAGACCAAAGAAAGAGAAAAATTGTCACTGGTTAAAGTGAACATATCAAGGATAGACTCAAGGGAAGTATATTCATCATCGGTTAAGATGAACATATCAAGGATAGACTGCCGGAGAAAAGTAGGAATTATATCTATCAGTTACTGGATAGAATACCGAAAAGAGAATATGCATCACCGGTTAAGATGAACATATCAAGGATAGACTCAGCAGGGGAAATCAGGACTTACAACTACCGGTTATTGGGCAGAAGACCGCAAAGAGGAGAAAACCCGTCATCGGTTAGGATAAACGTATCAAGGATTAACTCTTTGGGGAATGAAAATAGGGATTACAACTACCTTTTTACTGGGTAGAAAACCACGAAGAGAATATCCATCACCCGTTAAGATGAACATATCAAGGATAGACTCAAAGGAAGAGTATCTGTCATCGATTAAGATGAACATATCAAGGATATACTACCTAGGGAAACGCAAAATGAATCCACTGGGGGAAATAAAGGAAGTAGATTACTTTTACCGGATATTGGGTAAGAGTAAGGTACTCGCAAACCGAAAAAGATTGTTACCAGTTACTGGGTAATAAACTTTCGGGGGCCCAAAAGCATCTATCTAGGTAAGAGCTTGAAAGAAATGACCAAACAAAGACTCGATCGGATGAGAACATAACTCAAGAGGAGTGGTTCCATCCAGACAATCAACTGGGGAGAAAGCTGAAATAATAATCGTCCACGAGGAAACAACTCAATGGGGAATGAGAAAGGTTTAATTATTTCTGCTTAAGGGGCTGACACTCTATAATTGAGGGAGGACAGACGCACCAAATTCGTATGGAGAAATAATATCACCATAGCAGAGGATCAGAAAAAATAAGGAATCAAATGCAATAACAATGCATAATGAAATATCTGATGCATGAATGTATATGTATATGTATGATTAATGATTATGCTGACAAAACAATCACAAAGGATACAAATGTCACTGATCTGAATCATCGCTACAACACTCAGCTAATCTCAACATTATGGAAGCACCAACTAGAGAAAAAAACTGGGGATGAATATAAATCATCCACCTCTGAACATCTCAAACACTGCTGAGGAAGGACAAAAGATTTGCTGAGAACCTGAATTATCAACTCTGCGGGGAATTTTAGGTCAACACCATACCAAATGGGAGACAACCTTGCAGAGGACCATAAATACTACTCAAGAATTAGCGTTGACGGGGACCAGGAGTGAACTCCGCTGGGGACTTGAGGAAAATAAAAACTTCGTGCTGGATCTATGCAAACCGTTGCGAATAAGCGCCTACAACTCAGATAGGGAGGCGATTAACCAACTCAGCTGGGGAAAATTAATTTTTCATTTGGGGAGGAAAGAGTGACCAAACCAACTGCTTGGGGAAGACCAACAATGCTCCGCACTTTGGGACTCGCCTGTTCTCAGTCTGCTATTGATATTCCTTATTGAAATCGATTGCTTTTAAAAGTAATTGCTTTTATTATTTTAAGAAAAATGATTTTTAATATTTCAAAATTTTCAAAATTACCATCATAATATTTTAATTCTATTTAGTTGAAAGATAAATAAGAGTAAAAACAATTGGATAAAAAACTCAACTTTATTTAATAAAATGGTAGGCTGTAAATAACAAAACTCCATAGATCTTTACAAAAGTTGAAAATGGTAATTTACATGGAAAAAGGGCTACATTGAATACAATGATCATTAATCTTTCTACCAACTTTAATATCCATTATGCTCTTGGCTTCAATTGAGGATGAATCGGAGTTGACTGACTTGCTCAAAACAGTTACAAAACTGGAGATCAACCGAATGCAGTTATTTGCCATAATCCCTAATTTTTGCATAGATTGCCCCAAGGTGGGGTACTCAATCTATTGGGATACATTTTTTGTTTTATGTCTCTAATTTTTTCCTGGATCTCCCTTTCGGGTTTTCAATCCACCGAGACGCTCATTTTTGCTTAAGCCGCCCTTTCGGGTTTTCAACTTAGCGAGTTGTTCTTTTCTTTTTATGCGAAGTATTTCTTGATTGCATCGGCATTCACAGGACGAGTGAACTCTTCACCATCCATAGTTGTAAGAATCAAAGCACCGCCTGAAAAGGTTCTCTTAACAACATATGGGCCTTCATAATTAGGAGTCCATTTGCCCCTAGCATCACGTTTGAAAGACAAAATCTTCTTGAGCACAAGGTCACCTTCTCTAAACACACGAGGCTTGACCTTCTTATCAAATTCTTTCTTCATTCTCTGCTGGTATAACGGACCATGACACATGGCAGTCAATCTCTTCTCTTCAATCAAATTCAGTTGATCATATCTTGTTTGACACCATTCGGCTTCAGTCAACTTGGCTTCCATCAAGACATGTAATGATGGGATCTCAACCTCTACGAGGAGCACAACTTCCATACCATATACAAGTGAGAGAGGGGTTGCCTCTGTTGAAGTGCGGATGGATGTACAGTAACCATGAAAAGCAAATGGGGACATCTCATGCCAATCCTTATAGGTCACAACCATCTTCTGAATGATCTTGTTGATGTTCTTGTTTGCAGATTCAACAACCCCGTTCATCTTAGGTCTGTAGGGAGAAGAATTATGATGTGCAATTTTGAAGTCATTGCAAAGAGCTTCCACCATATTATTGTTCAAGTTTGATCCGTTATTAGTAATGATCTTACTTGGCACACCATACCGACATATAATCTGATTCTTGATAAACCTCACAACGACTTGCTTGGTCACATTCTCATACGAAGCCGCTTCAACTCACTTGGTGAAGTAATCAATAGCCACCAGAATGAAACGATGTTCGTTCGAAGCTTTGGGCTCAATCATGCCAATCATATCAATTCCCCACGTGGAAAAGGGCCATGGAGAGGAAATGAAATTCAACAGTGTTGGAGGAACATGAATCTTATCTGCATAAATTTGAAACTTATGGCATTTCTTCACAAACTTGCAGTAGTCAGATTCCATTGTCAGCCAATAGTAACTTGCTCTCAACATCTTCTTAGCCATAACATGTCCATTGGAATGAGTACCGAAGGAACCTTCATGGACTTCAATCATCAATAAGTTTGCTTCGTGTCTATCCACGCATCTGAGTAAAACCATATCGAAGTTTCTCTTGTAAAGCACATCACCATTTAGGTAGAAGTTGTCAGCTAATCTCCTCAAAGTCTTCTTATCTTTCAAAGATTCCCCAGACGGGTAAATCTGACTTTGGAGGAAACCTTTGATATCAAAATACCATGGCTTCTCATCTTTGATCTCTTCAACAGCAAACGCATGTGATGGCCTATCAAGACGCATCACAATCAAATTGGGAACTTCATTCCAAAATTTCACTATAATCATAGAAGCCAACGTTACAAGAGCATCTGCCATCAGATTTTTTCATCTCGAGGGATATGATGAAACTCAACCTTTGTAAAGAAAGTTGAAATCCTCCTCGCATAATCTCTATACGGTATCAAACCGAGTTGATTCGTCTCCCATTCACCTTTGATCTAATTTACAACCAAAGTTGAATCTCCATAAACGTCAAGATACTTGATCCTAAGATCAATGGCCTCTTCAAGCCCCATAATGCAAGCTTCATACTCATCAATGTTGTTCATACACTTAAAAGTCAATCTAGATGTAAATGGAAAATGAGTGTCTTGAGGAGTAATAATCACTTCCCCAATGCCATTACCATACTGATCAACAGCTCCATCAAATACCATGCCCCAACGGGAACCAGGTTTTGGCCCTTCTTCAAGCAATGGTTCATCGCAATATTTCATTTTTAAGTACAATATCTCTTCATCAGGAAAATCATATTGCACTGACTGATAATCTTTCATTAGTTAGTGAGCCAAGTGGTCAGCCAAGACACTACCCTTGATAGCTTTTTGACATTGGTATTCAATATCGTACTTGAATAACAACATCTGCCAACGGGCAATCCTCCCAGTTAAAGCAGGCTTCTCGAAAATATACTTAATTGGATCCATTTTGGATATCAACCAAGTAGTATGATTCAACATATACTAGCGCAGACGCTTAGCAGCCCAAGCAAATACGCAACAAGTATTTTCTAGAACAGAATACCGAGTCTCACAATTGGTGAATTTCTTAATGAGGTAGTAAATATCATACTCTTTCTTTCTAGTTTCATCTTGCTGACCAAGGACACAACCCATACTCTCTTCAAGCACAGTCAAACACATGATCAATGGTCTTCCTTCAACAGGCGGAGACAGAATCGTAGGCTCAAGCAAATACTCTTTGATACTGTCAAAAGCTTTCTGGAAATCTTCGGTCTAATCACAAGACTGATCTTCCGAAGAAGCATGAATATAGGCGCACATGTGGCAGTCATATGCGATATAAATTTCGAGATGTAATTCAAGCGCCCGAGAAAACCTCTGACTTGCGTCTCAGTTTTAGGCACAAGCATCTCTTATATTGCTTTGACCTTGGCAGCATCAACTTCAATACCCTTCTCACTGACGATAAAGCCCAACAACTTACCAGAACGAACACCAAAAGTACACTTATTGGGATTCAAGCAGAGTTTGTACTTCCTCAAACGCTGGAATAACTTCAACAAATGCTCAACATGCTCTTCTTCATCACTTGATTTGGAAATCATATCATCAACATAGACTTCGATCTCTTTATGCATCATATCATGAAAAAGAGTGGTCATAGCTCTCTGGTATGTTGCACCAACATTCTTTAAACCAAAAGGCATCACTATATAAGAGAATGTTCCCCTGGGAGTAATGAATATGGTCTTCTCCATATATTTGGGTGCCATTTTGATCTGATTACAACTAGAAAATCCATCCATAAACGAAAAGACTTTGAATTTAGCTATATTGTCTACCAACATATCAATGTATGGCAGTTGAATATCATCTTTCGGGCTATATTTGTTCAAATCTCTATAATCAACACACATACGGGCTTTTCCATCCTTCTTAGGAACATGCACAATATTGGCTACCCACTGTGGATACTCAACGGTAAAAAGAAAACCAACATCAATCTGCTTCTGCACTTCTTCTTTGATCTTCACTGCCATATCAGGGTGAGTTCTTCTCAACTTCTGCTTGACTGGCGGGCACTCTGGCTTCAACGGCAATCTATGCTCCACAATCTCATAACCCAAACCAGACATGTCTTGATAGGACCAAGAAAACACATCAGAATACTCTCTAAGAAGATAAATCATCCCCTTCTTAGCCTCTGAACACAGTTGAGACCCAATCTTGACTTCATTCACATCATTTTCGGAACCCAAGTTGACTAGCTCAATCTGCAACGACTGAATGGATTTTTCCTCATGCTCAAGTAGACAGGATAATTCATTAGATACTTTTTCATCATCAGTCTCTTCCTCAGCCTCAAACACAGGGAAATCAAAGCTTGGAGAGGGAGTAGGATCATTGTATTTAATGGGTTTAGGAACCAACCTGCGTAATGATTTGGTATTTAATTTTAGAGAAGTGAATTATGACCAAATATTATGCAGATGGACAATCATCATTTATTTATTTAGGTTTTTTTGTGATTATCATTTTCAAAAAGACAAAAAGTAAAAATAAAACATCATAGATGTGGATGAAATAGAATTGCCTTTTATTAATGATAGTTGAAAATGCCTAACAATGTTCACTTCTCTCTTAGGCATAGGAGAAGGATTTTTCTTAAAACATGAAAATAAATTACTTAGAGCGATGGACAATAACAAGAACATTAATAGCAACCCAATTGTTACAATTCTTGCCATGCGTAACAAAGTTTGCGCAGTCTTCGTCTTCGTCACCCTCAATCACGACAACGGAGTGTTGTTCATTACCATGGATGAACCCTCCACTGCGGAAACTCGGTTGCACATTTCCAGCTTTGACGTTGAACGACCCTAGTTGAAATCCCAATCCGGCCCTACTCTTTTTCTCAGCAATCTCTACCATTCGGCCCTACTGATCTATACTGCCTGCCTCAATAGATTTCTGAGCATCTTTGAAAGAAGACATGGGTGCCCTAATTTTCTTCACTTCAGCAATAAACAAGGCTTGGATCGGAGTTCCAACCTCCTCATCAGCTTCAACATACGTAAAAGATTATAGATGGCTTACCAATAATGCCTTCTCTCCACCAACAACGACAAGCTTTCCGTTCTTCACGAATTTAAGCTTCTGGTGCATAGTAAATGCTACAGCTCCAGCTTCATGAATCCATGGCCTTCCCAATAAACAGCTATAGGTCGGGTGGATATCCATTACTTGAAAAGTAATTTGAAAATCACTCGGACCTATCTTGATTGGAAGGTTCACTTCTCCAATGACGGTCTTGCGAGAACCATCAAATGCTTTGACAATTACGCCACTATACCTCATCGGGGCGCCATGATAAGAGTGTCTAGACATAGTCGATTTCGGGAGTACATTCAGAGATGAACCAGTATCGAACAACACATTAGACAGTGCATCCTCCTTGCAGTTCATCGAATTATGTAGTGCAAGATTGTGAATTCTACCTTCCTCAGGAAGTTCTTCATCACAAAAACTCATATTGTTGTAGGAAGTAATGTTAGCCACAATGTGGTCAAACTGATCCACAGTAACGTCGTGCTCAACGTAGGCTTGTTCCAACAGTCTTTGCAATGCTTCTCTGTGCGCTTCAGAATTTATCAACAGAGACAACACTGGAATCTTTGACGGGGTTTGGAGCAGCTGCTCAACCACATTAAACTCACTCCTCTTAATCAATCTTAATACTTCATCATCATCATTAGGCTTCAGCTTGCTAGATTCACCAGAGTGACACGCTAGAGCATTATTTGGATTTTCCACAGGCACATCCACCTTCTTACTAACTACAGCCTATTTTACTTCCTTCAGAAAGACGAGACCAAATACACGACCACTATGGGTCACCTTCGCAATATCAGCTATATTTACCACAGAATTTGTCACAAGCAACGAAACCTCTTGACCATTCTCCAACATGGTGGCATTATACTGATAGGGGATAGCTTTATCAGATGTGTATGGTATGGGGCCCACTAGCCGTATTACCAACAACGATACCAATCTATTAACATTGTTGTTACTGCTACCATCGAACTGAATCACTACCCACTTAGGGGTTTTGAACACCAGAATCATCACATTCATATCATCTATCTCCCTTGACTGACAAATTTGGATAAGCCCTTCATCCATTAATCTCTGAATATCCCTCTTGACAATGACACATTTGCGAGGGTTCACATTGCATATTACACAACCATCATGGTTATGCTCACAATCATTGACCAAATAGATATCTCTATGAATTGTAACCATAGACTATCTGATATGGCGAACATCATAAACCTTATACCCTCTAGGACAATCATCTATCATGTTGACTGAAGCGTTACCATGAGAGGGCAACATATTAAATTTCACATTCGATGCACGGTCCTCAAAGGACACCATCCCACTTTTCACGAGCTTCTGTACCTCATACTTTAATGGATAGCAGTTCTCAATATCATGGCCAAGAGCTCCTTGGTGAAAGGCACAACAGAGTTCAGGCTTGTACCACCATGGAAGTGGCTCTGGAATTTGAGGTATATTTCTTGGTTGGAGTAGGTTCTTGAGAACTAAAGATGGATACAGTTTGACATATGACATATGAATAGGGTCAAAAGAGACCTTCAGCCTCTCGAAGTTTTATTGTTGATTATTGTTGTTGTTGTAGTTGGTTCTTTGTTGTCGTTGTTGTTGACGTTGTTGTTGCGGAATCGGAACTGATTGATTGTTGGAATTATTAGAAAACACTAGAATTACGGATGAAACTTGATGTTGATGTTGACGTGGTTGAAGATTTCTTCTGACATGAGTCCTCCTCTGCCTCCCCACAGATACTGAATTGGTCTCCCCTTCCTTCCTTTTGGCAAACCCATTCCCATATTTCTTACTGGATCACACCTCTTCCTTAGACATACGTCCTTCACGGACTCCTTCCTCTAATCTCATCCCCATGTTTACCATTTCGGTAAAGTCGATGGGGGCACTGGCAAACATTCATTCGTAATAAAACGAACCCAGGGTCTTCAAAAAAATCTTCGTCATCTCCTTCTCTTCCAATTGAGGATTAATCTGAGCAGCAAGTTCTCTCCATCTTCGAGCATATTCTTTGAATGTCTCTTTATCCTTCTAAGACATAGACCTCTGATGGTCTCTATCAGGCGCCATATCCATATTATACTTGTACTGTTTCACAAAAGCTTCACCCAAATTGTTGAAAGTACGGACACTTGTACTGTCTAGCCCCATATACCATCTCAGAGCGGCACCAGTCAAACTATCTTGAAAGTAGTGAATTAGTAACTGATCATTATCTGTTTAAGTTGACATCTTTCTGGCGTACATCACAAGGTGACTCAACAGACAGGTGTTTCCCTTATACTTTTCAAAGTCAGGGACTTCGAACTTCATCGGGATCTTTATATTTGGTACCAAGCAGAGTTCAGCAGCACTCTTACCAAACATGTTTGTTCCCCTCAATGTTTTCAACTCCTTGTGCAGCTCAAGGAACTGATCCTTCATTTTATCCATTTTCTCAAAAACATTTGGGCCCTCAGACGACTCAGAATGGTAGATGGTGTCCTCAACACGAGGCAAGGTATGAACAATTGGAGGTGGCATAAACATGATCGGGCTAGATACCGGCATAGAAGCAAAGGTAGGCGCAAACCCTTCAGGCATGAAATTTGGTGGCATACCCCACGGGAATCCAGCAGGCATAGTTGGACCAGATTGAGTAGCAGCAACAGGAATAGCCGAGGTAGCAACCTCAGAGATGACAGTCCACTGGGGATGAGTTGCGGGAGTTGGTGAAGACTGATTCTGCGCAGTAAGAACAAACTCCATCATGGAACTTAGCCATGCAATATCATTCTTCAGTTCTCTGTTCTCTTGTTCCAAATGCTCCATAACTCTGGGTTGATTAACACGAGTGTTGTATCGGTGAGTCAGCTTGGCTGAAGCACAAAATAATAACCGATAAGACATCTGACATAAGAAAACCTGTTATGCAAATGATGCATGAGATGCAACGTTTTTGTTTGTTTTTAATTTCAAGGAACACATGAAGCTTTATTTGCAAATATATTTAAATAATAATAGTAATAACAATTTGATTGACCATAAAATCTCTTTTTATTCATAAAATTTGGAAGGATTACACTGAGTACAATTTTAGAAACCAAAGTACAAATACAAGAGAAAAGGAAACTAATCATCTTAAGGATCCCCTAACAATAGTGTTAGATGATCTGGCTGCTGACGCATACTTCCTTCGGATGCGTCGAATCTCGGACTCAAAGGATGTCTTCATCTGAGCCTTCTCAAGGACAAGCTGATCAACAATCTTCTTCCAAGCACCGGAAGGTTGAGGCATGCTAGAGGAAGATGTACCCTCTGGCTCTCTCTGTCTCTTTACTGCTCAGTATTCAAGAAGTTCAATAAGCGCATCTTTGTCTTTCGACTCAAGCTGCAACTCTTCATGCTTTCAACTCAAAGCATGGAACCGCTCTTCACACATGTCCTTCTCTTGCTTCATCTTGGCGAGTGCATCTTCCAACTCCTCTACGTCTTGGTTAGGGAGAGTTGATGGCTCAGCCACAACTAAAGACATAGGTCTTTCACAAGCATACGACATCTTCAGTTCCAAATCTCTCTTCTTCACCCAAGTAGTGTAAGCTTCCAAAGCTACACAATTGCGCTGACCAAGCTCGGATCTTCCTTTCCTATGCACATTATGTCAAGCATGTATCATCTTCTGATTCAAATGTTGGGGATCTTTACCCTCTTGATAGAAAAGACCTTCTAACTGGGTGTTATTAGGTTTGTCTCTCAAGGGGAACCCAAGTTGATGACGAGCCAAAGCAGGGTTGTAGTTGATTCCTCCTTGTGTACCAATGAGGGGTGTAACACCCTTCTAAAATACCCCAAATATTCAATTAAAACAACAATATATAAATCAGAGTAACTATGCAATTAAGGGTGTCACACAATCATTTCACACTAATCATCAAAATATCCTGTCATGCTCATTTATTTAATCAAAATAAAACATTTGCATAATACGCAGCGGATACAACTAACAACATTCAAACCATGTAATACATTACATGTAAAGTTGTTCAACAACCAAATGAAAACATAGTAAAATATCCCATCCCGATGTTACATCTACCAGAGCATGACCCACTAAGGAACTACACTAGACTCCAAGGACTAGCTTCTACTCAATCACTGCTCGTTACCTGAAAAATAGTTGTAAGGGTGAGTTCCTCAATCGATATAATAAGCATTATAAAATATCATGTCATGTTAAGTAAATTAACACATTAATCACCCTAATCACATCACACATTCGGTAACGGCACATCAATTCAAATATCATACTCAATACAATACAACTCATGCTCATACTCAATATCACACGAACACACGTATAATATTGGAATACATTCATTCATATTATACGCCATACACATATTATGCAATGAGACTCCATGCATGCGGTACCGACTATTTGTGAACATATAGTTCAACCTCACCGACCAAATCCAGGTACGGCTACCAAGCTCACTAGTCCCACTCATTTGAGACCTAGTGACTCACTCACTAATTCCTCACCATGGGAATTAGCTACCACCCCTCAAGGGCCATGATATGCACGCTAAACACCTAGCATGCAAACATCAATAACAATCCAAATAATTCACTCACTAATTCCTCACCATGGGAATTAGCTACCACCATAAAGGCCACAATATGCATGCTAATCACCTAGCAATGCTACATCATCAACAACAATTCAAGAATAGACATATGCTCACACTCTAAGCCATAAAACAGTCTATTCACAAATGCACACATAACTGATACACTCACAGCATCATGCATACCATCACACATCATCAGTATTTTATCACATAAGCATATCATATCATGCCAAATAACAACCACAGTATTAGCACACTCTACTAATACCTATACTACTCAAAACAACGGGGAATGATCCCTAATATATCATACATCAGCTAAATTACATTACTCAGCTGAACAGCTAAAAACTGCACAACAACAGCTCAGGAAAATCACAATCCTGCCCATACGCGTATTGCCTAGTCCCATACGCGTATGGCCCATCTCCTGACCAAATCCCATACGCGTAACACCATCTCATACGCGTATGCTACGCGTATCACTTCCCCATACGCGTACCAACAGAGACCAATCTACGTTCAAAACATCATCTTCCTCATCCATACGCGTATTGCCTAGTGCCATACGCGTACCAGACCATCTCATACGCGTATTGCCTAGTGCCATACGCGTATGACCAGAAACCAGAATTTCCAGATCTGCAATGGCTTTCTCTGCTACGAGATCTATCCAATTCAACCTTCCACAGTCCAATTTTACACATTGTCCGTTCATATCATCTAACACCAATCATACCCTATTCGATTTCACAATTGCTAACATTATTACATCTAATTCCTACGAATTTCTCCAATTAAACCCATATTTCGTTCATCCAATATTTTCACAGATTTTCAGCATACATCATTCTAATCAGAGTCAAAACAATGGTTTATCACTACCCATTACATATTATCCCATAATATCCATTAAACGATGATAAACCCCCCTTACCTGAGTCAATCCGGCAAATCTCGGAGCTCCAAGCTTTTCCTTCCTTCAACCCTTGTTCTCTTGCTCTCTTTGCCCTTTTTCCACTTTTCTGTCCCTTTTTCCTTTTTCACGTGAAAGATAAACCTTTTTACTAAATGAGACCTTTTCTAAATTCCAACTCTTATTCCAATAAAATAAAATAATAACCCAATAATAATAATTCCAATAATAAAATCTAATTAATCAATTAAATTAATAAATATTATATTAATTTAAATTAATTAATTATCCTTATTTCATCGGGGTGTTACAACTCTCCCCCACTAAAAGAGTTTTCGTCCTCGAAAACATACCTCAAGCGAACAACTCAGGATAAGACTCCTTCATCTGACTCTCAAGTTCCCAAGTCACATTGCCACCTGCTGGTCCTCCCCAAGCTACCTTTACCAAAGCAATCTCTTTACCCCGCAACTGCTTCAACTCTCGATCCTCGATCCTCATAGGCGATGTTTCAACAGTCAGGTTATCTCTCACCTGTACATCATCTACTTGGACCACATGCGACGGATCATGAATGTACCTCCTCAACTGAGACACATGAAAAACCTCATGCAAATTCGCAAGTGACGGCGGTAAAGCGATACGATAGGCTACCTCCCCTATCCTCTCCAAAATCTGATAAGGACCAATAAATCGAGGTGTCAACTTCTTCGACTTCAAAGCTCGACCAACCCCAGTTATCGGAGTAACACGAAGAAACACATGATCTCCCTCTTGAAACTCAAGTGACTTCCTCCTCTTGTCGTGATAACTCTTCTGACGACTCTGAGCAATTCTCATCTTCTCCTGAATCATCTTAATCTTTTCCGTAGTTTGTTGAACAATCTCCGGTCCAACCACAGCACTCTCACCGGACTCATACCAACATAAAGGTGTCCGACATCTCCTACCATACAAAGCTTCAAACGGTGCCATACCAATGCTCGAATGAAAACTATTGTTGTAGGTAAACTCAACCAAAGGTAAATAACAATCCCAAGCACCTCCCTTTTCCAAAACACAAGCCCTCAAAAGATCCTCTAGTGACTGAATCGTCCTCTCAGTCTGACCATCAGTCTGTGGATGATATGCAGAACTTAATCTCAGCTTAGTTCCCAAAGCCCTCTGCAAACCTTCCCAAAACTTCGATGTAAATCTAGGATCTCTGTCCGAAACAATACTCGACGGAATACCATGCAAACTTACAATCTTCTCAATATACAACTCAGTTAATCTCTCTAACGGATAATCCATTCTGATCGGAATGAAATGAGCCGATTTTGTCAATCTATCAACAATCACCCAAATAGCTTCAAAATTCTTAGTTGTCCTCGGTAAACCAGAAACAAAATCCATACTGACACTATCCCACTTCCACTCTGGAATAGCCAACGGTTGCATTAGCCCAGACGGCTTCTGATGCTCAATCTTTGACTTCTGACAAGTCAAACAAGAATAAACAAAACTCGCAATTTCTCTTTTCATTCCCGGCCACCAAAATAACTTTTTCAAATCATGATACATCTTCGTAGCTCCAGGATGAATACTCAAGCCACTACGATGTCCTTCCTCCAGGATACTCTTCTTAAGTTCGGTAACATCCGGAATACACACCCGATTACCAAATTTCAAAACACCATTCTCATCAACTCTGAATTCACCACCTTGACCTTGATTCACTAGAGTCAACTTGTCCACCAAAAACACATCGGATTTCTGACTCTCTCTAATCTCATCCAAAATACCACTCGTTAACTTCAACATTCCCAATTTAACACTATTGTGAGTACTCTCACACACCAAACTCAAGTCTCTGAACTGTTCAATTAAATCCAATTCCTTAACCATTAACATAGACATATGCAATGATTTCCGACTCAATGCATCAGCCACTACGTTTGCTTTACCCGGATGGTAATTCAAACCAAAGTCATAATCCTTCAGAAACTCTAACCATCTCCTCTGTCTCATATTCAGCTCTTTCTGATCAAACAAATACTTTAAACTTTTATGGTCACTGAAAACCTCAAATCTTGACCCATACAAGTAATGTCTCCATAACTTCAGAACAAATACCACGGCTGCCAACTCTAAATCGTGTGTCGGATAGTTCCTCTCATGAACCCTCAGTTGTCTCGAAGCATAAGCTATAACCTGCTTATTCTGCATCAACACACCACCCAAACCCAACAATGAAGCATCACAGTAAACCTCAAATGGTTCTGACGGACTCGGTAATATCAGAATAGTAGCAGTAGTCAACCTTCTCTTTAACTCTTGGAAACCTTCTTCACATTTTGAGTCCCAAACAAACGCTTGCCCCTTTCTAGTCAACATTGTCAACGGTAACGCCAACTTAGAAAATCCCTCGATGAACTTCCTATAATAACCAGCCAAACCAAGAAAACTCCTTATCTCAGAAACTGACTTCGGAGCTTCCCACTCCGATACCGCTTCTATCTTAGAAGGATCAACAACAACACCACCTCTTGAAATCACATGACCAAGAAAACTAACCTCTTCTAACCAAAATTCACACTTGGATAGTTTAGCAAATAACTTCTTTTCTCGTAGAACTCCTAACACCACTCTCAAATGCTCAGCATGCTCTCCTTCAGATTTCGAATACACCAAAATGTCATCAATAAACACCACAACAAACTGATCTAGGTACGGGTGGAAAATCCTATTCATATACTCCATAAACACTCCTGGCGCATTAGTCACACCAAAAGGCATTACAGAATACTCATAATGTCCATACCTTGTTCTGAAAGCAGTCTTCTGAATATCCTCAGTTTTCACACGTATCTGATGATACCCCGATCTCAAATCTATTTTGCTGAACACACTCGCACCAACCAACTGATCCATCAAATCATCAATCCTCGGCAAAGGATACCGATTCTTGATTGTCACTTTATTCAGTTGCCTGTAGTCCACACACAACCTCATAGTACCTTCTTTCTTCTTAACCAATAACACTGGTGCACCCCACGGTGACACACTCGGACGAATAAATTTCTTATCCAACAGATCTTCCAACTGGCTCTTCAATTCAGTTAACTCCACAGCAGACATATGGTACGGAGCCCTCGATATCGGTCTAGTACCAGGTACCAAATCAATCGAGAACTCAACTTCACGCTCTGGCGATAATTCATTCACTTCTTCCGGAAACACATCAGGAAAATCACACACCACAGCTAGATCACAAATCACCAGTTTATCTTTAGCCTCCAAAGTCGCTAACAGCATAAACAACTCTGCCCCATCTGCTACTGCCTCATTCACCTGCCTTGCTGATAGAAACAAACTCTTTCCTTCCTCATTCTCAGAAAAGATCACAGTCTTATCAAAACAGTTGATAGAAACTCGGTTAAACACTAACCAGTTCATACCCAGGATAACATCAATCTGCACTAGTGGAAGACACACTAGGTCCATCCCAAAGTCTCTACCAAAAATACTCAAAGGACAATTTAAACAAACTGAAGTAGTAGTCACTGAACCCTTCGCAGGAGTATCAATCACCATACTTCCATGCATCTCAGATATCTCTAATTTGAGTTTCACAGCACAATCCAAAGATATAAAGGAATGAGTTGCACCCGTGTCAATAATAGCTACAAGAGGAAAGCCATTAATATAACACGTACCTCGGATCAAACGATCATCTGCAGCAGTCTCAGAACCCGATAAAGCAAAGACCTTGCCTCCCGACTGGTTCTCTCTCTTCGGCTTAGGACACTGTGGACTGATATGACCCACTTCTCCACAGTTGAAACAAGTCACAGTCTTCAACCGACACTCTGCAGCCAAATGACCACCTTTGCCACACTTAAAACACTTCTTCTCATTACTGATACACTCATGGATATGATGCCCAGCCTGACCACATCTGTAACACTTAGCAGGGGCACTGGAGTCTCCCCCACTAGGCCTCTTCATCCCACTCTGTCTCTGGAAACCTTTGCCAGCTGCATACGGTTTCCCATGATCATTCTGATTCTTGCCTTTCCTATCAACCCTTTGCCGATAGCTCTCCGCTCTAGCCTTGGAATCCTGTTCAAAAATCCTGCAATAGTCAACCAAGTCAGAAAACACTCTGATCCGCTGATACCTAATAGCCTGCTTAATCTCGGGACGTAACCCGTTCTCAAACTTCACACACTTTGAAAATTCCCCAGTAGCCTCACTATAGGGAGTGTAATACTTTGACAGCTCTGTGAACTTAGCAGCATACTCAGTAACAGACCTGTTACCCTGCTTCAATTCCAAGAACTCTATCTCTTTCTTTCCTCTAACATCCTCTGGGAAATACTTCCTCAGGAATCTCTCTCTGAACACAGCCCAAGTGATCTCAGCATTCCCAGCAGTTTCCAACTCAGTGCGGGTAGCAACCCACCAATCATCTGCTTCCTCTGACAGCATATGCGTACCGAACCTGACCTTCTGGTTATCGGCACACTCAGTCACTCGGAAGATCCTCTCGATCTCCTTCAACCACTTCTGAGCACCATCTGGATCGTATGCTCCCTTGAACATTGGAGGATTGTTCTTCTGGAACTCACTCAGTTGACGAGCAGCTCCCATTCCCACAACATTCGGATTTCCTCCAAGTACTCCAGCTAGCATACCCAGAGCCTCAGCAATCGCAGCATCATCTCTACCTCTTCCAGCCATCTCTATTCTGAAAACCCAACAAGCTAAAACAATAAGTACTGATAGGGTTACACAACACCTATCCCGTACAGGGGAACAGAATAATTACGACTCGACTCGACCGACTATGCTCTGATACCACTAATGTAACACCCTTCTAAAATACCCCAAATATTCAATTAAAACAACAATATATAAATCAGAGTAACTATGCAATTAAGGGTGTCACACAATCATTTCACACTAATCATCAAAATATCCTGTCATGCTCATTTATTTAATCAAAATAAAACATTTGCATAATACGCAGCGGATACAACTAACAACATTCAAACCATGTAATACATTACATGTAAAGTTGTTCAACAACCAAATGAAAACATAGTAAAATATCCCATCCCGATGTTACATCTACCAGAGCATGACCCACTAAGGAACTACACTAGACTCCAAGGACTAGCTTCTACTCAATCACTGCTCGTTACCTGAAAAATAGTTGTAAGGGTGAGTTCCTCAATCGATATAATAAGCATTATAAAATATCATGTCATGTTAAGTAAATTAACACATTAATCACCCTAATCACATCACACATTCGGTAACGGCACATCAATTCAAATATCATACTCAATACAATACAACTCATGCTCATACTCAATATCACACGAACACACGTATAATATTGGAATACATTCATTCATATTATACGCCATACACATATTATGCAATGAGACTCCATGCATGCGGTACCGACTATTTGTGAACATATAGTTCAACCTCACCGACCAAATCCAGGTACGGCTACCAAGCTCACTAGTCCCACTCATTTGAGACCTAGTGACTCACTCACTAATTCCTCACCATGGGAATTAGCTACCACCCCTCAAGGGCCATGATATGCACGCTAAACACCTAGCATGCAAACATCAATAACAATCCAAATAATTCACTCACTAATTCCTCACCATGGGAATTAGCTACCACCATAAAGGCCATAATATGCATGCTAATCACCTAGCAATGCTACATCATCAACAACAATTCAAGAATAGACATATGCTCACACTCTAAGCCATAAAACAGTCTATTCACAAATGCACACATAACTGATACACTCACAACATCATGCATACCATCACACATCATCAGTATTTTATCACATAAGCATATCATATCATGCCAAATAACAACCACAGTATTAGCATACTCTACTAATACCTATACTACTCAAAACAACGGGGAATGATCCCTAATATATCATACATCAGCTAAATTACATTACTCAGCTGAACAGCTAAAAACTGCACAACAACAGCTCAGGAAAATCACAATCCTGCCCATACGCGTATTGCCTAGTCCCATACGCGTATGGCCCATCTCCTGACCAAATCCCATACGCGTAACACCATCTCATACGCGTATGCTACGCGTATTACTTCCCCATACGCGTACCAACAGAGACCAATCTACGTTCAAAACATCATCTTCCTCATTCATACGCGTATTGCCTAGTGCCATACGCGTACCAGACCATCTCATACGCGTATTGCCTAGTGCCATACGCGTATGACCAGAAACCAGAATTTCCAGATCTGCAATGGCTTTCTCTGCTACGAGATCTATCCAATTCAACCTTCCACAGTCCAATTTTACACATTGTCCGTTCATATCATCTAACACCAATCATACCCTATTCGATTTCACAATTGCTAACATTATTACATCTAATTCCTACGAATTTCTCCAATTAAACCCATATTTCGTTCATCCAATATTTTCACAGATTTTCAGCATACATCATTCTAATCAGAGTCAAAACAATGGTTTATCACTACCCATTACATATTATCCCATAATACCCATTAAACGATGATAAACCCCCCTTACCTGAGTCAATCCGGCAAATCTCGGAGCTCCAAGCTTTTCCTTCCTTCAACCCTTGTTCTCTTGCTCTCTTTGCCCTTTTTCCACTTTTCTGTCCCTTTTTCCTTTTTCACGTGAAAGATAAACCTTTTTACTAAATGGGACCTTTTCTAAATTCCAACTCTTATTCCAATAAAATAAAATAATAACCCAATAATAATAATTCCAATAATAAAATCCAATTAATCAATTAAATTAATAAATATTATATTAATTTAAATTAATTAATTATCCTTATTTCATCGGGGTGTTACAAGGGGCACATTAGAGAATTCACCACAACTATCATTAATATCCAAGCTACTCAATACAGAATCGTACCAAATAATATCATCATTAGTGAGGGACATAAGTCTTTGAGACCACCGTAGACATTGTTTATTCTCCACAAAAGTAGGCGTCTGAGGCAAGTGCGAAATAAACCACTTGTACAGAAGAGGAACACAACACATAATAGTCCTACCACCTTTAGAATTCCTTAAATGCAAAGAGAAATATATATCACCTAACAAAGTAGGTACATGATTCCCAATCAAGAATATTCTAATGGCGTTAACATCAACAAAACCGTCAATGTTAGGGAACAAAGCTAAACCATAAATGAGCAACACAAAGATGGCTTCAAAAGTGTCCATACAACCAGCTTGAGCAAAGACAGTAGCTTTCCAGATGAGAAACTCAGAAGTCAATCCAAACATACCTCCTTTCTTCACCCAATGAGCCTCAATCTCATACTTCTTCAGATGAAGAGTTTCAGCTATGATATGAGACCTGGGAATCTCCTCCAGTCCACTAAAAGGCACCTTGTCAGAAACAAGTATTCCCAAGATATGGGCATACTCTTCTAACATAGGCATAAGCTGATAGTCAGGAAAAGTGAAGCAACGATAGAGAGGGTCATAGAACTGAACGAACACACTTAAGATCCCTTCAACCATATCAGTAGATAACACATATAAAAGCTTCCCATGATGTTGCTTGAAGTCCAAGGGATCTAATACAAAGGATGACAACTTCCTTAACTCTTTCAAATCAGGACATCTGAAATTGTACTTCTTAGTGTTCCTTCATCCATAATCCATGGTCTGAAAATATTTGCAAATAAGACCTTAGTTCCTTGAAGTTATTTTTCTGTGATGAATGCCATGATGTGCATGAACGTATGAATGCATGAATGCAACAATCACAAATAAGGGATCACACACAAGGCAATCAAATAAAGGTCAATGGATAAATCAAGTCATTGTTAAGATCAATCATCCATTTTGGTGGATTATGGTTTTCACCTTATCAACACTCAAGTTCCATTGATATTGACAAGACTTGATTGGATCAACCAAGAATCGAAGGGTTTGTTGTGAGTCACAAGCATAGAGTCATGTTAAGAATCATCCCAAAGGAGTGTACTAAGTATAAAAACCTGTAGATCATGTTCTAAAAAATTCCCAGAGTCTTAATTCCATATATTGGATATTATAGGTTAGGATGACTGACTCATCACCTCATAATATTCTCAAGAGAAACTCGTCTGAGTGTAGTATCGCGTAACAACTGTTATCAAGTCTACACCTGAACAGTCTCCGCACTACGTCCTAAATAGGCCAAGTTGAGTTAAATGTTCTACGGGTCTCAGCTTCTCGGACCCCAAATCAGATAAAGTAATGTCTAACCGCAAATAACTTGTGTGACATCAATATCTCCAAAAGGGTCTCCACTGAGTAGATGGGTCTCAAGTCAACTTGTTAAGGACTACTCCACACAATTCAAACATGACTATACCACCTCCTATCTTAATTGCACTTAAGTTCGGGTTAGAACTTATCTCACCACTCAGAGATCACCAAGCACAACAAGCAGATTATATCACATAAACAAGTATACAAACATCAAATATACAAATATATACACATAAAAAATTAGGCTATACCACTGAGGACTACTCCCTAGCAGAGTCGTCACTTAATTTCTATAGCGGTAAATTCATGACCATCAAGCTATGAATAAACTTAACGTCAATAAAACCAGAGTCGCCACCGCGCTTTTATTGTTTCCAAAGGAAAAGGGAAAAGTATGAACAAAACCCAAATATAAGAAGTTTTTAAATAAAAACTAATAAAATGCCAGAGATTACAGGTAAGGGGGTTGGTTACGCAGAGGGAAGATGTTAGCACCCAAAGTGTCATAGGTACTCCTAGGGAGCCCTTTTTAATGTGTGCATGTGTTTTTGGTATAAAAGATGTTTGCAATAAATAGAGTGTGGGAATGAGAAAAGAATTCATTGATTATATTTTTGTGTTTGACAAGACCTTCGAACTTGTGCCTACGTACCAACATAAAAATGAGGGATCAAAACCTCGTAGTTCATGGTATCAATTTCAAAATGAGTGGGTTGCTTTTAATCAAAACTTAAGTTTAAAAGAGGCACTAAAGGCCCAAAAGTTTGAATGAGTGTTAGTTCTTTTTGTCTTTTGAAATTTTTAAGTCAATATAGTTAAGTTCATTTACAAGTTTGATTTAGGAAAAGAGTTTTAAAAAAAGGCAATGGCATAAGGCTAACATTTCTAATTTGCAATAAAGTCTAAGTTTTGAATCACAAGCAAAGAAAGTTTTTGAAAAGGGGGAGAGATTTTGAAATTTAAGAAGTGGGAGGAGATGAAGAGGCTAACCTAAACATAAAATTAAAAGTTAAGAGTTGAAAAGATCTGACCAATGGGATGCAATCCAACAGACAAGAATATTATATAGAAAACCCACTTTCCCTTTGGCCTTTGAATCAAGTAATAATCAGCAAGCATTTAGCAATATGAAGAGCAAGGCATCAAATAAAGATGCTCATATCCAAGCTGATAAATCCATAGCTAACAGTCTTCTTTGTCTTCTCATGTATCAACTGAAATACTTTTTGATTTTTTTGCTTAGAATAAGGTGTAGCATGAGATCAAAATAACAGTTACATCAAGACCATGTAGCAGATGAACTCAAGTGGATCCCAATACTTGCATTAGATGAAAGTTCAAATCACAAAAACTTGGTCTCAGAAATGTAGGCATTGGCCAAGTCCCTTTGCATATGAAATATTGCCTAATTCTAAGTCCAAAGCTAATATCAAACCCAGCAGTCCACACAAACATTTTTTTAGGGTTTTTGTTGTTTATTAATTATTTTTAAGGTCCTAAGACCACAAACACAAGCAAAATATACAAAAAAAATATAAACACAATATATGGCTCAAATGAGCAAAGTGAAAATGACATAAACATAAACAATTTAAATGTTATGTAAATGACAAATGAATGGTAAATGGCTTGAATTTAAATTGCATAAAGTAAATGACTTAAAAATAAAAGTAATATTAATACAAGTTAGTCAAATGTTAGTTGATTAGATGTTAGTAGTGTTTTTCTTTTTAATTGATTAAGTCATTCTTTGGAGAACACTCAACCATCTATTCACAAGCATGGATCCTTGAACCAAGACATCTTCCAAAGGAAGGAAAAAAGGCCAAGTTTCCACATAATACCATGAAAGATGGGAGATTTACAATCTCACTTATTAGAATTCTATGCCTTTAGGGTCAAAATTTAGCTCTATGTTAAGCAATCATAATTGGACTTATGTAGAAGTCACAATTATCTGAGGTCGAGCAATAAAAATCTAGGTGCTAATGCATGTTAAAGATTTAGTATAATGAACCAAACTCCTAAAATATACCACACACTAAAAGAACAGATCAAAAGGGATGAACCTATCTCATACATACTTGTATTGGTTCATCTAACACAAGGTTATTGATGAACCAATTAGCCTTAGGATATTGAGACTTCATTGGTCAATGAAAGGGATGAGAAATAATGGGATTAAAGATGAAGAGGGGGAGGGGGGGCGGGGGAGAGATGAGAGAAACACAAATTGGTCATGGGAGGAATTTTATCAAATTAAAATCATTCATTAATTTTGGGAGATGAAATGTACATTTCATCAATCCCCTAAATCCAATGATTTTAACTTAACAAAAGTCAACTCAACCTTGACCAATGCCCAAACACATAGTCAAACTTCACAAGTCAATAAAAATGGCTCAACATGATTTTCACACAACTAATCAATTAAAAATCAAATTAAAAATGTATTTAAATTCAATTTAATTTGGTCAAAACCTAAAACCTCTTCAAAACACCAAATAAATGGCCAAGAGATCTATCCTAGGTCAAACAAGGTCAAAGGAACTTAGACAAAAAAATTCATGATTTTTAAAAAGTCAAAAGTATTTTTAAACAATTTAAAATATGCACAAAAACAATTAATTCATGAAAAATATCAAAATTAATCCAAAGAATAATTTTAATTCAGAAAATGGAAAGGAAAATATTTAAAGATTTTTGGTGAAATTCCCATATTTTTTGGATTAAAAATGAAATTAATATGAATTAATCAAAATAAGTGGATTAAATGAAAAATCAGAAAATACAAAAAAACAAGGCCCATCAGATCTCCCTCATTAATTGAGATGGAAAATTTGATGGCCAAGCGCGCGCGTTCCATGATGGTCCTTAGTCAATGCGCTGCAGGCTTGGTAATCACAATGGACGTTTGAGATTAAAACATTTGAATCAGATCAGATGGCTTGGACATTGCCAACGCACCACCGGTCTGGTTCAAACTCAACTTCATGAAAAATGAAAAGTGGATACACTAACTTGAAGGAAAAATGCCTAGGAGCATGAATCTGGCATTAATTTTCTCCAATTCCAAGTATATAAAAAGATACAAAGATTTGAATTTTGATGATCATGAACTGAGTTGCTTCGATTTGACCTCAAAGCAACTCAATCTTGTTACCTACATTGGTAGAACTTCAGCCAACCAAAAAATCACAAAGAATGGTGAAGAATTGAGAGAGAATCAAAGAGATGAAAATTCTGAAAAATTACCTTCGAGGGAGCTTCAACCTTGCTTGATCTTGATTCTAATTGTGCTTGGCCTTGTTTCAGAAGCTTGTAGGAAGTAATTAGGATCAAGAAATGGCCTGGACTCTTGGAGTTTCAATCTCAAAACAGAAGGAGATTTGAAGCTCGATTTTCAAATGAAAGCTTCAAGATTATCTTTTAATGGTGAGGGTTTCGATTGCAGGTTCAAAGCTTGGGCATGAGGTCCTCAATTATGGGCAATGAGGGTTGTATTTATAGCCAAAGAGATTCATTTCCACACACTTCCAAAAATTGCCAATTTTAGTAATTCTCTTTGCATGCTTGCATGGGCGTGTGATAGGCCCATCAAGTGATGTATTCAGATCCAAAATTGAGTAATAATCATGCTGAAATCATGTCAAGTGGCCATGCATTTGTGTATGAAATGTGGAAGTGAAAATCATCCAAATGGTACCTCACATTGCACCCATGCACAAGTCCTTCATTATTTGGCCAAATGAGGTGATCTTAGACTTTTTAGAAAGGTGAGATCAAGGGGAACAACTTTCATATTGAACACTTTTTCATTTTAAGCCTGGATCATGATAAATTTTGGGGTGGAAATTTGGGAAATCAAACATATTTGAAAATTTTCCAAGTCCCAAGTCAAATATTCACTTCTTCCACCTTGAATAACTTTCTCTATGGACTTCAAATGAAAAAAGTTTCTTCATCAAAGTTGTAGCTCTTTCAAACCTCTTAAATTTGGTTACAAATGTGACCTTATTTGGATTTGACATGAAGGAGTTATGCATTTTAGAAGTTGAGGAAAATCACTTGTTCAATGGTATTGGCCCAAAATAACCTATAATGTTTCCTCTGGGCACATGAATTTGAAAGTAGAATTTGAAATTACTCCAAACATAAAAGTTGAATTAGACATCTTGAAATTGATCATGTAAGTTTAATGGATTTCTTATCATAAAATTTGAGCAAGTTATGGTCTTGAGAAGTTGACCTCCAAACTAGGGTTCAGACAAAATGACCTATAATCTTTCACCATAAAAAATGACTTTCCAAGCAAAACTAGCTCTAGACTTCAACATGAAAGTTGTTTGGAATGTCATTTTGAGTAACGTTTCATTTTGAATAATTTTCATATGATAAAAATTGTAGGAGATAGGGTCTAGGGAACCCCATTTTTGACTAGTTGACTTTCTCTGGTCAACCACCAATTGACTTTTGGGACTAATGGAGTATAATATATGTGTAAGGTGATGTAATATGAAGTATCCCTTGAAATATTTGATCAATTGTTGAAGAAACTTGTTGAAGAAGTCACATAAGATACCCAGATGAATTAGGGTTTCCAAGGCAAACAATCTCCAAACTCTTGATGATTTCTTGATCAAAATGACATGTGAAGATCATGGGGATTCATATATAATGCTTAGAGCTAATGTGAATCATTTCTTGATTGAACTTCTTGCATTGAGGGTCTTAAACCCTAGATGTAAGCTTGATAGAGCATGGATGAGCACACACACTACCTACAAAAGTAACAAACTATATATTGACTTATTTTTGGTATTTTGATTAGTAAATAATAATAAAAAGTATTATACAATCAAAAGTGCTTGGTTATGTCTCCCAATGCAAACCCAATGAATGAGGGGTAAGGCGGCTACCAAGGTGTGATCCCAAAGCTAAAGCACGTGATAAAATAACATGAGGGATCTTAGGGTCAAAATTGGGGTCTTACAGAACTTCAACAAGTCGATGGCCCCTTTTCCCATTCGTCAGTGTGGTCCTGACTGGTTCAGGAAGCCTTACCGCAACCAATAGTCGGTTTAAGGGTGGATCCTTACTAATCTAACTTGGTAGCTAGGCAACTTGGGTTGTGCCAACTGCTCCCTAAGTGTCTTATTCCCAGCTCCAAAACCTTCTTATGTATGCTCAATACTACAACTGAGAGGTGGCTCAAAGGTAGTTATTCATTCTACAAAAAGAAGGAATTTTCCTTACATGTTTTCGACTACACTCTTTATTATCATTGTATTCGAGAGTTTAAAGACTTGTGGGCCTAACATTGGTCCCTCGTGTCTGACCAAACAATGATGGTACAACATTTAGTTGATGCATTCTATTTCCTAAGAGAAAAGGTACATTTATTGAGATCGCTCAAACATTTTTTTCTTTCAGCTAACGCATGCCATTTTGCTTCACAAATATTTCCAAAAATTCAAAAACTTTACCTAGTGGCTCTCCCGGTGCTAGTATTTCACGAGCTACAGGGGTAAGTCCTTAATCTTATGACAAAATTTCTTTTTATCCTAGACCCTTATAACTCGAAAGTACCTGTCTAGGGAAGGAAGGTGGTTGAGGCCTGTACCTCTAGGTAGATACCGCGTGTGGAGGTCTCAGACGATACCATCCCTGGATCTTCTGACGATGATGCTTTGGTCTAAAATTTGACTTTTATTCTATTTCTCAGTATGATGTAACTCCTTGATAACCCTGCCCAAATTTTTCAGTCTCCCCAAAAAGACAATGAATTCGACGATGGTGAAGGCAAATAAAAGGCTTAAACTCCCCCGCCACCTACTTCCAATGTTAGCACTTATGATTTTGAAGCTACCACCGTGCATCCTAAGGTGATCCCGAATTTGGGTGGGGCCCCTGTCAGATGGAAAAGATCAAGGCCTGGGGCTATCACTACCTTCGAAGAAGAAAATCCTAAAGACATTGCATTGCCGCTTCGATATAGAAGGCGACTGAGCGACCACCTTTTTGGACCACCTCCAACAACGACTGAGACCCTTATTCACCATATCGACTTGAAGAAGAACATATATTTATTACTCTTGTCTTTACTTTTTTTATGTCCTTTGGCTAGTGTTGACTTTGTCTATATGGCAGCTTGTTGGCACGACTTTAGAGAGCTACCATCCTCAATTGGTATATCCGGATGAAATTGTCAAAGATTCTAATATTTCAATCGTCACTCCCCCATATCACCCTCAGTTTGTCGATCCTTCTAATGATGTGAAAAGTGATCCTGGCCATGATAATGTTGTCCCAGATGCACCACTTGGTGGGAAGATCTTGGAATTTGTCATGGTGACCAACAATACATCTACGGTTATGCCTACCCCCACCAATCAATAGACAAGGGTTATGTTGCATGAGGTGCTTATGAGAACTAGCCTTCCCAACCAAAATTCTATGGGTGTTCCTGTCGAAGCTTCCCCTGATGCTACATGTCTTGGCCTTAGGAAATTATTTAGGGAATCTCTCCCTCATGATAAGTTCCCTGAACATACTCACTCCTCCCCCACACGTGGGTCGTACTGCACTGAAAGCGCTAGCGAAGTGTCTCCCTCTACTCAGAATAATTCCAAGGTTGTTGAAACGGAAAATATAGTTGGGGTTTTCAGAAGGATCGTCGAGAACCTGGAGGTTTTGTTTCCTAACTCGCCTCTTAGTCCAATTGACAATTATAAAA
The DNA here is from genome assembly GCF_024323335.1 of Lathyrus oleraceus. Classification (NCBI taxonomy): domain Eukaryota; kingdom Viridiplantae; phylum Streptophyta; class Magnoliopsida; order Fabales; family Fabaceae; genus Lathyrus; species Lathyrus oleraceus. The sequence goes on from NC_066583.1 coordinate 347,289,140, forward strand.
AATTGTTGGGACAACTAAAGTCCAACATTGATTTCCTTCAAACAGTTAAGGATAATCCCCTCATTTTGTTTGAAGTTCAGAGGCTGTTGTTGAAGTTAAGCAAACCCTATGTCCCAGACCTTATTGTCGAGATTGTGTTGGATATTGAACCCTTACTCGAGCAAGTTGTACAAATCGTGAGGAAAAAGCAACATAGCTACAAGCATCTCACACTAAGAGTGGGTGTTTTACACGACCATCATCGCCCAGTTTCTGATTCTCGTATTCTTGTTGCTGGGTTGGAGGAAAGAATTAAAACTAAGCAGAAATTGGCTGCTTTAGATGCCGACATCCTCTTCTGGACTCAATAGATGAACTGGATGCGGCTGAAATTAAAGGTGGCGTAGGCAGAAAGGGCCAAATTGGTAAAGCCTGACTTAGGTTTTGTCGAATAAGAGATAGACGAAGCTTCCAGTACTGGCTTGGAACATTTCTAGGTTCCTAAATAGTTAGAGGCCTAAGTAGCCAAAATTAAAAGCTCTAGAGTGACAGATCGACCAAAAACTCGCTGTACTAAAGCCTGCTTTAAGAAGTTAAGGGAAAAGATGAATTATGTAATTCAAAATATAGGTTGAACTTTGTAATATTTCCTCCCCTCCCTTTCTTTTTGGCCTTGTATTATCTGCCGCCTTCGAAATTTTTGTAATTTCGCCATCTGGCCAAATCAATAATATTTAAGTATTATTTCCCCTTGTAATCTTAATTTACTGAAGCATAGGCCTATACCTTTTTAAGTACTTCCCATTTAATCATAACGTCCAATTATTAGACTTTAACTCTTCAATTTTGTATGTATTATTGGAAAAAACTTGATTAACTTTGAATGGTCCCTCCCAATTGGGTGACCATTTTCCCAAGGTTCTATCCTTCTTGTCGAGAGGAAATATGACCTTTCAGACATAATATCCAATAGATAAGACTTTGGACTTGACCTCTTTATTATAAGTTTTGTCTATTCTCTTATTTTTCCTAATCAAGGCATCTAGAGCAGATATTCTTTCTTCGTCCATGTCGACCAACTCATCCATCATCGTGTTCCAAAAATGGTCATATGGGATTTAGTGTTGCCTTTGGTTTCTTACCGGCTATAAGCATATCTCTCCAGGTAGAACTATACCATGACTAAACGTGAGTCAGAAGGGTGTAGCATTGGTGGCCTCTTTAGGCGAAGTTCTACAAGCCCAAAGTGCTTCCTTCAAAGTTGTATGCCAACTTCTTGGCTTATTGCCTATGTGATTTTTATCAAAATTATAACAACTTTATTTGCAACCTCTACTTGTCCATTAGCCTGTGCATAATAGAGGGTCAATGTCAAGAATTTAATTCATGTCTCTATAACAAATTCCATTACCTTTATGCCAACAAAGACTGGACCCTGGTCAGTTGTTATGGTTTCAGGAGTCCTATATCTACACATGATGTGACTTTGTATGAAATCAATTAGCGTATCTTAGTCGACATTAGTTAAAGGTATCACCTCGACCCATTTTGTAAAGTAATCAATGCCCACGAGAACATATCTATGGATTTTAGAGGACGCCGACTTGATATCACCTATTAGGTCTAACGCCCATCCTCGAAATGGTCATGGCTTGATGGTCAAATGTAATTCGCTGGCGGGCACGTGTTGTATCCCTTCATGCTTTTGGAACTCTTGACACCCTCGAGCAAACTCGATGCAATCCTTCAACATAGTGGGCCAGTATACCACCTATCGACACAACAACCATTTCATTTTGTGTCCTGCTTGGTAAGCGCCACACGATCCGATGTGAGTGTCAGAAATTGCCAAGTAGGTTTCGCTTTTGCTAATTCATTTGAACAACGCCTCTTATGGAGTCTTTTTTGGATAACTCGTGTCCAATGATGATGTAACTAAATGCCTTGTATTTTGTTTTTCGATTTGTCATTCTTGTCGGGTTTCTAAGGAACTCAACCATCTCTCTTCACCAATCGTCATTTGCCAGGTTATCGATGGCAAAAGTTTCAAAAATTTCACAAAATTCTGGTAACTCCTCTGCCCCACAAGTTTTTGCGTTGACAACTTTGGTCGGATGGAGCTAGTTGACACCAGTTTGTCTTTCACTTCAGTGAAGTTATTTATTTTTTTCTCAGCTACTTGGGCCAAATCGTTGGCCTCTTGGTTGCGTATTCGCGGTACATGCTTAATATCTACAATTTCAAATCGTTTAAGCATTGAATTTTCCTTGACGAAGTATATTAATAGGTTATCTTTAATACATTTTTATTCCTTTGTTAATTTCTTGATTACCAGTTCAGAGTCACCTTTGATCTCGACTCTGGTTGCCCCCAAGTCTAATAATATGGTAATACCTGTAATCAAGGCTTTCTATTCAACCTCATTGTTGGAACATTGATTTTGAACTTATACTTAGTAGGAATTCCTTCTGGGGACATGATGAAAATCCCTACGTCCATTCCTTTAGAATGGATGGAACCATTAAAATATAGTTTCCATGCCGGGAACTCGACATAGTTTTGTGCTATTTCCATTACTACATGATCTACTATGAAATCAGCAATAATTTGGCCTTTCAGGGCCTTTAAAAACGCATGAGTTAAAGGATATTCGGTAAGGGATAATACCCATTTCCAACTCTACTATGTAAAATTGGTTTCGACAATATGTGCTTAATTATGTCAAAGTGTGAATAAACAAACGCATCTGAAGATTTTATATAATGCTTTAGTTTGGTACAAGAAAAGTATAAAGATAAACACAATTTTTATACCATATTGTATCTAGTCTTAGCATCATTCATGATTTGACTTAAATAACAAATGGCTCTTTCGACGCTGTCGTCGTCTTCTTGAGCTAACATACTCCTAATTGTCGAGTCATATGCTGAAACGTACAACTTCATGGCTTTGTTTCTCATGGGAGGTAGCAACATTGGAGGTTTATAGGTACCTCTTAATCTCATTAAAGGTTTGTTGATGTTATGATCCCCCCCTGGAACCTTATTCTTTCTTTAATCCTAAAAATGGTGAGAAAAAATTTTCTTGCCACTTAGATTTGAAATAAATCTTCTTAGAAAGTTGATTTTTCCAAACAAGGACTGGAGTTGTTTCTTGTTAGTCGAAGACTCAGTATTTTGTATGGCTTTCGTCTTGTTTGATTTTATCTCCATGCCCTTCTTATGGAGACAAAGCCAAGAAAGTCCCATGCATGAACATAAAAAGCACATTTTAACGGGTTCATTTTAAGCCCATGTTTCATCATCCTTTCGAACGGTCGTCGAAGGTGGTCGAGATGACCATCCTTAGATGAAGATTTGATGACAATGTCATTGATGTACACGTGCATAAATGTTTTAATGAAATCATGCAACATTGAGTTAATTACTCTCAAGTAAGTAGCATCAACATTCTTTAAACCAAAAGGCATTATTACCCATTTGTACATGCCCGAGGCCCCTGGATATTAAAACATCGTTTTTGCTACGTCTTCCTCTGTAGTGGAAATCTGGTTGTAACCAGAGTATCCATCAAGGAGACTTAGGTATTCGAATCTAGCCGCAGAATCGACCAACATCTCAGCCACTCGTATTTGATATTTGTCATTGGGAGTAGCAACATTAAGATCTCTAAATTCTATGTAAACTTTAAGGGTATCGTTTTTCTTAATAACTGTAATAATATTAGCAAGCCATTCGACATACTTGGAAGGTCTGATGAACTTGTTCCGGAGCAACCTTTTGATCTTAGCTTTGATCTTAGACATGATTTCAGGTGCGAACCTCTATGCAGTCTACTTCACTGGTTTCTTGTCAAGTCTGCTCGGTAGCTTTAGTTCGACTAGTTCACGACTGAGCCCAAAAATTTCATCATAGTCCTAAGCGAAACAATCTCTGAATTCTTTTAATACCTTGATCACTTCTCCTTTCAGGTGTGGATCGTTTTGGCACTAATGTATGTCAGCCTTTTCATCGTCCCATCTCCCAAGTCTACCTCTTCCAAAGGATCCTGCGCCTGCATTTTTCTGGTTGAGATCATTGGGTCCTTTTTGAACCCCAAAGGCTCATCATCATAGATGCAATCTAGCCTTTGACTTTCTGAACATGATGTTTTCGCGGTAAAGCCTGATTGATGTTCCTAGGAGTTGTTAGGCTTAATGGCTTCAACAACCAGTATTTATTGAGATTCGATCTCCAGGGCCGCCAATATTTTGTTTTCAGCCACATAGGCTGAAATCTGAGCCAACGTGTCTGAATCAATTATGATCCTCATCAGATTTTGACCATCGGTTATACCCTCCGACAATTTCATACTCTCATGTAAACTTGTATTGAAGGTGTAAGTTTACCGTGTAGCTGACTTCACTCCCTTCGAAGTTATACCCTTCTCCAGCGGGTTTACATGGCGGAAAGTTAGCCAGCTTTCGATCAAAGTTGAGTCTTTCGATGTGATTGACATTCGCCCTAAAGAAACTCTAATCCACTTCAATTGTTTCGACGATCCCATCAGGTTTCTAGATGGTGATCCTCTGATGCATAGATAAGGGTATGCATCCTACCTCATGCAACCATTCTCTGCCCAATTGTAGATTGTAGTTTGCTTTAGTCGGCACCACCATAAACAGTGTTTTCCTTGTGGTGGTTCCCACCACTACGTCAACTTGGACTACCCCTAAGAGTTTGTTGGTTTTCACCTCATAGTTGGATAATACCATGTTGTTAAAGGCCAAATCTGTGGCAGATTTGCTTATTTTTCCCAAGAGGGGTTGGGGTATAACATTAACACACAGCCACAGTCTATTAACACCTAATTAATCCCCATGCCATTTACCTTATCGCTTATGTAAAAAAGGCTTCAGATGATGCTGCATGGCCATGTCCGGCCTTTCAAAAATGGCACGGTCTTCATTCACTAAACCTTCATTCATCACGTAATAACATAAAGGTTTATAGGTAACAAGTTCTTCATCAAGACCTTCTTCCTAAATTACTTTTTGATTGTGTTGTACTCAAACGGAAACACAAATATCATATTACAGATGATGTATAACTCTAGCTCAGACCCTGAATCAAAGTTATCTATCTCCATCTCGGCGTCTTCGATTGCCTTGTATGTTACTTTCTCCTCCTTTATGGGTGACAGAGGGGGAAACAACATTTTCTTGACTGGTCATTGATTATTTCAGCCTTCATCGACATATCAAACACTATTACTTTCACTGGAACTTCTAGCCTCTCGTGCAACCTTCTTGTTTCTCTGGTGCCTCCTCCACCGAGTCTTGGTCATGGTTTTTTCCCCATGTTGTTATGGGATACATAAGAGTATTTCTTTGAGACTTGAAAGTTATCTCGATACGAGGCGCCAACATCAACATTAACAACTTTCCATTTTCCTCCACCAGTTTCTGGTTTCCGAGCAAGGCATAGCCATTCTTTGGGAGAAGTATTTGTAGTAGGGACATAAGTCCTACCTTAAAACTTGGTTGGGCCTTTCCATTTATTGGAGGAAGGTTCCTTGGGTTTGTCATATCAGACAAACTTCTTGGTTGGTAGGGATTGGCCCATTCCAGCTCTTTAGCAGCTTCCTTGTCAAACACGAAACTGCACCTGGGACACAACATTACCTTTGAATCTTTCAACTTGCATTGATTCAGGAAATTGATAATCTCTTTTTCACCTTTAGGATAGGCCTTTGCAGTTTAATCCTCGTCGTTTGGTTTGTTATCCTCATCCTTAGCACTGCTGACAGTGTTGACGACCATGATGTCCACTGGTTCGACAAAGAAAGCATCAGTTTTTGTTTCATTCTCCTCCTCCGGACGTGGTTTCTGCTTGTCAGAAAACTTGAGTCTGCCATCCTTTAGAGAATTTTGTACCAGATCCTTGAAAAGTATACATTGAGAAGAATTATGACCCAAAAATTTATGAAATTTACAACAACAAAAAAAAATCTTTCTCTGTTCTAACAGAGGGACTTTATTCTCTTTTGGGACAACGGTTTGTCTATCAACAACCAACAAATTAAATATTCCGTCACACTTAGTAACGTCAAAGGTATATGTTCTAGCAAAAAAATCCATTTTTAGGCTCTATGGGATTCTTCCCGTTTGAGGGTTTTAGCAGCTTATATGTATAGGGAGGACCTGGCTTTAGTTCAGACACATTAACCTCGTTTTCCTCTACATACTCGTACTCTGAGTCGGATAAGTTTCCTATGTTGTCGACTTCGACATAAGCTACTTTATTTTTACTGAACTTCAAAGTTATAACTTTTTCAGCTTTCAAGCATTCGACTTGTCGAACTCTATTGGCCAACTGGGCCATGTCTCTCAAGTATTAGGCGTCTAACTTCTTCCCAATGAAGTTGTCAAGATCCCTACTGCAAATTCGACTAACTCGTGTTCTGGAACCTGGAACAAACACATCGCTTTCAAGGTTTTGAACCTATTGAGGTAATTGTCAATGCTTTCAACCACATTTATCTTTACACTGGCTAATTCCTTGAGGAAAATCTTACATTGCCCCATATAGAACTGGTCGTGAAAGGCCCTTTCTAGTTGGGCTCACGTAAAGATGGAGTTTTAGGGAAGGATGGTGAACCATGTGAAAGAGTTCTTTGCCAATGAGTTTGTAAAATACTTGATTTTCAAATTCTCATTGTTGTCTAAATCACTTGCCTCAGTCTGGTACCAGGAAACATGTTCAACGGTGGAGTGACTAGTGTCGCCAGTGAACTTGGTGAATTTTGGGACTTTACAGCCCCTAGGCAATTCGGCTTGCCTTACATACTCCGACAACGGGGATGTATAGTATGGTATATAAAGGCCTATGTTGAGACCATTCTGGACCAAAACAAGTTCGGCGATGTTGGTGATGTTATCTTGTACCCCCATGTTGTTCTGTCGGGCTTGTCTCAGGACTTGGTCGGCATCTTAATTGTGTTGCACTAGGACCATGTTGAGGCCTTCCAGCCTTTGATCGTTCTTGACAATCCTATTTTTCGGAGGATTGACTCCCTGGGGAATGTTAGGCACTGAAATTGGTAGCGCTAGTGGTATCCCCAAAAAATCAGCAATCCTACCCATTTGGTGGGTTAATTGTCGATAACTCCTTGTCGTGTTTTCTAGAAGTGGGGTAAACACCTTTCCTATATGTTGTGTAATAGTGTGAATCATATTGTGGTTGCTTTCATCCATTAAATGTATCATGACTTGGAGAAATTTATTAGTTAAATACAAAACACCATGCAGAGGTGTAACACCCTAAAATTTGCCCTCCTCATTCATGCATTCATTTTTAGGTCATTTAACATTTCATATGGCATTTCATCATGTCAATCAGAATCAGATCCAAGAAGCTTGAACATCATCCAAGACACTTTGTGGGTTCTATCCGGGTGATCAATCAACACAAGGGAAAGACTTGAGTTACTTCCAACACGTTCAAATGGGGTCTATTCATCATTCAGAATGCTAATCTTGAAGGAGCAAAAATCTGTTCATGAGCTGTCATGCTCGCTAGGCGAGCAGAATGGTTCGCCTAGCGAACCTTGAACTGTCATGCTCGCTAGGCAAAGCGCACGCGTTTTGAGAAAAATAACAGAAAGTCATGGGCTTGAGTTGCCCTCATTTGAGCCCACCAAGCCACGAAAATCAGGTTATAAATTCAGAATTTCATTGAGTCAAACCCTAGGCTATTCCTATTTACCCTAGCAGAAGAGAAAAGCTAACAGAATTCAGAGCAGCCTCCGGACAGCTCTGAAAAGTTGACTCTGACTCACACACTTTTTCACCTCCGTCTCACGCAAACCCTAACATTGCTTTGCAAACCCAGCCATGCCATTCGATTTTAATCAATCTCTCTAATCAGGTTTGCCCTTATTCCCATTACTCAATGCTTTCAATTTGAATTCTCTGAATGTATGAGGTATCGTTAGGTTTTGCCCACGGGTTTAGATATGCATGAATGTGTAAACAATACCTTGAATGTTTAATCGTTTCGTTGCTAATGGATACCATAGGGTTTGGGTTACCGAGATCGTACTGTTATCCATGAAGAACCCAAAACCCACAGGCATTCGCTAGCCGCTTCGCTGGGCGAGCCTGCAGCGAAGCTTCGCTAAGCCTTCGCTAAACGAAGCAGCAGCGATCGCGACAACAGTTGTTTTTTCTGTTTGCTCTAATCTGTTTTGTGTTCGTCGTGGCATTGTTTTCTCCTAATGCTATCCTGTTACTCTAACCTATTTGTTGAGTTTTTGTGAGGGCTCACATGACTTTAGAAGATATGGCTTGCTTGGTATTCCACTTTATTTGTGGGATACCACCTGGAGGTTTATTCCGATTACCTGTACTGACTCGCTTTCTTTGATGGTGCTAGCTTGAGGGATCTCCGGGTTTCTTCTGTCGTTAGTTGCTATTACTTCGGATTTTTATCCGTGTGGTAGATCTCTTGATCCCTTTATTTTTCCCGCATTTTACCGCTTTCTTAGCTGGAAGACCTCGATAGGAGGCAATGTTTTTGTGTGTTTATTTTTTGTGCCTAAAGACCTCCAAGAAGAGGCACCAGTGCTAAAGACCTCCATGAAGAGGCAACTGACGGATAAAAGGGATTAGTAGTCAATCCCCCGTTATTCAGTGCGTCGTTCTTTAAGATCATACTACGTGTCGATGCTTCAGAAAAAAAGCTCAAGATCTTTTATCCGGTCGGTCAGTGGAGAGGGTTCCATCTTTCTGAACCCTCACGCCTTGTCATGAGCTCACCCTGTCCAGGGTTAAGAGCTATGAGGTCTTATCCTCATTACCCTTTTGATCTGCTCACCCTGACATTCAGTGTCAGTGGTTAAGAGCCCTGTTGATTACCCTTCCATGGCTTGTTTGTCGAGGTTGATATGACCCCTCTTGACTAAAGCCCTACCCATATATGTTTGAGCCCCCTCGTCGGCGTGTTTACTTTATGCATATTTATTTGTATGGTGTGATCGTCTCCCCACAGGGTTGCTAGGCTTCGTATAGTCTCTCGGTGGCATGTCAATTAAGGTAGCATTGTTCCTTCGTCTAGGACTTCCTTTTTGCATGAACATCCCTAAAACACAAACAACTCATTGATTTTTCTTCTCCTAAGAACACGTTTACTCCTTCTACTACAGGCAAGTAAGTCTCCAAAGGTCGAGCATCCGGTAGATTGCGTAGTAACGTCGTTCGCCCAAAACATAACCCTTAACCCGTAGTTAGCTGAACTACGGCTTGCTCTGATTCTCATTCTAGATGACATACGTAGGCATAAGACGCGATGTCTTAGCGAGCACACTCCCCCTAACCCATAGGTAGCCGAGCTACGAAGACTCTGATTCTCATATTCAGACGAGATACGTATGCAGTGGATACGACATCCGCGCGAGTCATTTTCTTTTGACCCCTCTCTTTTAATAAATAGTAGATTAGATAAACCCACACCCTTTAGACGAGAACAACAAGAGTGGATCCCGTAGAGTACTACGGATGCGTAGGGGTGCTAATACCTTCCCTTCGCATAATCGACTCCCGAACCCAAGATTTGGTTGCAAGACCTTCTCTTTTCCTTTCCTTTTCCCAAGTTTACTTCGAGCGTTTCCTTTCCCTCTTTGGGATAAATAACGCACGGTGGCGACTCTTCTGTCTTTTCCTTCTTCGCCGGTTGTTTTTTTTCGCACTCCTATTTTTTTTAGGTTGCGACAGCTGGCGACTCTGTTGGGGACTCTGTTTCCCTAAGCGAGTCCCTCCTAGCTTTTGTAGGTTGCTTGTTTGTTGGGTGTTTATCCTTTTGTACAGTTATTTGTCTGCTTTATCTTATTGCATTGTGTACATATGATTGCCGTATCTGCTAGTTCTGTTTGTTGGGATGGGATGTTCTATGAGAGATAAGCCCAATACCCAGGCTTGAGCGTACACACAGGTTTTAGAGTGGATAGTCATGAGGCTTGCGTGGCATGTTGCTACGTTAAGTCGTTCATGAGACCCACAACCCAGACGAGGTTTCTTTTGGATATTCTGCCCTATGGGTGTTCCATAACGACATATGTTCCTCTAGAAATCGTCGACTCTGGTGGCCATGTCCCGAGAACTCAGTCAAGGCCTCTCCTCCGAGACGCGTTTATGTTAGCTCTGGTGGGCGCATTCTCACCAATCAATCCGAGGACCCCGAGACTGGTAACTTGCTATTAGGATACCCTGTTGAAGGGAGTCAGTGGAGGTCTTTTGTCTCGTAATAATGCCAAACCTTCAGTGGCAAACGTATTATTCTCGACTGAAGGGCTGAAGCGGACGAACTTCTGTTCTTAGAACCTACCAGTAAGGGGCAGGCTAAATTCAGGAAACCTTAACCTCCAACCAACCCGGTTTGTTGAAGCGGAGTTTTGATTTCGTATTCAGACAGTGCAACCTGACAGATGTTCAAGCAGATACAGCAATTCTGATTGACATGTCCTTTGCATTGCATAACATCATCTGCATGTTTGCACCCAACATCTCATGTTTATTCATTTACGGGTATTCCCTTTCTCGGTTTGGTTTGGCTGATCTGTGCTTATTATGGAGGTTCCCGGGAAGAGTAATGTGACCTATCATGTCTTCGATACCAAGATCGGCCCATCACGTCAGATAAAAGCTTCGATTACTCCTGACCATGTGGTTTTACCGGAATTGAGAAAGGGGTGCCTTAAATTTGAATAAGCAGCGCATTGCATACCATGCATATTAACCCTTGTTTGTTTTGCAGGTGTCACCGCAGTGTTTAATGTTTGTTCCCTGTTTCAGGCATTATTGGTCCCAAGCGAGTCCACAGGTACTCGACAAAGGAAAATCATCCGCAACTAGCGATGGACCAGGTACAGAAAGAGTTGGCTGATATGCGTGAAAGGATGGATCAGTTCATGACATTAATGACTGGTATGGCAGAAGGCCAGGAAAAGTTGAGGGAATTGGTTGAGCAACTGAGGCCCGATCTAGAGGTAGAGATACCAAATGATGAGGGAAACCCTGGTAACCCTGGGAACGCTGATAACCCTGTGAACACTGGTAACGCGGGTAACGTAAATGCTGATGGAAACCCGGGTAATGTTGGCAACACGGGGAATGTTGGAGATGGTATTGGTGGAAGGTACAATGTGAATCAAGAAATTTGGATTAACGGGCGCCCCGTTACTGAAGATTATCAATATGATCAATTCTCTTTGCACGATGAAGCCCACGAGACCACTCGCCGTATGGATGAGCTTGCTGAGAAGCTCAAATCTTTGGAGTCTCAAAATTCCGTAGGTTTTGATGTCACAAATCTTGGTCTGGTTCAGGGAGTAAGGATTCCTCACAAGTTCAAACCCCCCTACTTTTGAGAAATACAACGGGGATTCTTGCCCACGCACTCATCTCCAATCTTATTTGGGAAGGTTGGGAGCTCACACGGAAGATGAAAAGCTATGGATGTACTATTTTGAAGACAGTCTTGCTGGAGCTTCTCGTGAATGGTATTCTCATTTGTCTCGCACTACCATCAAGAGCTGGAAATACTTGGCAGAGGCTTTTGTCAAGCAATATCAATACAACTTGGACATGGCTCCAAATCGGACCTTGTTGCAAGGAATGTCTCAGACTGCCAAGGAGACCTTTAGAGAATATGCTCAGCGTTGGAGACAAATTGCTGCGTCCGTCCAACCCCCTATGTCTGAAAGGGAGATGGTAGACATGTTCATGAACACTCTTCAAGGCAATTATATTGAAAGGTTGGTTGCTTGCCCGTCAATCAGCTTTGCAGAGATAGTAATTGCTGGAGAAAGAATCGAGAGTCTGTTGAAGATGGGCCGAATTCAAGACAATAGTGCTTCCAGCTCATCAGGTCCCAAGAAACCGTTTGCTGGTAACGGTCAGCGAAGAAGAGAAGGCGAGACAAGCGTTGTGTATGTCGGCAGAGGCAGGGGCAGAGGACGCCCTAATTATTATCAAGATCAAGTGGCCGCAGTCACTATTCCAACACCTGCTCCTCAACAGCAACAACAACCGCAGTATCATCCGCAACAGCAACCCAGGTACAACAATCAACAACAAGGAGGTAATCCGGGTCAGCAGAGACACTATCAACAACACCCAAGGCAGACAGACCGGGTCATTGAGCCAATCCCAATGCCTTATTCTGTGTTACTTCCCAGGCTGATTGACCTAAATCTGGTTACGTTAAGAACTCTGGCCCCACCAGTTGATCCCAATAAGTTGCCTAGAGGTTATGATATCAACGCCAGATGTGCTTTTCACTCCAATGCACCTGGCCATACTACAGATAAATGCAAGGCTCTCCAGCTAAAGGTACAAGATTTGAGAGATGCTCAGGCTATCAATTTTTCTCCGGTGCCTAATGTTATCCAAAATCCGATGCCAGCCCACGGCGGGCAGAGGATTAATGCTGTTGATAGTGGGGAAACTTTGAATTTGGTTTCTGATGTGACTAAAGTGAAGACTTCGCTATCGGTGGTCAAAGACCGACTCTTGAAAGGACAGATTTTCCCGGGCTGTGGGGAAGAGTGCAGAAATTGTCAAGCTGCCGAGAACGGATGTGATAGTTTTAGAAGGGGTATTCAGCAACTGATAGATGAAGGTTGTCTTCAGTTCGATCAGACCCGTCCAGTGAAGAATGATGTGTCGACAGTGACGATTTATTTCACTCCTGAAGAAATATATGTTCCCGAGAGACCCACTCCGACAATAATATATTTCCCAGAAAGTACAGAACCAGCAACGGTGAACATCGAAAGTCCAGCACCAGTTACAATTTGCTCTGACAGCCCTCAACCGGCTTTGGTTAGTCCGGTCACCATCACGATACGAGGACCTGTTCCGTATGAGAAAGACAGTGTTATCCCGTGGCACTATGGGGCTGATATCTACTTCCAAGGGCGGAAAGTTGACGATGAAGACATCGACATTGGTAGCTCCGCTGTAGACAATGTCGGAGGGGTTGGTGGCTTCACTCGCAGTGGACGCCTATTTGCACCATCAACATTACGCACGAATACTGAAGCTGAGGCAGCTGCCAAGTGTAACACCTCAAAATTTGCCCTCCTCCTCTTGGGACTAGTTTAGCATATTGCATTTCATTTTGTAGGACATTAGGCATTTGCATATTGCATATCATGTGAAAATAAACAAGTCATCCTCCTAAGTCTTTCTCAGAAGATAGAGGGGTTAAGAGATTCATGCCTGAGGGTCTTATTGAATTAATGATCAATCATCTGAGGGTTGCTCTTCAATTAGGGTTTTATTGGTTCCTCGAGGAGGTTGAGTATTATCTTGATTGCAAGGGTACATCATCATCATCATGGTTATTTTCATCTGTAAGGGGTTCATTGTTCATGCTCAGATTCCTTTGGATTAGGGTTTTGACCTCTGTTCAACCCTAATCAGCTGCATTTTTCCAATCAGTGATTCTCAAGGAGATGAGGTATTCTATGGAGAGGGGGATCACATGATCATCCTAATGAGCTTATTTGAGCTAGGGTGTCATTTTGGAGCTAATTCCTCAAGTGGTTGAGGCTCAAGCTGATCAGAGTACTTCTAAGTCATCTGTCAACCAAAAAGTCAACAGAAAGTCAACTGAGGGTTGTGAGGTGGAAAAATGAGTTTCAACATCTCATTCATGTTCAAAAGGGGTTCATTGGTCATTACAAGTGCATATCTTGAAGGATTTGAGGCCAGATCAAAACTTTCTAAAAATGGAAAGTGGCCTGTAATTGAAAGTTTCCAAAAATGGAAAGGTTTTGGTTCAAATTCAACTTGATCTTACATCATCAAAGAAGCTTCAAATGAACTTTTGTCCAACATGAAAGTTGAAGATCTCTCTCTCCCATTTCTAAAAAATCCAAGATCATGAATTTACGATGAATGGTTGAGGAGATATGATCAAATCATTGCCAAGTGTGCATGGAACTTCAAAAGGCCATAACTTTTGACTCATAACTCCAAATTGAGTGCTCCTTTTTGCCAAATTCTTCTCATGACATGAACTTTCCAAATCATTCATCACATTGCATGAAATTTCATCACATAATCATTTGCTTATTCATGTGATTTTTGGAGGGAAAATCATGAATTCAAAATTGGTGCATCATGTGGACTTTTTAACCATTCCAACATGTTCATGAGAGGATTTTAAGTGAAATTGCATGGCCATTGCTACTGTTCACGTGGGATTGCATGCACGGGGTGAAAAAAACAATTTTTGCATAACACCTCTTTTCTCACTAAATTTCATTAACCAAGCCTAAACATGATTAGCAAATGGATTAACATGTCATATAAATAGCTAATCATAACAGAATTGCTCATTATTCATCATTTCTAGATCTAGAATTTTTTCCCTCCAAAATTTTCTCTCCATTGAAATTCAAATTTCTTCCACATAACACATTGATTTTCTTCCATATTCTTGTTCTCTGACCTTCATTTAGTGTAGATCAAGCATTGGTTTGGAAGATTCGAGCAGAAATCAAGCATAATCCAAGCAAGAACATGAAGATGGAAAGTGTTGTTTGAGCAAGATCTAAGCCTCTCCAAGCCTCAATTTCTTCACAAGGCCTCATAACAAGTGCTCAGGAGTAGATCTACACACGTGTCAAGCCTTGAATCACCAGAATTCACTACTGCCATTGTTGGAGCTTCAAGAAGGTACTTTAGCCGCTTTAACTCATTATTTGAGTTGCTTTGCTTTGCTTGTGGTTGGCATACCACTTAGGTAACTTCCTTGATCTTCATGTAGTCTGGAAGACCTGTCATGTTATTTTGGCAGGCACCTGTCTGAAGCCCTCCTTAAGAGGCAATGTTTGTGGTTGTTTATCTTTGTGCCTTGTACATTTAAAGACCTCCTAAGTGAAGAGGCATTGGCAGATAAAAGGGATGTGCAATCCATCCCCTACTACTCAGTTATGTCATTCATCTTGCTCACACCATGTGTTGATGCACTTTGAATAAAAACCCAAAATCTTGTTGTGTCAGTCATTTGGAATAGAGTACCACATTCTGGACTCTCACACCTTCATTGATTCAAGCTCTCCCAGGCCAGGGATAAGAGCTATGAGGTCTTACCCTCATCACCTTTTCATCTGCTTCACCCTGACTCTCAATGTTAGGGTTAAGAGCAAACAACACCCCTTTCCAGTTGGCTTGTTTGTCGAGGTTGATTTGACCCCTTGACTAAAGCCCAGCCTTGTATGAGCCACTTGTTTGCATATAGTGTGTGTGCTTGCTCTTGTGATTGCTTATTCGCTGTTTATTTGTTGTTTCGACTTGCTTCCTGTGCGAGTTAGGTTTGGTCAGAAACCTCAACCTAGGACTATTGTGGATTGCATGACAACTATTAGGCTCGAGTCAGTCTCCCTTTTAGTTTGTTATTCCTAGGTCTCTGGTTAGGAGAAAGTTTCTCCCCTGTTAAGGGGAACTACGTCGCCCTGATCCTCATACCAGATGAGGTACGTAGGCAGGAGATCGTGCGAGATCTCTCCGGGCGCCCTTTTCTTTTTTGCGTGTGTTTTGTTGACAACTATTAGGTTCGAGTTCCCGACTCCCTTTTAGTCTGTGTGTTCAACCTCTTTGTTTCCTTTGACGTCTCAGCGTCTTCTTGGTGTTTGCTTGAAAACTTTTAGGCCCGAGTACCAGACTCCCTGTTAGCTTGTCAATTTGATAACCTTTTTGTGTGTGTTTGGAGTCTGATGTAAGTCCAGCCATTGGCATTCGGTTTCCTGTGTGCGTTTGTTTGTTTTGTTTGGAGTCTGATGTAAGTCCAGCCATTGGCATTCGGTTTCCTGTTTGTGTTCCTTTGTTTGGAGTCTGATGTAAGTCCAGCGATTGGCATTCGGTTTCCTGTGTGCGTTTGTTTGTATTGTTTGGAGTCTGATGTAAGTCCAGCGATTGGCATTCAGTTTCCTATGTGCGTTTGTTTGTTTTGTTTGGAGTCTGATGTAAGTCCAGCCATTGGCATTCGGTTTCCTGTTGGTGTTTGTTGTTTGGAGTCTGATATAAGCCCAGCGATTGGCATTCGGTTTCCTGTTTGTGTTTCTTTTGTTCGGAGTCGGACGTAAGACCAGCCATTGGCAGTCTGTTTCCGTTTGTGTGTTTACTTTGACGTCTCAGCATCTTTGTGTTGTGTTTTGTTTCGGCGTGCGTTAGCCGAACTACGGTAGCTCTGATTCTCATTCCAGATGAGATACGTAGGCATAGGATGCGATATCCTAGCGAGCCCGTTCCCCATTTCCCCGAACTATGTTGACTCTGATATTTGTTTCTGACAAACTACGTAGGACCAGGATGCGACATCCTGCCGAGTCACCTTCCTCCTTCTTCCATTTGTGTTTGATTCCAGTGTGTGTGCATTCTTTGAGCAGTTATTTAGCAACCTTATTCATTTCTTTTGAGCGTGGATCCCGTCGAGTACGACGGACGTGAGGGGTGTTAATACCTTCCCCTTGCGTAACCGACTCCCGATCCTTGTAATCTCCGGTCGTAAGACCATTTCCTTTCCAGGTTTACTTCGAGCGTTTCCTTTCCCTCCTTTGGGATAAATAACGCACGGTGGAGACTCTGTTTGTTTGTCTTTTCCCGCCGGTTGTTTTTCGCGGATGCGACAGCTGGCGACTCTGCTGGGGATTTTGAAGTTGACCTCTTGCTGGTCCGTCTTCCCTAAGCGAGTCATTCCTAGCGCTCTCTAGGATAATTTAGGTTGCTTTTATTGCTTTATTTATTGCATTTATGATTGTTATACTGTGATTGTATATATTTGCATAAATGTTTGCATGCATCATATTATCATTATGCTGGATTCTGTACAGGTTGGTTCCTCTGATTTGGGTTGGGTGTTCTGAGTGGGGCTAAAACCCAGGCCCGAGTATACACCTAGGATTAGTGTGGTCTCACGTTTCCTCACATGTTGTATCAGCATGTTGTTGCGACGTGACATACCACAAGTCGGACGAGGTTCTTCTGAGTGAGCTCTTCCGGGTGGAGTATTCCACTTTGGTTGAGTTGTCTCTTTAGAGCTGTTGACTTAGGTGACCGTTCTTTCCCGGAACTTTGGTTTAGACGATCTTATGAGAGCTGCAGCGGCACACCCGAAAGGGCAAACCCGTTGAGTATCTTGTCCGATTGTCGAGACCATTATCCGCCTTAGGATGGCCTGATTAGAATTCACCTGTGAGGGGAGGGTTGATTCTTACAGATGCATGTTCTGATGGTGACTTTGATGGTGACTTTGGTTAAGTCAGATTTATGAATTTATTTCTGAGACGCCGGAGTTCTGTCCGTGGTATTTATCAGTGGGGATCCGTTTATTTCAGGATTCCCTGGGTTGGTACAGATGATTTTGTTGTTATCAGATCAGTGGTTTTCCAGTGATGATGGTGATATATCCTTCCGTTCCGTTTATTTCGGAACCCTAAGTTGGAATTGTGGTTACTCGTTCCCTCAGATGGTTGTGATCAGTTCAGAGACCAGGGCCTCGGTGCAGTTGATGTTCAGATGACTTGGAGGATGGCACAGTACATTGCATTCATGCATCAGCATCATTCCCATTTTGCATTCATCTGCATCTAACCCATGTCTATCCATACTCAGGGTACATTCTCAATTGAGACTTTGGTTGAGAGACATCCTGATGTCAGAATGTTATTGTCAAATTATTATTCGTCTCGATGAAGCCAGAATCGAAGGACAGCGTGTTCCTCATATGGATAGACATTGCATTCATGCGTGAGTCATAATAACCTGTCGTCTGTTTTGCAGGTGTCAGTATCTAACGTGTTTGGTTATCTCAGGAATCATTGCTTGCGCGCGCCGAATCATTCCTTTGCACGTAGCTCGTCCGCACAGATACCCTACCAGGCGCAACAAATCCAAATTGATGGATCTACCCAACGCAGATATTCTCGAGCTGAAAGAGAAGATGGGAGAGCTGATCAATGTTATGCAAGTGTTCGCCTTAGGGCAGAAGGAATTGGTTGAGAAGGTGGAAAAGCTCGAGTGGGCTTCGGCTGCTAACAGTGGTATTAACTTAGAGGGTGTCTCCAACCATGGTCTTGGTGGTTCTAGGGACGGTGGTGATCCCAGAAGGAAGGCAACTACTGCTGGTGTAGTGATCAACAATAGGGGAGGTTTTGATTTCGCTGCAGGCGGTATACCAGGTCCTATGGGCAATATTCTGAAGGATGATCAGTTTCCTCCTTTCTTTGGGGTTGAGGAGGATAGAGAGGAAGACCAGTTCTCTATGCTAAATGAGCAATTTGGTCAGTACGGTGTTCCGCCGCCAAATAAGGAAATTCAAGTGTTGGCAGAGAAGATCAGGGCTCTGGAAAGCCATGCTACTCCTGGGGCTATTAACATGACAAACATGGGGCTAGTTGAGGGGATTGTGATCCCACAAAAGTTTAAAGTGCCCATGTTTGACAAATATAATGGGAGTTCTTGCCCGGAAACTCATCTCCAGGCCTTTGTCCGGAAAATTTCTGCCTATACAATGGATCAGAAGCTATGGATGTACTTCTTCCAGGACAGCTTGTCTGGTGGGTCTCTGGAGTGGTATACCAAGTTGAGATCATCTGACATCAAAGACTGGCAGGATTTGGGAGATGCGTTCTTTAAACAGTACCAATTCAATGCTGACATGGCTCCTAGCCGTACCCAGCTGCAGGGTATGTCTCAGAAGCCGAATGAAGGGTTTAAAGAATATGCACAAAGGTGGAGGGAGTTGGCTGCCAGAGTTCAACCTCCGTTGGTAGACCGGGAGATGTCTGATCTATTCATGGGTACCCTGCAGGGGATTTTTGCTGAAAGGATGGTGGGTTGTCCCGTCACTGGCTTTGCAGACATAGTAGTGGCTGGTGAGAGAATCGAAAGTTGGCTGAGAATGGGGAAAATACAGGGAAATGCTCCGTCATCTGGAGTAAAGAAGCCATTTGGGAACGGTCAGCGCAAGAATGAGGGTGAATCGAGTGCTGTGTATGCCCAAAGGGGACACGGTAGGGATCGTTACTACCAGCACACTGCTACGGTAACCATTCCTGCTGGTAATCAATCGGTACAACAGCAACGTCAACCACCTCAACAGAGAGCACAGAGAGCTGGGTACCAAGTGAGAGGAAAGGGGATTGATCGTCAGTTTGATAGGCCACCCGTGACATATGCTTTTCTGTTTAAGAAGTTGATGGATCTTGGGTTGGTTCAGCCGAGGATGATGGCTCCGGTAAGACCAAATCAGAGGCCCCCTAACTATGATGAGAACGCCAAGTGTGAATTCCATTCTGGTACACCAGGGCATAATATTGAGGGTTGTAGAGCCTTTAAGCATGTTGTCCAAGACTTGGTAGACTCCGAGGCCATCAATTTTGCACCATCTCTGAATGTTAATGCTAATCCCATGCCGGCGCATGGTCAGGTGATGGTGGGTGCAATTGCTGAAGATTCAGGTCACGTCTGTGCGGTGGGTGAAGAGACTGACAGTGACTGCGAGCTCGATGGTTGGATAAAACCGTGCGTACCAGGGATGGAAGTCCAGAACTGGAAGGCCTAAAAGATCATCATTGTCACTCATCCTGAAGAGTAATGTTTCTGTTTGTCAATTCTATTTGCATGAAAGCCATACGTTTTGCCCGAAACGTAATGGTCCATTGTAAGGGCCACCTCATGTGTTTCATTTTGCAGCATTTTGCATCATTAATAAATGGATGTTTTTGTAGTAAAAGCGGTGCTCCCTGTTTTTCATTTATTTTTGCAGTTTAAAAATAAATAAAAATGGCAATGTTTATTTTCATTTTTCCTTCCTTTTGATTGGCTTCGTTCCGACTGTTGCATTCTCTGGATCTCATTGATAACGATTCTGTTACACCCTGTATGACTTCGACAATCCGATCTATCATGCCGAAGAAGAAGGCGAAGAAGATTGTGATTTGCTGGAAGATTAGCCAGGTTGTTGAAACAAGAGGAGAAGGTGATTCAGCCGCACGTGGAGCGAGTTGAGATCGTTAATCTGGGTACCGACGAGGTCTGAAAGGAAGTAAAGGTTGGGGCCGCTTCGGAGGCGATTGTCAAGAGCGGAGGTGATGTCATTCGGTCTCGAGAACGCCGGTGCCACATATCAGAGGGCTATGGTGACTTTGTTTCATGATATGATTCATCATGAAATCAAATGTTATGTTGATGACATGATAGCAAAGTCCCGAACAGAAGAGGGGCATCTGGTAGATCTGGCCAAGTTGTTTGACCGATTGAGACAATTCAGACTGAGGTTGAATTCGAATAAGTGCACTGTCGGAGTGCGGTCCGGTGAGTTGTTGAGGCTTATTGTGAGCGAAAGAGGAATCGAGGTTGATCCTGCTAAAAAAAAAAGGAAGAGAGAAAAGAAGTAATACAAGAAATGCCTGAACCGAGAACAGAAAAAGAGGTTCGTGGTTTCTTAGGTAGATTGAACTGCATTTCACGGTTCATATCTCATCTAACAGCCATGTGGGAACCCACTCAAGCTGTTATGAAAAAAGATCAAACGGTCAGGTGAAATAATGATTGCCAAGGGGCATTGAGAAATAAAAGAATAAGTTGCAGGAGCCTCCGATTCTGATGCTTCCCTGTGGAGGGAGACCGTAAACCCTGTACTTGACAGTCCTCGAGGAGTCTATGAGGTGTGTACTGGGGAAGCATGACGAGTCTGGTCGAAAAGAGCATGCAATTTACCTTAGCAAAAAGTTTATCGGCTGTGAAACAATATATTCATGGCTCGAGAGAACTTGTTGTGCTTTGGCATAGGCTGCTCGCCGACTGAGATAGTATATGCTGGTTCGTACCACTTTGTGGATTTCCAAGATGGATCCGATCAGGTATGTATTTGAAAAGCCAGCATGAGAAGCCAGCATTGACCGGACGGGTTGCGAGATGGAAAATGATTTTTGACTGATTTTGATATACAGTATACCTCTCAGAAAGCAACCAAGGGGAGTGTATTGTCTGATCACCTTGCCGAGCAACCGATTGATGACTATCAGCCGATGAAGTTTGAATTCCCTGATGAGGACATCGAGGTTCTCAAATCGAAAGATTGTGAGGAACCGATCCCGGAGGAGGGGCCTGACCCTGAATCCGAACGGATTCTGATGTATGATGGGGCCGTTGATGAGAATGATAGTGGAATTGGTGTTGTTTTCGTTACGCCAAAGGGATCCCCACATTCCTTGTGCTGCTAAGCTGACATTTGAATGCACCAACAATGGGTCTGAGTGCGAAGCTTGTGGCCTGGGTATCGAACCTCGGTGCGTTTATTGGGGCAATGCCGTTCTCACTCGTATAGGATGGAAACTGTGCTACCGGTCGAGGTCCAGATTCCGTCAGTGAGAGGATGTAAAATTGGAAAAGGCTGAGTGGATAAGGACTCAGTACGAAGAGTTAAGCCTGATTGAGGAAAAGAGGTTGGCGGTCATTTGTCATGGGCAGTTGCGCCAACAGCGAATGAAGCGGGCTTTTGACCGGAAGGTACGATCTCGGGTATATCATGCAGGCGATATGGTGTTGAAAAAGATCCTTCCTCCTCAGAACGATCGTAGGGGCAAGTGGACACCCAATTATGATGGTCCATTCGTGGTCAAGAAGGTTTTCTCTGGTGGAACCTTGTGGTTGACGACTATGGATGGCGAGGATCTTCCATCCCCTGTGAATGCGGACGCAGTTAAAAAATACTTCGTATAAGAGACCCACTGGACGAAAAGAATAAAATAGTCCAGGCAAAAATGGGCATCCCGGCGAACCGAAAAAAAGAAATAAAATGGTTCGGGCAAAAATTAGGGATAAAAAGAAAAACCTGTACACCCGGCAAGTCGAAAACCCCACAAGGGCGGCTTGGGCAAAAAAGGGTATCCCGGTGGATTGAAAACCCGAAAGGGCGATCCAGGCAAAAAAGGGATTGAAACGAACAACTGCGTCCAGCATGATCGTTGTACTTTGGTTAAGACACCATAGATAATCCCCAACAGAGATCAGTCGGAAGCGTCTTGTTCAGAAGGCAGAAAGTACGGAGAGTCTTGAGGACATGTGGGGTGTAACCGAGTTGGAACTCGATAAGATCACGGGTTCACATTGCCATTAGGATAGATTTTCCTTTTGTGCGCAATTACCTCTTTTCAAGAGTTGCTTCTTGTGTAGTGCTCAGTTTTAAGCCACACCTTTTTTAATCAATAAAATGCATATTCAGTCAAATAATTGTGTTTTTGTTTTCATTACCGCTTTGATTGCAAAAACATCCGTTTATTTTGATAAGAATCTTTGCATTTTGAGATATGGAGATCCTTTCCAATGCATGCTTATAGGATGGTGAACCTGAAATTTTATTTGGAAGGTTGAGTGACCTAGGTGTTGAAACTTTGGCATGCCTGGGGCACGTTTTTATCTAACAATCTCTTTTGCAAGTGTTGTTAGATGTTTTCACTCACTTGCAGGTTGTGATGTGAAGCCTTTTGACAAAAGATCCCCGTGGAGTCCAATCAGGGACAAAGGATTGAAAGAATGATGAAAAGACGGCGAAAGGCGTGCGACGATCCTGGAGGATTAATCAAGAAGACTCTTCAAAGTCTGAGGACTGGAAAGTTTGTGTGAATCCAGGAAGTTTGATCTCCGTGGAGTACGGAGAAGTCGAGAATACAAGGTGATGAATCAGAAAAGTCCAGACGAGTCTGGGAGCTCTCAAAAGTGGAAAGTTGACATTGTGGTTAGATAGTGAATACCAGGGTTCGACAAGTCGACAGGTGTTCCGTGCCAGATATTCCTTATTTCCCCTAGCAGGGTCGGGATTGTTATCTCCCCAGCGGGTTCAGGATCGGTGTTTCCTCAGCAGCCAGGCCTGAAGGTTGTTATTTCCCCAAGCAGTGTCGGGATTGTTATTCCCCCAGCAAGTCGAAGATTGTTGTTTTCTCCGCAGAGTGCGTTGGTGGTTTTTTCCCAGCGAAGTCCCTTAACGGATCAGGGTTCAGCGGAGGTCATCCCCGGTGAGAGTGGTCCTTTCCCCAGCAGCGGTGCTATTCCCCAGCAGGGTGGAGGTTGGAGTGTTATCGAGTTCCTCAGCAGAGTGCTTCGAGCTCCCTAGAAGAGTCCCTTGAGGGGATATTTTTTATGCATTCATCATTTAGGAAAGCATAGCATATTGCATAATTCATTGCGTAGCATTTCCATAGTTATGGAGCATTACGCTGTAAAAAAAAATCTTGCATCAACATTGCAAGCATAAGCTAGTCTCAAGTCGTGGTTACCGTTTGAGAATCAGTTTATTTGGTTGGAAGATCAGCCTCAGCATTGCAAGCATCAGTTACTCAAGCCGTGGTTACCGTTTGAGAATTGGTTTCGCCGGAAGTTTGAAGATGTTACTCTGAGGAGCTTAGCATCGTGACGTTGAGTCAACGGTATTCCCCCCAGTAAGGCGATATTGGAGGAAGATTTCTGTCGTGCGAGATGGAAGTTGGAAGATGTTACTCTGAAGAGTTTAGCATCATGACGTTATAGCAACAACAATCCCCCCAGTAGTGCGATATTGGAGGAAGAATTTCTGTCGTGCGAGATGGAAGTTGGAAGGTGTTACTCTGAGGAGTTCAGCATCGTGATTTTAGATCAACAACATTCCCCAATTAGTCCCCGGCAAGCGTCTGCCTGGTTTTTACATATGTAGATGTCATCCCTGCGATACCGGTAAGTGTCGTGTCGATCCCCGTAATATCCTTTCTTTGGTGTCAGTAAACATCATTGTTCGATGTCAGTAAACGTCGAGTTCCTTCCCAGTCATCAGTAAATGTCTGGTCGAATATCCTTTGTTTGATGTCAGTAAACATCATTGTTTGATGTCAGTAAACGTCGAGTTCCTTCCCAGTCATCAGTAAATGTCTGGTCGAATATCCTTTCTTTGGTGTCAGTAAACATCATTGTTCGATGTCAGTAAACATCATTGTTCGATGTCAGTAAACATCATTGTTTGATGTTAGTAAACATCATTGTTCGATGTCAGTAAACGTCGAGTTCCTTCCCAGTCATCAGTAAATGTCTGGTCGAGTATCTTTTCTTTGGTGTCAGTAAACATCATTGTTCGATGTCAGTAAACTTCGAGTTCCTTCCCAGTCATCAGTAAATGTCTGGTCGAATATCCTTTCTTTGGTGTCAGTAAACATCATTGTTCGATGTCAGTAGACGTCGAGTTCCTTCCCAGTCATTGGTAAATGTCTTGTCGAATACCCTCTGATATGTCGCCATCAGAGTGGTGGTTGGTGTTATTTCCGGCATTGCCAATGGAATTATCACAAGAAAATGGAGAACAAGGTTCATTGTTTGGCAGCAAGAGTACTATGAAGTTGTCGGGGTTCAAATGCGGTGATCCAGGATCATCCGCGCGAAAGAAAATATTTGTTCGGGGTTCAAGAAAAGGAAAAAAATCAATCAGAAAGTTCGGGGTTCAAGAAAAAACAGAAAAATAATAATAATAATCCCCAGCGGATGCGGCGTTCAGGCCATGGGTATTCCTGTGTTACCATTTATTTTGGTATCCAGGTCAACATTCTGTTTCGGTATTCAGGCCGACTTTCTCCGTACCAGACGAATTCTTCTTTTGAGATCACTTCTTTGCCGATTCTGACAGGCATTGTTAATTATTTCCCAGCGGAGCGCAAATTGTTCGTCTGTTCTTAGTATTCAATCACTCTTCACTCTGATCATCTGAAAGCCGAGGCTATTCATATCGACAGGTTCACAATAGATTGAATAGGGGTAGCTGTAACACCTCAAAATTTGCCCTCTTCCTCTTGGGACTAGTTTAGCATATTGCATTTCATTTTGTAGGACATTAGGCATTTGCATATTGCATATCATGTGAAAATAAACAAGTCATCCTCCTAAGTCTTTCTCAGAAGATAAAGGGGTTAAGAGATTCATGCCTGAGGGTCTTATTGAATTGATGACCAATCATCTGAGGGTTGCTCTTCAATTAGGGTTTTATTGGTTCCTCGAGGAGGTTGAGTAGTATCTTGATTGCAAGGGTACATTATCATCATCATGGTTATTGTCATCTGTAAGGGGTTCATTGTTCATGCTCAGATTCCTTTGGATTAGGGTTTTGACCTCTGGTCAACCCTAATCAGCTGCATTTTTCCAATCAGTGATTCTCAAGGAGATGAGGTATTCTATGGAGAGGGGGATCACATGATCATCCTAATGAGCTTATTTGAGCTAGGGTGTCATTTTGGAGCTAATTCCTCAAGTGGTTGAGGCTCAAGCTGATCAGAGTACTTCTAAGTCATCTGTCAACTAGAAAGTCAACAGAAAGTCAACTGAGGGTTGTGAGGTGGAAAAATGAGTTTCAACATCTCATTCATGTTCAAAAGGGGTTCATTGGTCATTACAAGTGCATATCTTGAAGGATTTGGGGCCAGATCAAAACTTTCTAAAAATGGAAAGTGGCCTGTAATTGAAAGTTTCCAAAAATGGAAAGGTTTTCGTTCAAATTCAACTTGATCTTACATCATCAAAGAAGCTTCAAATGAAATTTTGTCCAACATGAAAGTTGAAGATCTCTCTCTCCTATTTCCAAAAAGTCCAAGATCATGAATTTATGAAGAATGGTTGAGGAGATATGATCAAATCATTGCCAAGTGTGCATGGAACTTCAAAAGGCCATAACTTTTGACTCATAACTCCAAATTGAGTGCTCCTTTTTGCCAAATTCTTCTCATGACATGAACTTTCCAAATCATTCATCACATTGCATGAAATTTCATCATATAATCATTTGCTTATTCATATGATTTTTGGAGGGAAAATCATGAATTCAAAATTGGTGCATCATGTGGACTTTTTAACCATTCCAACATGTTCATGAGAGGATTTTAAGTGAAATTGCATGGCCATTGCTACTGTTCACGTGGGATTGCATGCATGGGGTGAAAAAAACAATTTTTGCATAACACCTCTTTTCTCACTAAATTTCATTAACCAAGCCTAAACATGATTAGCAAATGGATTAACATGTCATATAAATAGCTAATCATAACAGAATTGCTCATTATTCATCATTTCTAGATCTATAATTTTTTCCCTCCAAAATTTTCTCTCCATTGAAATTCAAATTTCTTCCACATAACACATTGATTTTCTTCCATATTCTTGTTCTCTGACCTTCATTTAGTGTAGATCAAGCATTGGTTTGGAAGATTCGAGCAGAAATCAAGCATAATCCAAGCAAGAACATGAAGATGGAAAGTGTTGTTTGAGCAAGATCTAAGCCTCTCCAAACCTCAATTTCTTCACAAGGCCTCATAACAAGTGCTCAGGAGTAGATCTACACACGTGCCAAGCCTTGAATCACCAGAATTCACTACTGCCATTGTTGGAGCTTCAAGAAGGTACTTTAGCCGCTTTAACTCATTATTTGAGTTGCTTTGCTTTGCTTGTGGTTGGCATACAACTTAGGTAACTTCCTTGATCTTCATGTAGTCTGGAAGACCTGTCATGTTATTTTGGCAGGCACATGTCTGAAGCCCTCCTTAAGAGGCAATGTTTGTGGTTGTTTATCTTTGTGCCTTGTACATTTAAAGACCTCCTAAGTGAAGAGGCATTGGCAGATAAAAGGGATGTGCAATCCATCCCATGCTACTCAGTTGTGTCATTCATGTTGCTCACACCATGTGTTGATGCACTTTGAATAAAAACCCAAAATCTTGTTGTGTCAGTCATGTGGAATAGAGTCCCACATTCTGGACTCCCACACCTTCATTGATTCAAGCTCTCCCAGGCCAGGGATAAGAGCTATGAGGTCTTACTCTCATCACCTTTTCATCTGCTTCACCCTGACTCTCAATGTTAGGGTTAAGAGCAAACAACACCCATTTCCAGTTGGCTTGTTTGTCGAGGTTGATTTGACCCCTTGACTAAAGCCCAGCCTTGTATGAGCCACTTGTTTGCATATAGTGTGTGTGCTTGCTCTTGTGATTGCTTATTTGCTGTTTATTTGCTGTTTCAACTTGCTTCCTGTGCGAGTTAGGTTTGGTCAGAAACCTCAACCTAGGACTATTGTGGATTGCATGACAACTATTAGGCTCGAGTCAATTTCCCTTTTAGTTTGTTATTCCCAGGTGTCTGGTTAGGAGAAAGTTTCTCCCCTGTTAAGGGGAACTACGTCGCCCTGATCCTCATACCAAATGAGGTACGTAGGCAGGAGATCATGCGAGATCTCTCCGGGCGCCCTTTTCTTTTTTGTGTGTGTTTTGTTGACAACTATTAGGTTCGAGTTCCCGACTCCCTTTTAGTCTGTGTGTTCAACCTCTTTGTTTCCTTTGACATCTCAGCGTCTTCTTGGTGTTTGCTTGACAGCTTTTAGGTTCGAGTATCAGACTCCCTGTTAGCTTGTCAATTTGATAACCTTTTTGTGTGTGTTTGGAGTCTGATGTAAGTCCAGCCATTGACATTCGGTTTCCTGTGTGCGTTTGTTTGTTTTGTTTGGAGTCTGATGTAAGTCCAGCCATTGGCATTCGGTTTCCTGTTTGTGTTCCTTTGTTTGGAGTCTGATGTAAGTCCAGCGATTGGTATTCGGTTTCCTGTGTGCGTTTGTTTGTTTTATTTGGAGTCTGATGTAAGTCCAGCGATTGGCATTCGGTTTGCTGTGTGCGTTTGTTTGTTTTGTTTGGAGTCTGATGTAAGTCCAGCCATTGGCATTCGGTTTCCTGTTGGTGTTTGTTGTTTGGAGTCTGATATAAGCCCAGCGATTGGCATTCGGTTTCCTGTTTGTGTTTCTTTTGTTCGGAGTCGGACGTAAGACCAACCATTGGCAGTGTGTTTCCGTTTGTGTGTTTACTTTGACGTCTCAGCGTCTTTGTGTTGTGTTTTGTTTCGGCGTGCGTTAGCCGAACTACGGTAGCTCTGATTCTCATTCCAGATGAGATACGTAGGCATAGGATGCGATATCCTAGCGAGCCCGTTCCCAATTTCCCCGAACTACGTTGACTCTGATGTTTGTTTCTGACAAACTACGTAGGACCAGGATGCGACATCCTGCCGAGTCACCTTCTTCCTTCTTCCATCTGTGTTTGATTCCAGTGTGTGTGCATTCTTTGAGCAGTTATTTAGCAACCTTATTCTATTCTTTTGAGCGTGGATCCCGTCGAGTACGACGGACGTGAGGGGTGTTAATACATTCCCCTTGCGTAACCGACTCCCGATCCTTGTAATCTCCGGTCGTAAGACCATTTCCTTTCCAGGTTTACTTCGAGCGTTTCCTTTCCCTCCTTTGGGATAAATAACGCACGGTGGCGGCTCTGTTTGTTTGTCTTTTCCCGCCGGTTGTTTTTCGTGAATGCGACACCAAGGCTAAAGGAAAACAGGTAGCCACCGAAGAGGTTACTACTGAGGAAGCTCCTCCTAAGACCGCATTCGAGAAAGAAGTGGATAATTTTATGAGGATTATCAAGAAAAGTGACTACAAGGTAGTCGACCAGCTAAATCAGACACCCTCAAAGATCTCCATTCTCTCACTATTAATGTGCTATGAGGCGCACAGAGCAGCCTTGTTGAAAGTACTGAATATGACCTATGTTCCACCAGAGATAACCGTTAACCAGCTGGAGTCGGTAGTTTCAAATGTAAACGCTAGCCATGGGCTAGGTTTCACCGACTATGACCTGACATCTGAGGGCAGGAATCATAACAAGGTTTTACATATCACAATGGAATGCAAAGGGGTGGTGCTTTCCCATGTTTTGGTTGATACAGGCTCTTCTGAAATTCTAGTTATCAGACTTTAGATGTCACACGGGTTGTTATGACATCCAATTCTGCACAGACAAGAATTATGCAGAACTTAAAAGTAAGTGCAGTAAATAACACAAGTAATTGTTTACCCAGTTCAGTCCAACATGACCTACATCTGGGGGCTACCAAGCCAGGGAGGAAATCCACTATCAGTAGTATTAATTCAAAGCTAAACTCACTCGTTTACAACTTGTCACTTAATCCCTACCCAATGCAATTTCAATCTTACTCTAAGATCAGAGTTCCTACTCACTCCCCCTCAATCACCTCAGTGATTACTACCTTTAATCAATATTAAAGACAACTTTGAAGTCACACTTCAAACAACTCTTGATTGTGCTTAACAGCTTTAATCAAGATACACAGCACTCACGCTTAAAAGCTTTGAGCGACACAACACTTACAACTCAATGAACACCCTATGCCAAAGCAATCATCTACGTGATAATGGCTTGGCTTACAAGATATGTCTAATACAAGACTCACAAAAATACAGCAGTGAAGTATGATGGACACACTAAATCTTCACGCCTCAAAATCCCCAAAACTGAATGAAGGAACGACTTCCTTTTATATTGCAGTACCTGGGCTTTTGCACTTGTATTCTCCTGAATTTAAGGTCACGCGAGTTCCCATAAATTCAACATCTAGGTTACTAACAAATAGGCTATTTATTAGGTTCATTAAATGTAGCTTGGTTGTTGATTTCCTGAATTTTTTCTAAGCTGTTGAATCCCTGAAGAATAGCCTGAGAAAAAGCTGAAACAGAAAACTGAACAACCTACAATATAGCATATGCTGTCAGGAATGAATGTCACAACATTCAACTTGACATCAAGGATCATATGCTGAGTCTGTTTTTCCAGAAAACAGACTGTACAATTTTGCTGACCTGTATATGACCAAAATGACCACACTACAGTAACAGCTTACATTAATAGATGTCAAAGTATCCAATTTGACATTTACACATCTGGCCTTAAGTCAGTTTTGTTATCCTCTTGGAGAACAAACTAAGTAACATGCTGAAGTATAGCAGAACACCACTCTGTCTACTGTTCAGTATATGATGAATGTCATAACATCCAGTTTGACATTCAGTCAGTAGGCCTTATGCCAGGTCTGGTCTTTCCTTGATAACCAAACTGGAAATAAATACTAAGTTCTAACAGAAAACCAGCTGTTCTATTCCTTAGTATCTGCTGACAGGTATAAATGTCACAGCATCCAGTTTGACATTCAATAAATCCTGTATTAGCTAATCCTGCAGTAACTACTCAAGTGTGTCATGACATCGGTCAAGACATCAGAGTACAGTTAGATATTCTAACCTACAATGCAGTCACACATACACACCATGTCATGACATCAGTCAAGACATTAGAATCCAGCTAGTGTTTTACCATATAATACAGCTAATTAAACACCTACATCTTCTCTGAATGTTCTTCCAAAGAAGGCCTTGATGAAGTTGGATTGCGATGGCATCCCCCTAAGGCCAAGTAATTTAGTTGTGAGGGCTTTTGATGGCTCTAAGAGATCTGTCTTTGGCGAAGTCGAGTTGCCAGATAAGATTGGACCGCAGGTGTTCAAGAGCACCTTTTATGTGATGGATATCCAGCCTGCCTATAGATGTCTGCTAGGTCGGCCCTGGATTCATGCTGCCGGTGTTGTTACTTCTACTCTCCACCAGAAGCTCAAATATGAACTAGAAGG
The DNA here is from genome assembly GCF_024323335.1 of Lathyrus oleraceus. NCBI lineage: Eukaryota > Viridiplantae > Streptophyta > Magnoliopsida > Fabales > Fabaceae > Lathyrus > Lathyrus oleraceus. Next base: position 347,319,690 of record NC_066583.1, read on the forward strand.
TCAGGTCATCACCGTCTGTGGTGAAGAGGATATTTTTGTTAGCCACCTGTCTACATTTAAGTATGTGGAGATGGATGGCAAGATGCATGAGATGCTGTGTCAGGGCTTCGAAGCCATAAACATCAGTGAGGTTGCGCCCGAAGCTCTCTTTTCACCTAAGTTTGAGAAGGTCGGGACTTCCATCTCTTCATACAAGCAAGCTGTTGAAGTGGTTAAAGCTGGTAATGCCCAAGTCTAGGGCAAATTTGTGGAGCCAGTCATCAAAGAAGACAAGTTTGGATTGGGGTTCACTCCGGGGTCTCAGAAGAATGAAGCTGGTACTTTCCCTAGCGGGGGTTTGGTTTCTCCCCACATCATCAATGCTGCAGATGAAGACAAGGCTGACAGCGACTGTGACTTAGATAGCTGGATTCGCCCGTGTGTCCCGGGAGAAAAGCTCAACAATTGGTCGTCTGAAAAAGTCGTCCGAGTTACTCTACTGAAAGAGTAATTTTTATTGTTTTCCTTTACATGCATAATAAAGTCTTACACTTTGCCCAAGGTGTAATGACTCATCTGTAGGGCCATCCATTTAGTTATATTTCGCAATTATTTTCATCATCAATAAAGGACAACTTTTGCAAACAATTTTGTGTTCTCTTTCTTTCAATTATTTTTACTTTTACAAAAAAAAACAATAAAAATGGCAATGTTTCTTTTTCGTTTTTCTTTCCAAAAATCTCTCTCGTTCTAAGGTAAAGCATGATCCTCCATCATGCAGAGATGATCACCCGGATCTCACTGCTAACGACACTGCTATGGCCAAGTATGACTTTGAAAATCCTATCTATCAAGCCGAAGAAGGAGTTGAGGAAGATTGTGAATTGCCTGAAGAGTTAGCCAGGTTGTTGAAACAGGAGGACCGAGCTATTACACCTTATCAGGAGGTGATTGAGACCGTCAACATTGGTACCGAAGACGACAAGAAAGAGATCAAGATCGGGGCCAGTCTACAGGCCGAGGTGAAAGAAAATTTGATCAGTTTGCTTCGTGAGTACGTCGACATCTTTGCTTGGTCCTATCAAGATATGCCAGGTTTGGATACAGACATCGTTATGCACAGGTTACCGTTGAATGACGATATGCCGCCGGTGAAGCAGAAGTTACGCCGAACTCATCCTGACATGGCAATGAAAATTAAAGAAGAAGTTCAGAAACAGTGGGACGCAGGGTTTCTCGCTGTGGCCAGTTACCCACCATGGGTTGCCAATATCGTACCGGTACCCAAGAAGGATGGCAAAGTACGGATGTGCGTCGATTATAGAGATTTGAATAGAGCTAGTCCGAAAGACGACTTCCCATTACCTCACATCGATGTTTTGGTTGATAACACAGCTCAGTTCTCCGTATATTCTTTCATGGATGGTTTCTCCGGTTATAATCAGATCAGGATGGCGTCGGAAGACATGGAGAAAACGACATTCGTCACACTGTGGGGTACCTTTTGTTATAAGTTCATGCCTTTTGGGTTGAAGAACGCAGGGGCAATGTACCAACGGGCTATGGTAACACTTTTTCATGATATGATTCACAAAGAGATCGAATGCTATGTGGATGATATGATTGCCAAGTCCCGAACAGAAGAAGAACATCTGGACAATCTGCAGAAGTTGTTTGAACGTCTGAGAAAGTTCAAGTTAAGGCTGAATCCGAACAAGTGCACTTTTGGAGTACGAACTGGTAAGCTGTTAGGTTTCATTGTAAGTGAAAGAGGGATAGAGGTAGATCCTGCGAAAGTAAAAGTTATTCAAGAAATGCCTGCACCTAAAACAGAAAGAGAGGTTCGTGGCTTCCTGGGCAGATTGAACTACATTTCAAGGTTCATATCTAATCTTACAGCCACATGCGAGCCATTGTTCAAAATGCTGAGAAAAGAGCAAGAGGTCAGGTGGAATGATGATTGTCATAAAGCCTTTGAAAGAATAAAAGAGTATTTACAAGAGCCCCCGATTCTAATGCCTCCAGTAGAGGGAAGACCGTTGATCATGTACTTGACGGTGTTAGAAAGGTCAATGGGTTGTGTGCTCGGTCAGCATGACGAGTCAGGTCGAGAAGAGCATGCAATATACTACCTTAGCAAAAAGTTTACCGACTGTTAACAAAGATACTCACTGCTCGAGAAAACTTGCTGCGCTTTGGCATGGGTTGCTCGCCGACTAAGACAGTATATGTTGACTCACACGAATCTATTGATATCAAAGATGGATCCAGTCAAGTATATTTTTGAAAAGCCAGCGCTTACCGGAAGGGTTGCTAGGTGGAAAATGATACTGACAGAGTATGACATCTAATACACTTCACAAAAAGCCATCAAAGGAAGTGTCTTGTCAGACTATCTTGCAGAGCAATCGATTGATGATTACCAACCTATGAGGTTCGACTTTCCTGATGAGGACATCATGTTTCTCAAATCGAAAGATTGCGAGGAACCACTCCCGGAGGAGGGGCCTGACCCTGAATCCAAATGGATTATGGTGTTTGATGGGGCGGTCAACGTCAATGGTCGCGGAGTTGGTGCAGTGTTGATCACGCCAGAGGGGGTTCATATGCCATTTTATGCCAGAATAACTTTTCCCTGCACCAACAATGAAGCTGAATACGAAGCTTGTATCCTAGGACTTGAGGAAGCCATCAACCTACGGATTAAAGCCCTGGATGTATACGGGGATTTAGCTTTGGTCATCAATCAAACCAACGGGAAATGGTATACACATCAGCCTCATTTGGTTCCTTACAGAGACTATACGAGAAGATTGTTGACTTTCTTTACGACGGTGAAGCTGCATTACGTTCCTCGTGAAGAAAACGAATTTGCTGATGCTTTGGCTACCTTGTCTTCGATGATTAAGGTGCTATGTTGGAACTACGTACCCAGAATTGATGTATCTCGACTTGACATACCCGCCTATGTGTTTGCTGCCGATGCAGTATCTGATGATAAGCCGTGGTATCATGACATCAAGCGTTTCCTGAAGAGTGAAGAGTACCCAGTTGGGGCGTCTTCGAATGATAAGAAGACGTTGAGGAGGTTAGCCGGTAGCTTCTTTCTGAACTCAGATGATACTCTGTACAAGCGAAATTTCGATATGGTCTTGCTCAGATGTGTGGACAAGCAGGAAGCGGACATGTTAATGCAAGAAGTACATGAGGGATCTTTCGGTACCCATGCCGGAGGACATGCAATGGCTAAGAAGTTGTTAAGATCGGGGTATTATTGGTTAACAATGGAGGCAGACTGTTGTGCATACGCCCGAAAGTGTCACAAGTGCCAGGTTTACGCAGATAAAGTGCATATCCCTCCAAGCCCATTGAATGTCATGTCGTCACCTTGGCCTTTTGCAATGTGGGGCATTGATATGATTGGCAAGATCGAACCGACTGCTTCCAACGGCCATAGATTCATTTTGGTCGCTATTGATTACTTCACTAAGTGGGTGGAAGCGGCATCCTATGCGAATGTCACGAAGTAGGTGGTAGCCAGATTTCTGAAAAGAGATATCATCTGCAGATACGGAGTTCCCGAGCGGATCATTACTGATAATGGTTCGAATCTCAATAACAAAATGATGGCAGAGCTTTGCCGGGACTTCAAAATCGAGCATCACAATTCTTCCCCTTACAAGCCAAAGATGAATGGTGTTGTTGAGGCAGCTAACAAGAATATTAAGAAGATTGTGCAAAAGATGGTGGTAACATACAAGGACTCGCATGAGATGTTACCGTTTGCATTACATGGGTATCAAACTTCAATTAGAACATCCACCGGGGCAACACCTTATCAGCTTGTGTATGGCATGGAAGCAGTTCTTCCGGTTGAAGTCGAAATTCCTTCTTTGCGGGTCCTGATGGATGTTGAGCTGGACGAAGCAGAATGGGTTCGTTCTCGATACAACCAGCCGAGCCTAGTTGAGGAAAAGAGACTAGCAGCTATATGCCATGGCCAACTATATCAGAGACGGATGAAGAGAGCGTTTGATCAGAAAGTGTGCCCTCGGGAGTATCAAGTCAGTGAATTGGTACTCAAAAGAATTCTTCCTCCCAACACAGATCACAGGGGCAAATGGACACCGAACTATGAGGGCCGATACGTGGTTAAAAGGGTTTTCTCTGGTGGAGCTTTGATGCTAACAACCATGGATGACGAAGACTTCCCATCCCCTGTCAACTCAGACGCAGTTAAAAAATACTTCGCATAATTGACCCGTTGGACAAAAGAAAAAGAGTCCAGGCAGAAAAAAGGGCATCCCGACGAACCAAAAAAAAATAAAGAGGTTCGGGCAAAAATTAGGGATATAAAAAATAATAAAATAAAAAAACGTACACCCGGTGAGTCGAAAACCCGAAAGGGCAGCTCAGGCAAAAAAGAGTATCCCGGTGGATTGAAAACCCAAAAGGGCGGTCCACGCAAAAGAGGGAATAAGCGAATGACTGCGATCTAAGTCCATCCGTGTTATATCACCGTTTCATTCAATCCGGAAATCTTCGAAGGTTAAAGATCGACTAATCATCCACTTCAGAAAGCAAGATGAGCAGAGCGTCTTGAGGTCATACGAGCCATAGCAGAGTCGAAACTCAGTGGAACCCCGTATCCACATTGCCATCAGGATAGTTTCTTTCGTTAAATTTATAGCGATCGCCTCTTTTCAGGGATCAGCTTCCTGATGTACTCGCCTATTCCTGACATAAATTTTTCAACCAATAAAAGTCGAATAATTCAGTTAAAAAGCCTCTTTATTTTTCATTTATCAGTTTGTTTGCAAAAGATGTCTAAATTCTTGATTAAACATATTGCATCTGAACATAATGGTGGCTTTTGCAGATGATTTGCACAGGAAAACATTTAAAATTGCTTTGAATGTGCTTAATCCCGGACGGTGAATTCAAACCGAGTAATTCCCCCGGGACATACGTGTGTGATTGCAGGTTACAGGAACTGGATGCCAAGTCATGAATCCTCATCCCCAAGCGATTTACAAAGTCTCTCCTCAGCAGAGCATGTCCCCCAGTAGAGTTGCACCTTGTAGCCCCAGCAACAGCGGAGTAGTTGCATACCCAACAGACAAGAGGGTGGTGTTCCCAGTGTTCATCTCATTCCCCAGCAGATTATTTTTAACAGATTTGTTTTGATCCTCAGCCTGAGGACGATCAGCAAGTTCATATCCCCAGCAAAGGTCGATTCCTACGACATTTCCCCAGGAAGTTCCTTCCCCACAGACTCTCCTCGCAGAGCCTCGTCAAGCAAAGTTCTCATGGTTGATACTCCCCCAGCAAGGTCAACTATTCAAAAAAAAGGGAGAGCCGATTTATTTTCGGTGGCTCCCCGGTCCCGGCAGACGGATCATTCCCCACAGAGCATTCAAGGATTGATACAGCGATCCGTTCCCTACCGGAGTTTGCTTCCCCAAGCAGATTTCTTTTTGCACCATGCATAACATTTGCATTTGCATGCATATCAAGCATACACATAAGCTGATAAACAGGTTCTTCAAAGCAGACTGAAGAATTACTTTACAACCAAAATCATGAGATTCAGCCAGAGGATCAAGTGTATGTGATCCAGCATGAGGGTCATTTCAAAGATTCAGCCTGAGAATCGTTTTCCAAAGAGCCAGTCTGAGGTTCAACTTGAAGATTCTGCCAGAGAGTCGCCTGCAAGCGTTATTTCCCCAGCAAGCCAGCTAGAGGAGGAGATTGACAGCTCAACATAAAATCAACCTACAAGAGGATCCAGCCCGCAGATCGTATTTAAAAAAAAAAGAAAAAAAGAAAAAGAAAAAGTCTAATTGAAGAGTCGCTACAACATGTTCTAGCCTGAAGAATATGTACGAAGCCCAAAAAATGGAATATTCTCGAAGCTGCATATCTAACATGAAGGTTGGGTGTAGATTTGGAAAGAGGGTCAACCAGTGCATGCCTCAGATGCGAGATCCTGGTGATGGGAATTTATCATCAAAACAATTCAGGTTTAGCCCGAAGACCGAAATAGATTCAGCCAGAGAATCAAAACGAAAATAGATTCAGCCAGAGAATCAAAACGAAAGTAGATTCAGCCAGAGAATCGAAACAAAGTAGATCTAGCCAGAAGATCGAAGTCAGGTCTAGCCCGAAGACCGGAATAGATTCAGCCAGAGAATCAAAGAGAATAGATTAAGCCAGAGAATCGAAACAAGGCAGATCTAGCCAGAAGATCAAAATCGTATCCAGCCCGAGGGTCAAAATTAATATCCAACCAGAGGACTAAATTGAGTATAGATTCAGCCAGAGGATCAAAACTCCAGATTAAGTCAGAAGACTGATTCAGATTCAGCCAGAGGATCGGAAGAAAAATAAACAGCGCGGTGTATTTCAGCATTTTTGTGGTGTTCTCAGAGCGCAAATTTTCGGTCTGTCTTCGGTATTCAATCACAGCTCACCCTGTTGGTCTGATAAGTTGTTCGCTTTCATCCTGCTCGGGTTAGCTGATGATTGAATAGGGACAGCTGTAACACCCCAAAATTTGCCCTCCTCATTCGTGCATTCATTTTTAGGTCATTTAACATTTCATATGGGATTTCATCATGTCAATCAGAATCAGATCCAAGAAGCTTGAACATCATCCAAGATACTTTATGGGTTCTATCCGGGTGATCAGTCAACACAAGGGAAAGACTTGAGTTACTTCCAACAGGTTCAAATGGGGTCTATTCATCATTCAGAACGCTAATCTTGAAGGAGCAAAAATTTGTTCATGAGTTGTCATGCTCGCTAGGCGAGCAGAATGGTTCGCCTAGCGAACCTTGAACTGTCATGCTCGCTAGGCAAGCAAATCCTTCGCTATGCGAAGCGCATGCGTTTTGAGAAAAATAACAGAAAGTCATGGGCTTGAGTTGCCCTAATTTGAGCCTACCAAGCCACGAAAATCAGGTTATAAATTCAGAATTTCATTGAGCCAAACCCTAGGCTATTCCTATTTACCCTGGCAGAAGAGAAAAGCTAACAGAATTCAGAGCAGCCTCCAGACAGCTCTGAAAAGTTGACTCTGACTCACACACTTTTTCACCTCCGTCTCACACAAACCCTAACATTGCTTTGCAAACCCAGCCGTGTCATTCGATTTTAATCGATCTCTCTAATCAGGTTTGCCCTTATTCCCATTACTCTATGCTTTCAATTTGAATTCTCTAAATGTATGAGGTATCGTTAGGTTTTGCCCACGGGTTTAGATATGCATGAATGTGTAAACAATACCTTGAATGTTTAATCGTTTCGTTGCTGATGGATACCATAGGGTTTGGGTTGCCGAGATCGTACTGTTATCCATGAAGAACTCAAAACCCGCAGGCATTCGCTAGCCGCTTCGCTGGGCGAGCCTGCAGCGAAGCTTCGCTAAGCCTTCGCTAAGCGAAGCAGCAGCGATCGCGATAACAATTGTTTTTTCTGTTGGCTCTAATCTGTTTTGTGTTCGTCGTGGCATTGTTTTCTCCTGATTCTATCCTGTTACTCTAACCTGTTTGTTGAGTTTTTGTGAGGGCTCACATGACTTTAGAAGATATGGCTTGCTTGGTATTCCACTTTATTTGTGGGATACCACCTGGAGGTTTATTCCGATTACCTGTACTGACTCGCTTTCTTTGATGGTGCTAGCTTGAGGGATCTCCGGGTTTCTTCTGTCGTTAGTTGCTATTACTTCGGATTTTTATCCGTGCGGTAGATCTCTTGATCCCTTTATTTTTCCCGCATTTTACCGCTTTCTTAGCTGGAAGACCTCGATAGGAGACAATGTTTTTGTGTGTTTACTTTTTGTGCCTAAAGACCTCCAAGAAGAGGCACCAGTGCTAAAGACCTCCATGAAGAGGTAACTGACGGATAAAAGTGATTAGTAGTCAATCCCTCGTTATTCAGTGCGTCGTTCTTTAAGATCACACTACGTGTCGATGCTTCAGAACAAAAGCTCAAGATCTTTTGTCCGGTCGGTCAGTGGAGAGGGTTCCATCTTTCTGAACCCCCACGCCTTGTCATGAGCTCACCCTGTCCAGGGTTAAGAGTTATGAGGTCTTATCCTCATTACCCTTTTGATCTGCTCACCCTGACATTCAGTGTCAGTGGTTAAGAGCCCTGTTGATTACCCTTCCATGGCTTGTTTGTCGAGGTTGATATGACCCCTCTTGACTAAAGCCCTACCCATATATGTTTGAGCCCCCTCGTCGGCGTGTTTACTTTATGCATATTTGTTTTATATGGTGTGATCGTCTCCCCATAGGGTTGCTAGGCTTCGTATAGTCTTTCGGTGGCATGTCAATTAAGGTAGCACTGTTCCTTCGTCTAGGACTTCCTTTTTGCATGAACATCCCTAAAACACAAACAACTCATTGATTTTTCTTCTCCTTAGAACACGTTTACTCCTTCTACTACAGGCGAGTAAGTCTTCAAAGGTCGAGCATCCGGTAGATTGCGTAGTAACGTCGTTCGCCCAAAACACAACCCTTAACCCGTAGTTAGCTGAACTACGGCTTGCTTTGATTCTCATTCCAGATGAGATACGTAGGTATAAGACGCGATGTCTTAGCGAGAACACTCCCCCCTAACCCATAGGTAGCCGAGCTACGAAGACTCTGATTCTCATATTCAGACGAGATACGTATGCAGTGGATGCGACATCCGCGCGAGTCATTTTCTTTTGACCCCTCTCTTTTAATAAATAGTACATTAGATAAACCCACACCCTTTAGACGAGAACAACAAGAGTGGATCCCGTAGAGTACTACAGATGCGTAGGGGTGCTAATACCTTCCCTTCGCATAATCGACTCCCGAACCCAAGATTTGGTTGCGAGACCTTGTCTTTTCCTTTCCTTTTCCCAGGTTTACTTCGAGCGTTTCCTTTCCCTCCTTTGGGATAAATAATGCACGGTGGCGACTCTTCTGTCTTTTCCTTCTTCGTCGGTCGTTTTTTTTCGCACTCCTATTTTTTTTTAGGCTGCGACAAGAGGGAAATTCCATATTCCTTCTGGTGGTTCTACTAGTTGGCCAACGTTTCCCATTGTGGACACTGAAGCCAAATAAGGGTTAAAGGGCGATGATGTTGCCATCTTGATCTCTGAATATATTGATGTACTAGGGTGTAGGCTTGCCATCATTGCAGTCGGCATGCGATACGGTTGTTCCTTTTAAGGCAACGAGAAGCCTACATAAGGAGACTTTAGTCTTTTGGATTCCGTAATTCCCTAACGACAGTGGGTGTAGTTGGCACGTGTGGTGATTAATTCCCCACATCTGGCAGTATAAAATATGCCACTTCTTGGCTTATGACCGTAGGCATCTCCTCAACTGAGGTTAGAGCCATAGGACTGCCGACGCTAGCAACCGTTGGTTGTCCTCCTGAATTTGGAGTATTACTTTGGAAGGGGGTTTAGTTTTTTCGAGATATACCAGAAATACATTTACCACTCCTAAGTGCATACAACATAAAAATTACAAAAGCTGAAGACACAAAAAAAAAAAGCGTAAGACACTACTTTTCTGCAAAAGTATTCGCACAAAAGGGTTCCACTGGCGTGCTAATTTGTTTACCTGTGTTTTTGCTAAATAATCACGAGTTTGAAAGTATGTGAGATTAACTAGAAAAATATTCAAAGCAATTTGTGCAAATAACTTATGTGAACACACATGCGTGTGAATTAAATACAGTGTAACAAAAGATTTTAAATGAAGTCAAGTTGTGATAAATGATACGGTATAACTGCATTAAATAACAATAAATAAAGCACAGTAAAAAATACTTGTTCTGTTTAAGGAGACAAAAAGATTAAAAAAGGGTGGACACAGATGCATACATGTTTCTCGCTCAACTATTTTTCTCTATGACTCGGGTACTCCAGTGGTATTTAGGGTATGTATGAAATTTTGGACCCTTGATCCCATGTATGAGTCTTCTATTTATTTTATTTACAAGATAATCGTTGAAGACGGTTATGACCACTAGGAGTTTGTTGCATTTGTTCCATGTTTATTCCTTAAGGTTCCCACTAGTGCGCTTACGTATCATTTAAGACGCTATCTGCTTGTAACCCGCATTTAGTGGTAATTGTGTTTCCACTTCTTCACAATCTCTTGACGATAAATTCTCCAGCGTGTTGTCGACGATACCTATAAAAGCTCTAATACTTATAAAATTACTAAGTGTTTTACACCATGCTGTTTAGTCGACCAGTCCTTTTGGTGGAATGAGGGCTCCTGTCGATTGTCCTTCTCGAGATTATGGACATGTTTATGTCGACTGTCCTTTCTGAGATTTTAGACATATTACTAGAGATATGGGTTTTAGGGGATTTATCCGTGAGAGTCCTCCAAATCATATCTCGCTGTGTATATGGCTCGGTCGAGCCTTCTTCGTTGGTCTGTCGACGACTCGTCATTAATGCTTCTCTTAAAGACACTTCATTAATGTTTCTTTAATAAACGTCTCTTCATTGACATTCCTTGTTGACTTGCTGAAAATCCAAGTGAAACACAAACACTAAATTTGGTTATACTTTATATTGATAAACACCACTAAAAATTCATTTTAGCCACCACTTTCAGAGTCGACCATCATCATCGACGCTAAGAGATGTAATTTAGCGTCAACCTAGTCCATGCTACAAGCCATTTTTAAAATTAGAATATATATCACTCAAACGGAATTGTGATACATGTTCCTATAAAATATATGATTCATCTTTGTTCATAAGACACATTCACATCAAACCATTCTTGACTAATTACACCCTGAAAGATAGACTAGTTATTGAAATTACTTTGATATCCTTATAAGTCATTATATATAGGATTAGAAAGAGTTATATTAAAATGTAAATTTGTCGTTTTATTACCTCTATAGGACCAGGAATGGTTAATAGTGATATGTTTGCTTAAAGAGTTGTGTTTATTCTACATGAGTTGTTATCCCGAGAACATCTCTTATAAGAGCCGGTTGGATTGTAGAGAAGTGCATTCACATTGAACTTCAATTGTACCTAATTATTGCATGTAGTAACATTGCAAAACATTATCGACTGATTTCATCGCTAAATCACTAATAGTCAATGCTAACTAAAAATGGTCTTTTTATAGAATTTTTTTTATTCTAACTATATAGTGTCTATATATACAAATCTACTTTTGTAGTGTTACTAGTGTAGTTTACTAAAAATATGTCTAATGATATTTATACCAACGGTTTAGTAAATTTTTGTAGGTATATATCATCTATACCCACAGTTTTGTCAAGCATCACTATAGAAAGGCACAATTATATGGCAAATTTCTTGCCGGATTTTATAAGAGTTGATTGTATTGTAGAGAAGTGCATTCAAATTGAACTTCAATTGTATTTGATTATTGTAATAACATGTAAAGCGTTAGCAACCAGTTTGCAACATGTCGCTAAATCACTAGTCGTCATTGTTAATGACCGATTTTCCCATTTTGATCTCTAAATCAATCATATAAGGCACAAAATACTATATGGCTATTTATGTGAAAGGAATATTGATTGCTTTAATGCCTCACCTTTGCATTTTGATGGTTCATATTGGCAATAGCCACATAATAAGTAGATGAATCTAACATTTTTTGTGTAACATTGCCACTTCCTGTAAATAAAATAAACACATATGGATAATAACATCAAAACAAATATACCATAAGAGCATTATTTTACATGTAATTATATTTTATATCATGGATATTATTCCAATACATTGTTGCATCAAGGAATAATGGATCCTCTTTCCACTCAGCTATGCTATCTCTACATGTATTTGTGAAAGATTAGAAATAATGAAAGAATATCTTTAACTATTAAAGGTGCTACTAAGGACTTAGCACTAACAAAAATATCTAACTGAGTATTTTTATTCTGGTAGAATATTCATTCCTGCAAAAGCATAATTGCATAAAACATCATGTTTACATGGTTTAAGAACATAGAAAAAATAAAGGAAAACATGAAAAAAAACATAACAAAGGGTTCATGCCTTTTGAGATTTTGGTGGTATGGATTCATCATACATCGATGTCCAATTTATTTTGACATCTAGTAAAGGAGCATAATCAAATCCATAAAGCATCATACCAGATTTTGGCTTATTATTTTATTGCACCTGTTATTATGTCATAAAACATTAGCACATAATAGTAATAATAATAATAACACAACCAAAAACAGTTAAATGAGTAGATATATAACAAGGAAAATACTAAGAAAATGTTCAAATTTTAATTACTAACATTGAGGTGATTTCTATCAAATGTGAAGAGTAGGGTCCCAATTATAAATTAGATATGCGGACACCAACAATAGGAGTAATAGATTCTACATGAAAATGAGAAGAACAAAAGATTCATGATTGCGACCACAATTGAGATTCCATATTAGAATTTAATTAAAGAGAGAAAAAATGCTTTAAAAGACTACTAATCAAGCAATGCAAGACGAAACATCTTCCCACGTGAAAATAATAAGTGACTTTGTGTTTGAAATGTTGACTTGTTCTTGTTGGTTGATATGGTTGTGTTGGATATCTTCATGGTTAAAATAAGAAGAAGGTGCCTCAGATGTGTGGTTGTAAAAATTATTTAGTTGTAAAAATTATTCTATAAAGATTTTGGAATAACTCTAATGAATCCACTGTAATCTAAAAATTATATTGTTCAGTCAAAAATAAAATATTGAAGTGAAGATTAATTGTTGTAAATTAATAAGAATTAATAATCTTGAGTATGTTTTAAAATGATAAGAAAATATGATAGTGAAGATTAACTTTTTTAATTCAAAAATAGGCAAAATACTTGTGAAGTATTACAATAGTCAGCTTATATTTTGAATTCAAAAATAAAAGTGTTGTAGAATGTAAAACAATACAACATTTGAAAACTATTGTTGTAGGCGAAACAATACAACGTTTGAAATATATCGATGTAGGCGAAATAATGCAATATTTAGCAAAAGTGTTACTGAAACTGTGTGTTTATTTAAGGGTCGTAACCTTATGAAACAACACCAATTTTGTCTATAAATTGAGCGTTTTGGATTCAGAAAAACACATCAAAAAAACCTATCCTCTTCACAATTTTTTTGGATTTCATCTTTCCTACATTCAAATTTTCATCTGTCTTATGCAAACTCAAATATATGCTGAATTATCTTGGATATTCTTGCGTACAAACTCTTAGATAAATTGAGAGTGATTAAAATACTATAAACAAAATGACCCGTTCATGATTCTAACCTCGATCCGTTTGATTTAAATTTTCTAACGGTTGGATATTTTCATGGTTAGAACAAGAAGAAGGTGCCTCAGATCTGTGAGAGTGATGGTTTAATTCTTCTTCCATTGGTTGCAATTAAGATGAAAATCTCCGTCACAAATTAATTTTAAAAAGAGACGAATAATAATAATTGGATACACAATTATCTGAATCTCTCTTTTCGTAAGTAAAATAAAAACATGGTATGATATTTAGTTGTAAAAATTAATCTATAAAGATTTTGGAATAACTCGAATCTATCCACTGTAATATAAAAATTATAATGTTTAGTCAAAAAGTAAAAGAATAAGATCTTTCAAGTTAGGTAGAGTATATTATATATAAATAGTATATATAAAAAAAAAATACTAGTTTTTTCTTAAACTTGTTGTAATTCAAAGTTCAATCGAAAATTAAATAAGAATTGATTAATAATTGTTATAATTAGAGTTTGACTCGTTAGTCTCGATCAATTTGGACATCCACTAATGCTCATGAGTCATTCGATTTCGAGCTAAACTAATTTGTTTCTTTAATTAAAAAATTTGTATTAATTTTCTTTTATATAATTTTTTTTGAAAAGAGTTTGAATTTTTTTAATTAAAAAGTTGGGAGAACCATATTTTAGTGATTTAAAAATAATAAGTTTATATTTTTATTTCAATGTTAAAAAAAACTAAATATTATTTACATCAAACCCAAAAATATTACAAACATATATTACAAACTCAATTTGGTCAGTTTGACCTATAAATCGCATTGAAGCAAGATGTCCAACGTGTACGAACGTCTTTAAAATTTTCTTGTGAGAATGATGTAATATTGTTACAGTAGGAAATTGAAGGAAATGGAAGATTACTTGATTTAGAATAATAACATACTTTTATGCATGTGGTATAAATTATTAATATGTTAGTGTAAATATATATAATTGATCCCTAGAATCAACAATATCGACAGAGACAATATTTAACATGTGTTTCATGACATATAAACCATACTCGTATCCTCCTTTCTATTTCATCGTCTAAATATTTAAATATTAAATGAATATATAACTACACATTTAATTAGATAAATGAATGTAACAAGTATGCCACTTATTAAAGGGGTACAAAATGCAGGCTTTTATTTTTAACTTCGTTCAACATATTATGTCGCTCCACAACTCTATATATGGAAATAAATTTAAATATATTACATGCTAAGCTAATTACAAATTCAAAGAAAATATTACTAAAAGTATCATTAAATATAAACTTATGTAGAAAGTAAATATTTTGTCTTTAATTCAAGTGGTTTGGCCAAGGAACCTAGCATAACTATCATATTCGTCCAAAGATAGATAATGATAAAATTCCAATGACCACTAAATGAACACGGGCATAATTATTATTTGGTAAAACATGGAAACTAACTATAATAGAGAACCATAATTTCAAAACTAGTCATGAGTCGATAAATGGTGTTAAATAACAGTCTTTATTATCATCTCTTAACCGCGATGATTTGAATGATCCAATCAGTATTGGAGAATTATATATACATCAAATACTATACGGTTCCAAGAATTCATAAATATCTGATTTATTTGATTCTATACAAAAATGATGTATGTGTGGAACCTTATTTTGCAAGTGATATGTCTTTAATAAGGACAACTACTTTTGATGATGACAACTAGTGCTTAATGATGACAACCTAGTATTTAATAATAACAACTATAAGTTAATGCGGTTAAAGCGGTTAAACATGCAAATCAAAGTATTAGGGTTTTATGAGCTTGACTCTCTGGTGATGGCAACTAAATGGAATATAATCAAGTTTCATATCAAATTAAACTCAAGCAAGTGTCTATCAGGATGAATCATGTGATAAGTCTTAAAGTATAAGAAAGTCCTACCTCGATTGGTATGGGTGAGCATACTATAAAGCATAAGAGCATTCTCGTAAAAGTACATGGCTAAATCATCCACATGCACATAAACTTGTTTTCAAACTTATGTTTTCTAGAAAATATTTTTAAAATACCTTGAAATTGTGCATATGAGTTAGAAGTAGTCAGAAAAGCTTTGGGCAGATTTTTGTCTTTGTCAATCGATTGACACCTTAACCCAATCAATTTATTAAATTCAAAAATGCACCCTAAGTGATTAATACAACATCTTAATGAGGTGTAATGGTTGAATATCTTTCCTTTCCATTTTTAACATAATAATCGATTAATTTGAACGCAACTTATCGATTGGTGTATGTTGTCAATCCATTTGCAAGTCATAAAAGGCCATAATCTTTTTTTTCTTTTTTATTTCAACCTCTAGTCTATAAATAGAGGTCCATTCCCAGTTTCAAAAGCATCCAAAAACGTGATTTCATTTCTCACTTCTCACTCTCTCTCTCTAAAAGTTTCTCTTTAATTTCTCTCACTAAGAATTTAGCCGAAATGCTTTTCGAGAAAGTCATTTTGCGAGTGTTGTACTTTTGGAAGGGTAGTTTTTTAAGTTTTCCAAGGATTTTTTTGTTTATACCTTGGTTGAACATTTTATCCATTTAGGGATTGTTTGTTTAGGTTTGAAGCTAAACTCGTAAAAAGCTTAGGTTAGGGATCTATGTGATCAAGTCTCTTGTTTAGGTTAAAGATTAGCCTATGATAAAATCTCATAGGTTCTTGGTTTGCCCATGATAAAACCAAGTTTAGGTTAAAGCTCAACCCAGTGTAAAATGCTTGTTTCGGTTGGAGATCAGGTCGGTGATATAATCTCACAGGCTATTGGTTAACCCGGTATAAAACCAAAATTTAGGTTAACGAGCTCATCTCAGTGTTAAAATCTCCCAAAGTTTGTTTGAAGCTTGAAGACTAACTTCTCCAAGATTCTTGTCGAAGTGATACTAACCACTTCGATTCACCGATTGGAAGGAAGACTCACCGCATATCTCTTGTGTTTGCTGTTTGGTTAGAAGTTACCATAAACTTCATTTTTCCTCGTATAAGAAGGTTCAAGAGTCAACCTACTAAAATATCATAACTTTATTGGATACTCTCAAGATCAATTCTTGGGGACGGGGTTAAGTCGTTTTTGACTGGACCTGTATAGTTCTTGGTGCTCCACTCTTGACCTAAATCTTTACATTTCCATATTTTATCTTATGCAATTTTTTTCGCTACATAACTGTAAAATCTTTCTAAAAATGTTTTGAAACTCTGATTTTAATCCTAAAAGTTTTTCAAATCCAAGTTTTTCTGAAACATACAGTTCTCAATCTCTTGTGTGTGAAGTCACATGTCTAACAAGTGGTATTAGAGTCTAATTCCTGTTTAAGGACTAATCGTCTCAGGAGAAAGATGACTTCCAACAAGAGTTATTTTATAAACACACCACCACTTTTTTATTATTAAATTTGATATTTGGAAAGATAGATTTAGAATTTTTATTCGAAGTATTAATCATGAATTATGGAAAACTATAATCAATTGTCTGTTTATCCCTACTAACCAAGTAAATGAAAAAGAAGTAGATAAAATTGACTCCCTTTGGACCGAAGAGGAAAAGAGAAAGTTTGAAATAGGTTTTAAAACCAAGAATTTGATAACAATGTCTTTATATGATAGTAAATTTTTTTATGTTCATCAAATTCATCATACTCCTATCATACAACTCAAGTAGAATCCTTTGAAATAACATACTCAATAGTTGAATGATCTTCAAAAGATTCAACATCAAATGAAGGAACCTCATATTCAAGAAATAATGAAGAAGAAGAAGTATCTTCAATATTTAAACAAAGAAGAGGAGGAAAGACATCAACCTCAAGGATAAATATACAAGAACCATCTTCCAACGAAGAAGATGAAGTATGCTTAAAGGCATCCTACAACCTAGATACTATTCCTGTAACTAAACCATCTTACAAACAATTGTTTAGAATGACTGCTCAGTTAGAGAAAGAACATGATAAACTTAGGGAACACAACTTAGGTATTATGGAATCTGTAAGGTATCTTGAACGAATCATTAAACAATTCTAGATAGAAATAACTAAGATCAGAAATTTAAAAGAAACATGTGAGACATGTGTCTCCCTGAAAAAAGAAGTAATTGATTTATGTGAGACCATAGACAAGTTTACCCAAAGGAAAGTAATCTTGACTTGATCTTATCTAGTCAAAGATATTCTTTAAACATGAATCGTCCAGTTTATAAATGCACACACTGCAAAAGAGTTGACCTTTTATTTTGACAAATTGAAAAGATCTAAAGGAAACAACCTTAGACCTTCAGGAACTAATGCACATGGGTCTAAGAAGACATGGAACCGAAGGTGAAACCTTAGTGCTTTTCAGGTATGCTTTGCGGCTTGAAGTTCTAACGATTATAATTGGAGCTATGCAAAGAAAAATCAAACTTCTAAGTATACACTTTGTTTTAAGTCTTTGATCCAAGAATGCACAACGACAGAAAATAATCATTATTGTGATCAAAGCAAGTGTTCTTGAGAATATCTCAAGGTGTATGATCTTTAGTGATGAATTGAATGACTATGTTTGTAATGATGAAAAACAAGAAAAAATGTATATGGCTATCATATGGTGTATGATCCATTTGTTTTTCATTTTTTATGAAATCCAAGTTGGCACTTTCTTTCTTTTTTTGTTTGGGTGTTAAATCTTAAAAGTAAAAAATTCAAAAAATTAATCCCAAGAGGAGTTGAAGCAAGAACCTTTAAATCAACAAGAGATCCCCAATCCACTAAGCTAGCTAGTTTGTTTGGGTAAAAATTTGCAAATATATATATATATATATATATATATATATATATATATATATATATATATATATATATATATATATATATATATATATATATATATATATATATATATATTTATATATATATATATATATATATATATATATATATATATATATATATATATATATATATATATATATATATATATATATATATATATATATATATATATATATATATATATATATATATATATATATATATATATATATATATATATATATATATATATATACGTATATATTATATATATATATATATATATATATGATTTCTATTTCACGTTTTTTCATAAAAAATAGATGAGATGTTTGTTTTTGAAATTATATTTTTATCTATAAAGTTTCACAATTTATTTATGTATAATAATTTGCCATATTTCACCAGAAACGTTTCTTTTGAAATATAAAAACTTAGTTAATTTTAAGAGCAAAAGTATAAGAAGGGGATCAAAACTATTTGCATTTAAAATAAGGGGACTAATTTTATTAATAAGGTAACATAGAGGGACCAAAACTATAATTAAGCCTAAAATGAATTACTATAATAATATATTAAAAATAAGGTTAAAATAGTCTTTTGGTCCCTGCAAGTTAGCGAGTTTTTTATTTTGGTATCTGTAATTTTTTTTAATCTAAATCTCTATATCTCATTTTTTGTGTTGGTTTTAGTCCCTAAAGTCAAAATCCGCAGGTTCCATGCGGATCTTCTTTTGGATTTTATCTTTAAGGACTAAAACTAACACAAAAGTGACATATGGGGACTCAAACCTAAAAAAAAATAGAGGAATCAAAATCAAAAACTCGCTAACTTGCAAGGACCAAAAAACTATTTAAACCTAAAAATAATATAAAATTGAATATTATTAAAAAGATTTAAAATGTTTCGTTTTAAAAAATAATCTTTTGATCAGTTTTATTTTGACAAACAAAATTTTATAATATTTAAATGGCTTAAATAATCTTTTGGTTCTTGTAAGTTAGCGAGTTTTTGATTTTCGTTCCAGTAATTCATTTTTTTAGTTTGAGTCCCTATATCTAACTTTTATGTTAGTTTTAGTCCCTAAATGTAAACTCCGCAGGAAACCTACGAATTTTGATTTTAGAGACTAAAACCAACGTAAAAGATGAGATATATGGATTCAAACCAAAAATAAAATAAAATTACAAAAAAACAAAATAAAAAACTAACTAACTTATAGGGAATAAAAAATTATTTTAGTCTATTTAAATATATTTTAGAAATATATTTTAATATTTTAAAATATGTTTAAATATTTTAAAATTTTAAATACATTATAAATAATATTCAAACATATTTAAATAATATATAAACATATTTTAAAAATATATCAAAATGTGCTAAAATGTCCAACCATATTTTTTAAAAGTATTTCTCAAAATGTGTTTAAAAGCTTCACAATAACAAGTTGGTTTGTTGGTTAAGTAGCAAGGCATTGCGTGAATGTCACTAGGTTCAAACTTTAAGAAATAAGTTTTTTTATTTTTGTATGTTTTAAAATCTCAAGGGTTTATATATATTTAGAAATAGTATATTTTTACGAGTATTAATATTCAATAAATATTTAAAAAAATTATGTGTAGTTATAAAATAACTAATTTTAAAATTTTAAAATAATACTTCTTTATATTTTATTTAATAAATATTTATTAGAGATATTATGTATTATATATTTTTAAATATGTATTTTTTAAAGTACTATACTATAAATTTCAAATATATTATAAATAATTTATTAAATATAAAATAAATTATTTTATAATAAATTAATATTATTAAATATAAAATATAAATTAATAATATATATATATATATATATATATATATATATATATATATATATATATATATATATATATATATATATATATATATATAATATATATATATATATATATATATATATATATATATATATATATATATATATATATATATATATATATATATATACGTTATGGTATAATAATACGTTAATTAGGCTAATTAGTAAGAAGTATCATTTTGGATTATGAACAAGGGTAAAAAGGACACTTGAATGGGATAAGCAGGGGTAGTATGATCATTGTGCAATCACCCATTTAATCTATCTTGGACACAATTTTTCCATTTTTTCACTCTACTTTCTCTCACTTGAAATCAGATTTGGTGGGGTAGGAAGGAAAAAAGAGAAAACACGAGCTTTGGAGAGGAAAAAGGAAAAGCTCACGAGTGTCCACTTCCATGTAGTGCATGTGAAGAATTGGAAATAACCAATTGAAAGCAAGCATCAATCCTCTGTCTCCATCCCTCTTAGCTTTTAATTTTAGGTTTTAATTCAAATGTGGGTTCTATTTAAGTTTGATTTGGGGGATTTAGCCACCTTAAGGTAATTTTAGGTTTTAATTCAAATGTGAGTTCTATTTAAGTTTGATTTTGAGGATTTAGCCACCTTAAGGTTTGTACGAAGGGGGTTAGGAATTTGGTTGTGTGAAACTCATGTTATCATGTTTTTTTATCATTTTTGTGTTGATAGATTGAAACCTATATTTATGATTGATCTTCATGCATGATGAGAATATGTATGTTGCTTGTGTGTTATAGGGAACATGAATTGTTTATGACTTGTTACATATTTAGACCTGATGATCAGGTCTAAGTGGATACTAATGTGTGTATGTTTGATGTATGTGGCATAATGAGAAAGAACATGAATAATTATAGTGTATACCTCATGTGAATTTGTCAAATACATCATTATAACATATCATTAACATATTGGACTGACTGAGACTAATGTTAATGTAGGTACACGAAGAATTCGACTCGAAACGAAAAATCACGAAATGTTGCGTTTGGGCACAACACGACCGTATCACCTTACACGTGTTGTCTGTGTTGCTCCCGGAACTGGAGGAGAAAGAGGGTGCAGGACAACACAGACTTGCCATGTTGTGCCGCTTCCCCGACACCACAAAGTGCCCTTCCAGGCCTCCAGTTTTCTTCGTTTGGATTTTAGATGTTTCAGACAAGTGTAAGGATTGTATCCATATGTTTTTCAAGAAAAATCGCGAGTTCATAAATTTATTGACTTTTGCAAAAACGAACAAAAATCCAACTAATTATACCTAGGAGGCTTGAATTAAGTTGCTTAACGCAACAAATGAATAATTACCCGAGATAGAGAGATAACCTAGGGTAATCGAAGAGAAAACCAAAGGTTGAAGTGTTCACACGTAACAACACACCCTTTTGTTTGGTAAGACAATCGTAGTTCCAACGCTTGGTGCACGTGGAATTGTTTGACCCTATTGTTATAAATAATCTCTAACAGTTTCCAACTTTGGATGATAACATGATCATAATGTCGTGTTAATCATGGGTCATCCCCAAATCATGTGCAACGATAGTGAGGTATCCTTATGAGGTATGTAACAACAATAATGGAATGGTCTCGTAGTGGATATGAATGAGAATGGTATACATATTACTTTTGTTGATATGGTAGTTCTAATAACAGGATAATAAGGAATCGCCTTGATGGGATTCCTCGGTCTACCTCCTATGGAATGATAAGGAATTTCTGTAACGATATTCCTCAGTCTTTATACTTTAAATAAAGCCCTAATATAGGATAATGAGGAGTCTTCAATGAGGGATTTCCTAAGTCCTTCTGCAGGTTAATAAGGAATCGCCTTGAAGGGATTTCCTCAGTTCACTTCCTGCAGGATAGTAGGAAACTTCCGTGAGTGAAGCTTTCCTAGTTCTACTTGAGGGCAGCGAATTAGAAATATCGTTATATCGGTATAGTACAGCGGTACAATCCTAGCCTCCCGTTGTCCTACCTGTCTTACCCCATTTTCCCACTTTATCATTTCATCCATTTATCATATTTATAACCTTTATTTTTATTTTTTATTTAACCTATTTATTTCTTACCATATCATTAGCATTCATTCTTTTGGCATTTTTTAGAAGTCGTGTGACACTTTAAAGAAAAGTCAACAAAAGTCAAGTATGCCATATATGTTCTTTACCATATTTTGAACCAATTTTCATCTACATTCATATTTGAGTCTCATTCATAAACAAACATCACATTTAAACTTAACTTGTTTTTGCATCATACCATAAACCAATTTTCGTTCAAATCATTATCCATGCATACTTTTATTTTTAATAAAGTCCATAAAAATCAAGTTCATTTCCTTTACATATCATCATACAATATCATCGTCTTAATACCATGTTATAATTCATGCTCTCGTTTCCATGATCATTGTCTCATCCTCAAGCCATCATGCCATGCTCCATTACCATGCTCATTGGACCTACAAAACCATGATTCGTCACAAAAATCCAATATGACATGTGTTGGTGTAAGCCCTAGAGGCCAATACTTTTGGTACTTGTATCGAATTATTTATTAATAATAAAAGGCATTTTTCTTTATTATGTTTGTTTAATAAAGTCCCTGGAATAGATAGTCCATTTAATGTATCAAGTATGACTTAATCATGAGATCACATTAAAACATAAGGACACTATTCTTAAAGTGTCCGTAGTCAAGCTTTATTATGAAATGGGATAACATTAAAGCATGGAGACTATTATGTTTGTAGACTGATGATCACGTCTCATGGATCATGGATAAAGAGTTATCAAGTCTTAAACATAGGTATGAATATTAAGAGTAATATTCATACTGGATTGACCCGCTATGAGAATACTATATAGAAAGTTATGCAAAGTGTCATAAGTTATTCTCATGGTGATAATAGTGTATACCACTCTTCGACCTGAAACCACTATGGATCCTAGATGTAGAGTCGAGTGCTTTATTGCTGATCCAACGTTGTCCGTAACTGGATAACCATAAAGGCAGTTGATAGGTACTCCACGAAGCATGCTGAGGGACATGAGTGTCCTAGATGGAATTTGCCAATCCTGCTTAACAGGATAAATGTCTATGGGCCCAATATTGAACTGGACAAGGGTGACATGGTCTATACCTTGTGTTCAATATAGACATAAGGGCAAAGGGGTAATTATACACATAATTATTATCACAGGAGGTTTTGTCAGATCACATGACATTTTCGTGACTTGGGTAGCAGTGATGTGTTGCTAGATACCGCTCACTGTTTATTATGTTAAATGCATGATTTAATATAATTGCCAACGCCGCGAAAACCTATAGGGTCACACACAAAGGACGGATTGATGAGAGATAGAATAATTAAGGAACATCGTAAGGTACGGTGTACTTAAGAAGAATACGAAATATGGTAAAGTACCAAATACTTAAGTGATTTTGGCATATTCTGAGATATGGGCCAAAATGCACTTAAGTGGGCTTTTTGGCTTGAAGCCCACACAAGTGGTTCTATAAATAGAACCCCTTGGGTAGAAGCATTCACACTCCAGACAACACAGCTGAAGAGTTGGAATTTCGTATCTCTCTCTCTCACTCAAAGCCTTCACTCACAAACAGCTAGCACTGCGATTGAAGGAATCCGTTCGTGTGGACTGAGTAGAGACGTTGTCATCGTTCAACGTTCGTGATCGCCCCGTGGATCTGTATCAAAGGTTGATCATTGTCAGAGATCTGCACCAAAGGTTTGAATCTCCACAAGAGGTAACGATTCTATCACTGATCATGCTCATTCGTAAGGATCATTAAAGGAGAAATTTTTATATTCCGCTGCGCCTTGGATGGCAATTCTCCTTCAACATGAATATAAGCATAAACATAAGAATACTAACATGATAATCAAGCATTGTGGTAACAAAATTCTACAGCAAATCATCATTAATTCATGCCATAACATGCATACATGCATCAAAGTTCAACTTGAGACTACATGATTTTCATAAACCAAAACCCCTTCAACCAAACACAAAACCATAATCAACTTGAAATCTCATTTCAGTAGAAAATTAACTTCAACAAATACATTTAGAGGCAATCCTAACCCTTGATTAAACACATTTTCATATGGATCACTAATTGGTGCAATCCTAAAAATTCTTCATTTTCATTTTTCACATTCCAACTCCCTCCAAAACTCACCACTACATTTCACACGAATTCGAATTCATTCACATTCATCTTAGCCTATTTAAACAACACCATGTCACCAACAAAGGGGGGGGGGGGGGGGGGGAATGAAGATCAAAGGTTTAGATCGATTTTGAACTCGATATTTGAAGTTTCTCGAATCTTGAATTTGAGTAGAGGATGTCGAGAGGATTCCAACTCTACAAAAATTTATGAACTAGAAGGTTGTTTAGACCTTAGTCGGAGCTTGATTAGAGAGCCACCGTGTCCACCATTATTGTCGGCAAGTTCTTGAGGTTTTCATTCAAGTAAGCCTAATCCTCATTTTTTTCTTGCGATTTCTGTGTGTTATAATGTTTATACATGGTTAAGAAACATATTTCAATAATTAGTTGCATGAAAACATGTTTAAATTGAATTTTTGGAAAATCGGTTCAATAGCTCTCATGAACTCATAAACTAAAATATGGGGAAATCATGAATCTCAACCATTTTACACAAACTTATATAGCATTTGAATCGATTTTTTTACGCTGATCACGAATATGTAATTAGTCTTGCGATTGAATGTATATTTTAGCCGAATCGAGTTATTCCTTACTAGTTTCCATATCCACTTTTTGCCTTAATTCTCATGATTCATGGCTTGTTTTGAAATTCTAATTACATATTTGAATTTATGGCGAAATTTCGGTTTCAACAATATATTAGTTTCTCAAGTTCGGTTGCGTTTTAATTATTGAATTTTTTTTACATTTTTTACCTTTGTCGATACATTTCTACAAGTTACATTGTATTCCACTTTCGGTGTTTAGGAACGGAGAATTGGGGATGATGAGGTGTGAGGGGCCCACGCGACCCTTACCACTTTTTATTATTTTAATTTTATTACTTTTTTTAATTCTCTTTTGTTTTTGTATATAATTAATTGATTAAATTTATTTTAATTGATTAATTTTGTTAATTAATTTTTAATTAACTTGATTAATTGATTAAATGTATTTTAATTGGTTAATTTTATTAAAAAATTTGATTAATTAATTAAATTTATTTTAATTGGTTAATTTTGTAAATTTATTTTTAATTAACTTGATTAATTAATTAAATTTATTTTGATTGACTAATTTGGTTAATTGATTTTTAATTGGCTTGATTAATTTATGAATTTCACTTAATTGATTAATTAAATAACTTGACCACATAAAATCAACCTTTCAAAAATCAAATTAAATATTTGATCAACACCAAGTTGGTTTTCAAAATATCTCACCACTTTATCGTTATTAAACCACTATCCTAATTTAACATAACATCAAAAAAGATTATAATAAAATCGAAAGAAGAGGAACATTAGAGTCTTGCGTTCCATGTAAAGCTCGAATGACCGGTGTCATACGGTGAACTGGACTTTTTGTGGTTTTAATCGCAATGTCGCGGTTAGCAAGAGTCGCCACCGACTTTTCTTTTATCCAATAAGGAAAGGTGGAAAAGAACAGGAAAGACCTTAATTTAGATTTTGGGTTCGGGAGGTACATTATACAAAGGGAAGGTGTTAGCACCCTTTGTATCCATGGTTATCCATGGGCTCTTAATTGCTCGATCACTTATATTATCTTTGTCTAAAAAAAGTGTTTGTGAATTGTTTGGAAAATTGTTTTGAAAAGAGAATTTAACTTTGTAATGATTCTTGTATGAATGTATACAAAGTGGTTATCTCGTTTAGTTTTGAAAATTGTTTAGAAAAATATAACTCGGTAATGATTCTAGTATGAATGTATACCAAGTGGTGATTTTCTAAAGGTATTTTTAAAGGTGTGAGGTGCGAAAAAGTGTTTTAAGTTGTGAGCCAGCAATTAAGAGTTATACCGACCCAAGGTCTGTACGGGCATTTCCTATCCTTATGAGGGTAAAACTGTCCTTATTATTGAGAAATAAGTAGTTTTATCCTTTGGATGTAAAAGGGTCATCGTAGGGTCATCGATTGGTCATTGAAGGCAACAGTTATGAGGATACCTTAGCATTCGAAGGGACTATCATCATTTAATCGTAGGCAACATCGGAGGGTCATCGAGGGACAAAGTTGTATATTCGAAGGCAACATCCGAGGGACTATAATTTATTTTATGATGATTTAACCGAAGGGTCTTTGCTAAGGGTATCCCCACATTCGCGGGACATGACCGTAATATCGTAATCGTAAGGCAACAAAGAGAGGTCCAAGATCACTTATTCAAAGGCAAAGTTTTACAATTAATTATATAATTAGGATGAAACTCCACATTAAAATTATTAAAAATAATATATTAAAAAATTAATACATTAGAAATTAATACATTAAAAATTAATTTAGGGTGAAACTCCACAAAGGTATCCCACAAATAAAGTGGAATACCTAGCCAATAACCTTTTCCTAGGATATGTGAACTGTCGCAACCTGAAAAATACAGTGTGCGAAAAAACAACCGGCGAAAGAAAATGACAGAAAAGTCGCCACCGTGCGTTATTCATCCCAAAGGAGGGAAAGGAAACGCTCGAAGTAAACCTGAAAAGAGGAAAGGAAAAGACAAGGTCTCGCAACCAAATCTTGGGTTCGGGAGTCGGTTATGCGAAGGGAAGGTATTAGCACCCCTACACATCCGTAGTACTCTACGGGATCCACTTTTGTAGTTCTTGTCTAAAGGGTGTGAGTTTATCTTGTGCTGTTTACCCAAAAAAAAAAAAAGGGTTAAATGAAAATGACTCACGTGGATGTCGCATCCACTGCATACGTATCTCATCTGAATATGAGAATCAGAGTCTTCGTAGCTCGGCTGACCTATGGGTTGGGGATGTGTGCTCGCTAAGACATCGCGTCTTATGCCTACGTATCTCATCTGGAATGAGAATCAGAGCAAATCGTAGTTCGGCTAACTACGGGGTTATGGATTGGGTTTTGGACGAACGACGTCACTACGCAATCTACCGGATGCTCGACCTTTGGAGACTTACTCGCCTGTAGTAGAAGGAGTAAACATGTTGCTTTGGGTTTTAGGGTTTGGGATGCTCGAGGGCAAAAAGGCAGTCCTTGACGAAGGAACCGCGCTACCTGCAGGGATATGAATACAAAACACAAAACATGTATCTCAAAGTAAAATGCCACCAAGGGGCTCAAACATTGCCTCCTATCGAGGTCTTCCAGCTAAGAAAGCGATAAAGTATGAGAAAGGGAAAAAATTACCACACGGATAAAGATCCGAAGTTACAGCAATTAAAGGAATGGGAAACCCAGGGATCCTTCCAAGCTAAACACCATCAAAGAAAGTGAGTCAGTACAGGTAATCGGAATGAAACCTCTAGGGGTATCCCACAAATAAAGTGGGAAACCACGCAAGTTATCCCTGCAAAAGTCATGTGCCTTCACAAAAACTCAACAAAAGGGTTAGTGAAACAAAATAGGGTAACCAAGAGTTGCCCTCAAATCAAAATGCAACCACATGAATCATGCCCTTTCAATTCACAAAAAACAATAAAGGGTAGGAGGCCTAAACCTCTTGTCAAACACATGCATCAAAAGGGTATCAAATTCACCCATAATACTTCATATATTTAGAGCATTCAAATTAAAGGCATAAAGATGATGGATATAGGGCAAACCTGATTGGAGAAGAAAAATCAAATGGCAGGGTTTGCTTGAGCTGAAAGTCTGTGAGTCAGAATGAACCTTTCAGAGTTGCCTGGAGGTTGCTGCAGAGTAGTTCATAGATTTCCTTCTCTCACTATCTTTTTCCTCGTGGTTTTGTTCTAAGGAAACCTCAGAGTACTTTTGCTTCTCTCCCTTTTTCTCAAGTGAATCTCCTAGTGTAACTCCAAGTCCCTTTTCCTCTACTGAAACTTCAGTATTTATAGACTAATTTTGTGGGTAATGGGCTTGGAATGAGGGAGACCCAAGTCCAAAATAATTTGTTATATTTTATTTATTTATTTATAAAAAAAATTTAATTAATTAATTAATTAATTAATTAATTAATTAATTAATTAATTAAATAATTAATTTTTTTTTTTCGTTTTTTTTTTTTTTTTTTTCAGGAAAAATGATGGGTAAATTTTGGGGTATGACAGCTGCCCCTGTTCAATATTCTTGAACCGAGAGAGTTAGGATGGCGTGTATGCCATTCGTGGTCTGGAGGTGGAAGATTATTGAACACTAGAATGCCCCAAAAATTTGCACTTGAGGATCGACAGTTGGTCTTGATGGAGATGGGCTTAAAGATGCCATCCGGGAGGTTTGATGACGAAAGCTTCAGATCGAGCCGTACATTAGGCCAATTTGAAGACATGGGTGCCACACTGGGTCGTACATTAGACCGAATAATGAGTCATCCATTAGGCTGCCGACTTCGCTGGGGAGTCGGAGTGTGTCATATGCTGTTGGGGATAAAGGATCAGAATGGACCATACGCTAGATCGTATCTGAGTTGAAGAGAGAGCCGTCCGTTAGGCTGAATCTGATGATGAAAGGGGTAGTCGTACACTAGACTACACTTCAGAAATGTACCGTACACTAGGTAGCATCTGAGTAGTTGAGGATCCGAATGGGTCGTACGTTAGACCGCATTGGAGTTGCTGGAGCTCAGAATGGATCGTACATTAAATCGAATCTGAGTTGCAGAATGAGCCGTCCAGTAGGCTGAATCTGATGATGAAAGGGGTAGTCGTACACTAGACTACACTTCAGAAATGTACCGTACACTAGGTAGCATCTGAGTAGTTGAGGATCCGAATGGGTCGTACGTTAGACCGCATTGGAGTTGCTGGAGCTCAGAATGGATCGTACATTAAATCGAATCTGAGTTGCAGAATGAGCCGTCCAGTAGGCTGAATCTGATGGTAAAAGGGAGTAGTCGTACACTAGACTACACTTCAGAAATGTACCGTACACTAGGTAGCATCTGAGTAAGGGAGTAGCCGTTTACTAGACTACCATTCAGAAATGTACCTGTCCGAAGGTAGCATCTGAGAAAGGGAGTAGCCGTATACTGGACTACCATCCAGAAATGTACCTGTCCGAAGGTAGCATCTTGGAAAGGGAGTAGCCGTATACTAGACTACCATCCAGAAATGTACCTGTCCGAAGGTAGCATCTGGGAAAGGGAGTAGCCGTATACTGGACTACCATCCAGAAATGTACCTGTCCGAAGGTAGCATCTGGGAAAGGGAGTAGCCGCATACTAGACTACCATTCAGAAATGTACCTGTCCGAAGGTAGCATCTGAGTAAGGGAGTAGCTGTATACTGGACTACCATCCAGAAATGTACCTGTCCGAAGGTAGCATCTGGGAAAGGGAGTAGCCGTATACTGGACTACCATCCAGAAATGTACCTGTCCGAAGGTAGCATCTGGGAAAGGGAGTAGCCGTATACTAGACTACCATCCAGAAATGTACCTGTCCGAAGGTAGCATCTGGGAAAGGGAGTAGCCGTATACTAGACTACCATCCAGAAATGTACCTGTCCGAAGGTAGCATCTGGGAAAGGGAGTAGCCGTATACTGGACTACCATCCAGAAATGTACCTGTCCGAAGGTAGCATCTGGGAAAGGGAGTAGCCGCATACTAGACTACCATTCAGAAATGTACCTGTCCGAAGGTAGCATCTGAGTAAGGGAGTAGCTGTATACTGGACTACCATCCAGAAATGTACCTGTCCGAAGGTAGCATCTGGGAAAGGGAGTAGCCGTATACTGGACTACCATCCAGAAATGTACCTGTCCGAAGGTAGCATCTGGGAAAGGGAGTAGCCGTATACTAGACTACCATCCAGAAATGTACCTGTCCGAAGGTAGCATCTGGGAAAGGGAGTAGCCGTATACTGGACTACCATCTAGAAATGTACCTGTCCGAAGGTAGCATCTGGGAAAGGGAGTAGCCGCATACTAGACTACCATTCAGAAATGTACCTGTCCGAAGGTAGCATCTGAGTAAGGGAGTAGCCGTATACTGGACTACCATCCAGAAATGTACCTGTCCGAAGGTAGCATCTGGGAAAGGGAGTAGCCGTATACTAGACTACCATCCAGAAATGTACCTGTCCGAAGGTAGCATCTGGGAAAGGGAGTAGCCGTATACTAGACTACCATTCAGAAATGTACCTGTCCGAAGGTAGCATCTGGGAAAGGGAGTAGCCGTATACTGGACTACCATCCAGAAATGTACCTGTCCGAAGGTAGCATCTGGGAAAGGGAGTAGCCGTATACTGGACTACCATCCAGAAATGTACCTGTCCGAAGGTAGCATCTGGGAAAGGGAGTAGCCGTATACTAGACTACCATTCAGAAATGTACCTGTCCGAAGGTAGCATCTGAGAAAGGGAGTAGCCGTATACTAGACTACCATCCAGAAATGTACCTGTCCGAAGGTAGCATCTGGGAAAGGGAGTAGCCGTATACTGGACTACCATCCAGAAATGTACCTGTCCGAAGGTAGCATCTGGTCAGATGAAGGTCTAACTTGGTCGTGCATTAGACTGTACTTGAGTTGAAGAAGGTCAGAATGGATCGTACGCTAGATCGTATCTGAGTTGTTGAGGGTCAGAATGGATCGTCTGTTAGATCGTATCTGAGTTGAAGAAGGTCAGAATGGATCGTACGCTAGATCGTATCTGAGTTGTCGAAGGTCAGAATGGATCGTATGCTAGATCGTATCTGAGTTGAAGGAGTCATATGTTGAGCTGAATCAGAATGAACCGTATGTTAGGCTGTATCTGTATACGTTGTACTTGCAATAAATGTCTGGGATGGGCTTAAAGATGCCATCGCTAGGAGGATATCGAAGTGTTGTCAGAATGAATGTTCCCATGAATTGCATCTGGAATATGTATCTGAATCTTGTCTGTGATTGATAAAGGCGTCTGCCTGAATGAGCCTTTTACTTTGACTATATCAGGAGGATAATTAACCTGCAAAGAAAAGTTAGCTTTATGCCATGTCATGATGCATGAGATGTTTTATGCTTTCGAAAATAAATGCGAATGTTGTATGCATGCGTATGCTGTGAAATGATGCAATGAATGAGTTATGCGTATGAGAAGTTCTGCTTGGGGACTCTACTGGGGAAAATAAATCCCCATCTACTGATTGGAGATATTCGTGTTGAGGACCCTCTCTCGGCTGGGGGTTCTGATTTCTGTCTGATGGTAGAGATATTCAACAGAGCCTGGCTGGGGATGGATGAGATGATCAATCTGTCTGATGATGCCGACCTCTGTTGGGGAATAGCTGGCTGTGCCGGGGAATACTGCCAACTTCTTCTGGGGAAAAAAACAGGCTTGCTGGGGGGAAGAGAATTGGTAGTGGATTCATTGGAAGCATGATTAGACCTTTTCCTTGATCCTGAAGTAGGGTAGTAATTGCTATTGCTATTCTATGCATGTATTTTGGTAAACATTGGTCATATTCAAATGCACATATTAATTCAAATTAAATCAATGGACATTTACGCAACCAAAACAGAAAAGTAAAAAACAAAAGCATCTTTTTTGAAAGAGGGTTGTATTGATTTTTGAAAGAAGGCCTATAAACAGGCAAATTGTGTACAAGGAGACAGAAATCCTAGTAAGAGGAAATTGTCAAAAACAAAGAGAAAACTATGCAGAAAAAGTCCTATTGATTTTAAGTCTACTACTGCCATTATGTCTTCAAGCATCTCATCCCCTGCTGTCGGATAGAAGTGATTGGCTTGGTCAGTCCCTTGAACTTGGATGAAAGTTGACTGAGAACGGGACATAGTCATACGCTTTAATCCCTAATTTTTGCCTGGACCGCCTTTTTAGGTTTTCAGTCCACCAGGATACCCTTTTTTGCCCAAGCCACCTTTTCAGGTTTTCGACTTGCCGAGTGTACATTTTTTTATATATATCCCTAATTTTTGCCCGAACCCTTTTGGTTCGCCGGGATGCCCTTACTTTTGCCTAGATACGTCGATCTAGCGGGTCTTTTTCATGCGTAGTATTTTTTAACTATGTCCGCGTTCACGGGATGCGGGAAATCTTCGCCATCCACTGTAGCAAGTATCATGGCTCCACCAGAGAATATCTTCCTAACTACAAATGGCCCTTTGTACGTGGGAGTCCATTTGCCTCTGGGATCAGTTTGCGGTAGCACGATACGCTTGATTACCAAGTCGCCAATTTGATACACTTGTCGCTTGACCCTTTCGTTGAATGCCTGGGTCATGCGTTTCTGATATATCTGCCTATGACAAACAGCCGCGAGTCTCTTCAATCAAATTTATCTGATCGAGTCGAGTCTGAATCCGTTCCTCTTCATCTAAGCCCGCCTCTTTCATGATTCTTAGCGAGGGAATCTGAACTTCCACTGGTAAGATGGCTTCCATTCCATAGACTAAAGAGAACGGAGCTGCCCCTGTCGAAGTGCGTACTGAAGTGCGATAGTCATGAAAAGCAAATGGTAACATCTCATGCCAGTCTTTGTACATTACTGTCATCTTTTGTATAAGCTTCTGGACATTGTTAGCAGCCTCCACGGCGCCGTTCATCCTTGGCCGGTACGGAGAAGAATTAGAGTGTTTTATTTTGAACCGCGTGCAGAGTGCAGTAACCATCTTGTTGTTCAAATTAGCACTATTATCAGTGATAACTCTTTCAGGAGACAACAAGTTTCTCGAATAGATATTTGATAGAACCCATCTTAGAAATCAATAAAGTGGTATGATTCAACATGTACTGTCTTAGTCGGCGAGCAGCCCAAGCCAAAGCGCAGCAAGCTTTCTCGAGCTATGAGTATCTTGTTTCACAGTCGGTACCTTTTGCTAAGGCGGTATATGGCATGCTCTTTTCGACCAGACTCGTCATGTTGCCCCAACACACCTCATTGGATTTTCTAACACGGTCAAATACATGATTAGAGGTCTTCCTTCAACTGGTGGTGTCAGAATTGGAGGTTCTTGGAGACACTTCTTGATTTTATCAAAAGTTTCCTGACATTCATCATCTCTTGACTGTCCTCAGTAATTTGAAGATAGGTTTGCAAGTAGCAGTCAAGTAGGATATAAACCGGGCAATGTAATTCAAGTGCCCCAAGAGGCTTCTGACTTCTTTCTTGTCTACTTTTAGTACTCAGATCGACAGTTTCAATTGACTCCTCATGCGGCTGTATAGTCCTTTCTTCTTTCAGTAACAGTCTGGCAAGTTCTTCAGGTACTTCACAATCTTCCTCACTTCCATCTTCGGCTTGGTAGATCGGATTTTCGAAGTCATAATAAACAGTAGCAGAACTATTATCAACAGGATCCAGAGTGGATGTGGATACGCAATTTGTTACGTGAGTGTGTGCAAGAAAGCATAGCTTATTTGAAAAATGACAGGAAAGATAAAGAGCGCAATATTTGAATGCAAAAAGTCCATTGATTTATTGAATATGAATATGCTTATGAGAATGACAAAACATTTAACCAAATTTGATACATTGAATAAACAACAAACAATTACTCCTGACTAAAAGAAGTTGGAATAGTGTCTTCAGCCTTCCAATTATCCAAGTTGCAATCGCTATTCACATCTTCTACAGCATTAACAGTCTTGTCATGATCGGGCATAGGAGCAGTGATGACATTAGGAATATCCAGAGGATCAAATTCAAATTCCCCAGCGTCGATCATATCCTGAATCTTGTTCTTCAGCGACCAGCAATCATTCGTATCATGCCCGGGGCTATCGGAGTGATAGGCACACTTGGCGTTGGGATTATAACGAGGAGAAGTAGTGTTGGGTTTTGCAGGAGGATCTCTGAGGGTAATTAAATTTACTTTTAGCATACCCTACAGTGCTTGTGCTAAAGTCATATTGATCTTCGTAAACTGCCTTCTTCCCGGGTTAATGTGCCTCACAGATTTCTTGTCCTTTTTCTTCTTGAGCAAGAGAGTCTTTAGTTCCTCCTGCCCCTTGGATAAGTTCAAGATCATCTCCTGGAGTTGAGCATTCTGAGCCTGGAGATCTTTGACAGTTTGTTCGAGGTCCATTTTTCTGTTTGAAGGAAAACCGTGAGAATACTGATCCTTTTAGAGTACCTGTTATGCAATGTCATGTTATGCTATGCAATGTATGAAATGTTTTCAAGGACTTTTGGAATTTAATTTTGCATAAACTACCAAAAAAGAAAGCCACTTTTATTAATAATATTTGATTAATATTCATTATAATAAGAAGTAAAATACAATAAAAGCTCAGGTCTCTCAGGGACGGCTTCTTTTTGGGCGAAGATATGTATTGAGTCTTCGTTCCTCATTAAGCTGGCCGGTGAGCTCTAACACCTTCTTCCTTGTAGCACAGAACTGGGCTTCAAAAGTATCCCTTTCCTCTCTCAACTGGATCCAGGACTTCTTTAACTCTTCAACATCGGTAGGCATATCTGGATAAGGAACGATCTGAGGAGTACCTCCTTCAGCTTCTGGTTCAACAATCAGTGGTCCGACTGCCAGATATGGCATGACAAGTTCACGAGCTCTTGTGCGGACCCATCTGAGATAAGGTTCCATAGGAATAGAGTTTTTCTGTCCTAAAGTACTTCTTTTCACCATGCCCCAAGCTCGCACAAATCTTTGACGGAGACCTTGGGAATCGTTATCATAGTCAAACACCGTGCCTTGTATAATTATTTCATGTGGACCATCTCTTCGAGCACAACCAAACTGACGTAGGGCTAAAGCAGGATTATAAGTAATACCTCCTCTTATCCCCATGAGTGGTACATTAGGGAATTCTCCACAACGGTCAATGATGATATTGTTTTCTTTGAAATGAGGACACCAACGGATGTCTGAGTGGGAGAGCGACATTATCCTTTGAGACCATCTCAAACTTTGCTCATTCTTCAAGACTGACTGAGGAAGGTGCGGAATAAACCACCTGGATAATAAAGGTATGCAGCACATGAGAGTCCCTTGCCTCTTCATAGTACGAGTGTGAAGGGAATGCAGAATGTCGCCGAGCAAGGTAGGCACAGGGTTACGAGCGAGAAATATCTGAATAGCATTCATATCTATGAATTGATCTGGATTAGGGAATAACACCAAACCATAGATTAGTAATGCTAGAATCTCCTCGAAAGCATGGACATTCATGACTTTTAAGAATTCTCGGGCCTTATTCATCAGAAATTTGGCAAGTAAACCCTTAACTCCACTTCTTGTTACCTGTAACACCCCAATTAAAATAAGCTAATTATTTAATTTAAATTAATATTTTTATTTATTAATTTAATTGAATAATTGGAAGTTTGGATTAATATTATTATTTTGGGAATAATAATTATTGGGATTATTATTATTGGATTATTATTTTATAATTGGAATAAAAGTGGAAATCAGTAAAAAGGTCCCATTTGGTAAAAAGGTTTATTGTTTTCACGTGAAAGGGGAAAGGAGGCAGAAAGGGCAAAAAGAGAACCAGAGAACGAAGGTTGAAGGAAGGGAAGCTTGGAGCTCGGAAGCTGCCGGATTAACTCAGGTAAGGGGGGTTTATCATCAATTAACGGGTATTATGGGATGATATGTACTGGGTAGTGATAGACCATTGTTTTACCTATGATTGGATAATATATGTTGAATTTGTGAATTGTTGAGATGAACGAAAATTGGAATATAATTGAAGAATTCGTAGGAATTTAGTGTGGAAATGTTAGACCTTGTGGAATTGAATAGGATCTGTTTTGAGTTAGACAATAGGAAGGAATTTTGTGTGAAAATTGGACTGTAGAAGGTTGAATTGGGTAGATCTCGTAGCAGAGAAAGCCATTGCAGATCTGAGAATTCTGATCTCTGGTCATACGCGTATGGCACTAGGCAATACGCGTATGAGATGTTGGTACGCGTATGGGGAGAAGCCTTACGCGTATGGGAGAAAAAGATGACATTTTGAACGTAAATTGGTCTCTGTTGGTACGCGTAAGGGGAGATTGTTACGCGTAGCATACGCGTAGGGGATAGGTGATACGCGTATGAGTTGGGCGAGGAAATGCGCAATACGCGTATGAGAGGGGGCAATACGCGTATGGAGTTGGCCAGGTTTGGGCAATACGCGTATGGCATGGGCAGTACGCGTATGGGCAGAGTTGGGATTTTCCTGAACTGTTGTTGTGCAGTTTTTGGTTGTTTAGGCTGAGTGATGTACTTAGCTGAGATATGATGTTGTAGGGATAAATTCCCGTTGTCTTGAGTGGTATAGGTATTAGCAGAGTGTGCTAATACTGTGTTTGATTATGTGGCATGATATGATATGCTTTTGTGATTAATTATGTTGATAATGTGTAATGGTATACATGATGATGTGAATGTATACATGTGTGAATAGACTGTATTATGGCTTAGAGTGTGAGCATGTGTATATTCTTGATTATTGTTGATGTTGCATTGCTAGATGATTAGCATGCATGTTGTGGCCCACTTGGGGTGGTAGCTAATTCCCATGGTGAGGAATTAGTGAGTAAATCATTTTGATTGTTGTTGTTGATGTTTGCATGCTAGGTGATTAGCGTGCATTTCATGGCCCATTTGGGGTGGTAGCTAATTCCCATGGTGAGGAATTAGTGAGTGAGTCACTATGTCTCAAATGAGTGGGACTAGTGAGCTTGGTAGCCGTGCCTGGATTTGGACGGTGAGGTTGAACTATATGTTCACAAATAGTCGGTACCGCATGCATAGAGTCTCATTGCATAATAAATGTATGGCATATAATATGAATGGATGTATTCCAGTATTATATGTGTGTTGTGTGTTGTGTTGTTGATGTTGAGTATGGTTGAGATTATATATATGCTATATGTTACTGTTGAATATGATGTTGAACGGATACTGCCGTTGCTGAGTGTGTAGTCTGGTTAGGGTGAATTAATGTGTTAATTACTTAGCATTATATGTTGTTCTATAATGCTTGTTATATTGATTGAGGAACTCACCCTTACACCTATTTTTCAGGTAACGAGCAGTGATGTTGAGTAGAAGCTAGTACTATGGAGTCTAGTGTCGTCCTTAGTGGGTCATGCTCTGGTAGATGTAACATCGGGAGGGGATGTTTGACTATGTTTGAATTGAGTTGTTGATTAACTTTACATGTAATGTAATACATGATTTGAATGTTGATATTTTGTATCCGCTGCGAATTATGCAAAGAATCTTATTTTGATTAAATAAATGAGCATGACAGGATAATTTGATGATTTTTGTGAAATGATTGTGTGACACCCTTCGGGGCATAATTACTCTGATTAATATGTTAATATTTTTAATTAAATAATTTGGGGTATTTAGAAGGGTGTTACATTAGTGGTATCAGAGCATAGTCGGTCGTGTCGAGTCGTAATTATTCTGTTTCCCCTGTACGGGATAGGTGTTGTGTAACCCTATCAGTACTTATTGTTTAGCTTGTTTGGGTTTCAGAATAGAGATGGCTGGAAGAGGTAGAGATGATGCTGCAATTGCTGAGGCTCTGGGTATGCTAGCTGGAGTACTTGGAGGGAATCCGAATGTTATGGGAATGGGAGCTGCTCGTCAGTTGAGTGAGTTCCAGAAGAACAATCCTCCAATGTTTAAGGGAGCATACGATCCAGATGGTACTCAGAAATGGTTGAAGGAGATAGAGAGGATCTTCAGAGTAACTGAGTGTGCTGATAACCAGAAGGTCAGGTTCGGTACACATATGCTGTCAGAGGAAGCTGATGATTGGTGGGTTGCTACCCGCACTGAGTTGGAAACTGCTGGAGATGCTGAGATTTCTTGGGCTGTGTTCAGAGAGAGATTTCTGAGGAAGTATTTTCCCGAGGATGTCAGAGGAAAGAAGGAGATAGAGTTCTTGGAATTGAAGCAGGGTAACAGGTCTGTTACGGAGTATGCTGCTAAGTTCACAGAACTGTCGAAGTATTACACTCCCTATGCTGAGGCTGCTGGAGAATTTTCCAAGTGTGTGAAGTTTGAGAACGGGTTGCGTCCCGAGATCAAGCAAGCGATTGGATACCAGAGGATTAGAGTGTTTTCTGATTTGGTTGACTGTTGCAGGATTTTTGAACAGGATTCCAAGGCCAGAGCTGAGAGCTATCAGCAGAGGGTTGATAGGAAAGGTAAGAATCAGATTGATCGTGGAAAACCGTATGCAGCTGGCAAAGGTTTCCAGAGGCAGAGTGGGATGAAGAGGCCTAGTGGGGGAGACTCTAGTGCTCCTGCTAAGTGTTACAGATGTGGTCAGGCTGGACATCGTATCCATGAGTGTACCAGTAATGAGAAGAAATGTTTCAAGTGTGGAAAAGGTGGTCATTTAGCTGCAGATTGCCGGTTGAAGACTGTGACTTGTTTCAACTGTGGAGAGTTGGGTCATATCAGTCCACAGTGTCCTAAGCCGAAGAAAGAGAATCAGTCAGGAGGCAAGGTTTTTGCTTTGTCAGGTTCTGAGACTTCTGCAGATGATCGTTTGATCCGAGGTACATGTTATATTAATGGCTTTCCTCTTGTAGCTATTATTGACACAGGTGCGACTCATTCCTTTATATCTTTGGATTGTGCTGTGAAACTTAAGTTAGAGATATCTAAGATGCTTGGAAGTATGGTGATTGATACTCCTGCGAAGGGTTCAGTAACTACTACTTCAGTTTGTCTAAGTTGTCCCTTGAGTATTTTTGGTAGAGACTTTGGGATAGACCTGGTGTGTCTTCCACTAGTGCAGATTGATGTTATTCTGGGCATGAACTGGTTGGTGTTTAACCGAGTTTCTATCAACTGTTTTGATAAGACAGTGATATTCCCTGAGATTGAGGAAGGAAAGAGTTTGTTTCTATCAGCAAGGCAAGTGAATGAGGAAGTAGCAGATGGAGCGGAGTTGTTTATGCTGTTAGCGACTTTGGAAGCTAAAGATAAACTGGTGATTGGCGATCTCGCTGTGGTGTGTGATTTTCCTGATGTGTTTCCGGAAGAAGTGAATGAATTACCGCCAGAGCGTGAAGTTGAGTTCTCAATTGATTTGGTACCTGGTACTAGACCGATATCGATGGCTCCTTATCGTATGTCTGCTGTTGAGCTAGCTGAATTGAAGAGTCAGTTGGAAGATTTGTTGGATAAGAAATTTATTCGTCCGAGTGTGTCACCGTGGGGTGCACCAGTGTTGTTGGTTAAGAAGAAAGAAGGTACTATGAGGTTGTGTGTGGACTACAGGCAACTGAATAAAGTGACGATCAAGAATCGGTATCCTTTACCGAGGATTGATGATTTGATGGATCAATTGGTTGGTGCTAGTGTGTTCAGCAAGATAGATTTGAGGTCGGGATATCATCAGATACGTGTGAAAACTGAGGATATTCAGAAGACTGCTTTCAGAACAAGGTATGGACATTATGAGTATTCTGTAATGCCTTTTGGTGTGACTAATGCGCCTGGAGTATTTATGGAGTATATGAATAGGATTTTCCATCCGTACCTAGATCAGTTTGTTGTGGTGTTTATTGATGACATTTTGGTGTATTCGAAATCTGAAGAAGAGCATGCTGAGCATTTGAGAGTGGTTTTGGGAGTTCTACGAGAAAAGAAGTTATTTGCTAAACTGTCAAAGTGTGAATTTTGGTTAGAAGAGGTTAGTTTTCTTGGTCATGTGATTTCAAGAGGTGGTGTTGCTGTTGATCCTTCTAAGATAGAAGCGGTATCTAAGTGGGAAGCTCCGAAGTCAGTTTCTGAGATAAGGAGTTTCCTTGGGCTTGCAGGTTACTATAGGAAATTTATTGAGGGATTCTCTAAGTTGGCGTTACCGTTGACGATGTTGACTAGAAAGGGGCAAGCATTTGTTTGGGATTCAAAATGTGAAGAAGGTTTCCAAGAGTTAAAGAGAAGATTAACTACTGCTCCTATTCTGATATTACCGAGTTCGTCGGAATTATTTGAGGTTTATTGTGATGCCTCATTGTTGGGTCTAGGTGGTGTGTTGATGCAGAATAAGCAGGTTATAGCTTATGCTTCGAGACAACTAAGGGTTCATGAGAGGAACTATCCGACACATGATTTAGAGTTGGCAGCTGTGGTATTTGTTCTGAAGTTGTGGAGGCATTATTTGTATGGGTCAAGATTTGAAGTTTTCAGTGACCATAAGAGTTTAAAGTATTTGTTTGATCAGAAAGAGCTGAATATGAGACAGAGGAGATGGTTAGAATTTTTGAAGGATTATGATTTTGGTTTGAATTACCATCCGGGTAAAGCAAATGTGGTGGCTGATGCATTGAGTCGGAAATCATTACATATGTCTATGTTAATGGTTAAGGAATTGGATTTAATTGAGCAGTTTAGAGATTTGAGTTTGGTGTGTGAGAGCACTCACAATAGTGTTAAACTGGGAATGTTGAGATTAACAAGTGGTATTTTGGATGAGATCAGAGAGGGTCAGAAATCCGATATGCTTTTGGTTGATAAGTTGACTTTAGTGAATCAAGGTCAAGGTGGTGAATTCAGAGTTGATGAGAATGGTGTTTTGAGATTTGGGGATCGGGTGTGTATTCCGGATGTTACTGAGCTTAAGAAGAGTATTCTTGAAGAAGGACATCGTAGTGGTTTGAGTATTCATCCTGGAGCTACGAAGATGTACCATGATTTGAAGAAGTTATTTTGGTGGCCGGGAATGAAGAGAGAAATTGCGAGTTTTGTTTATTCCTGTTTGACTTGTCAGAAGTCAAAGATTGAGCATCAGAAGCCGTCTGGGCTAATGCAACCGTTGGCTATTCCAGAGTGGAAGTGGGATAGTATCAGTATGGATTTTGTTTCTGGTTTGCCGAGGACAAGTAAGAATTTTGAGGCTATTTGGGTGATTGTTGATAGATTGACGAAGTCGGCTCATTTCATTCCGATTAGAATGGATTATCCGTTAGAGAGACTAGCTGAGTTGTATATTGAGAAGATTGTGAGTTTGCATGGTATTCCGTCTAGTATTGTTTCGGACAGAGATCCTAGATTTACATCGAAGTTTTGGGAAGGTTTGCAGAGGGCTTTGGGAACTAAGCTGAGATTGAGTTCTGCATATCATCCGCAAACTGATGGTCAGACTGAGAGGACGATTCAGTCATTAGAGGATCTTTTGAGAGCTTGTGTTTTGGAAAAAGGAGGTGCTTGGGATTGTTATTTGCCATTGATTGAGTTTACCTACAACAATAGTTTTCATTCGAGTATTGGCATGGCACCGTTTGAAGCTTTGTATGGTAGGAGATGTCGGACGCCTTTATGTTGGTATGAGTCCGGTGAGAGTGCTGTGGTTGGACCGGAGATTGTTCAACAAACTACAGAAAAGATTAAGATGATTCAGGAGAAGATGAGAATTGCTCAGAGTCGTCAGAAGAGTTATCATGATAAGAGAAGGAAGTCACTTGAGTTTCAAGAGGGAGATCATGTGTTTCTTCGTGTTACTCCGATAACTGGTGTTGGTCGAGCTTTGAAGTCGAAGAAGTTGACACCTCGATTTATTGGTCCTTATCAGATTTTAGAGAGGATAGGAGAGGTAGCCTATCGTATCGCTTTGCCGCCGTCGCTTGCGAATTTGCATGAGGTTTTTCATGTGTCTCAGTTGAGGAGATACATTCATGATCCGTCGCACGTTGTCCAAGTAGATGATGTACAGGTGAGAGATAACCTGACTGTTGAAACATCACCTATGAGGATCGAGGATCGAGAGTTGAAGCAGTTGCGGGGTAAAGTGATTGCCTTAGTGAAGGTAGCTTGGGGAGGACCAGCAGGTGGCAATGTGACTTGGGAACTTGAGAGCCAGATGAAGGAGTCTTATCCGGAGTTGTTCGATTGAGGTATGTTTTCGAGGACGAAAACTCTTTTAGTGGGGGAGAGTTGTAACACCCCAATTAAAATAAGCTAATTATTTAATTTAAATTAATATTTTTATTTATTAATTTAATTGAATAATTGGAAGTTTGGATTAATATTATTATTTTGGGAATAATAATTATTGGGATTATTATTATTGGATTATTATTTTATAATTGGAATAAAAGTGGAAATCAGTAAAAAGGTCCCATTTGGTAAAAAGGTTTATTGTTTTCACGTGAAAGGGGAAAGGAGGCAGAAAGGGCAAAAAGAGAACCAGAGAACGAAGGTTGAAGGAAGGGAAGCTTGGAGCTCGGAAGCTGCCGGATTAACTCAGGTAAGGGGGGTTTATCATCAATTAACGGGTATTATGGGATGATATGTACTGGGTAGTGATAGACCATTGTTTTACCTATGATTGGATAATATATGTTGAATTTGTGAATTGTTGAGATGAACGAAAATTGGAATATAATTGAAGAATTCGTAGGAATTTAGTGTGGAAATGTTAGACCTTGTGGAATTGAATAGGATCTGTTTTGAGTTAGACAATAGGAAGGAATTTTGTGTGAAAATTGGACTGTAGAAGGTTGAATTGGGTAGATCTCGTAGCAGAGAAAGCCATTGCAGATCTGAGAATTCTGATCTCTGGTCATACGCGTATGGCACTAGGCAATACGCGTATGAGATGTTGGTACGCGTATGGGGAGAAGCCTTACGCGTATGGGAGAAAAAGATGACATTTTGAACGTAAATTGGTCTCTGTTGGTACGCGTAAGGGGAGATTGTTACGCGTAGCATACGCGTAGGGGATAGGTGATACGCGTATGAGTTGGGCGAGGAAATGCGCAATACGCGTATGAGAGGGGGCAATACGCGTATGGAGTTGGCCAGGTTTGGGCAATACGCGTATGGCATGGGCAGTACGCGTATGGGCAGAGTTGGGATTTTCCTGAACTGTTGTTGTGCAGTTTTTGGTTGTTTAGGCTGAGTGATGTACTTAGCTGAGATATGATGTTGTAGGGATAAATTCCCGTTGTCTTGAGTGGTATAGGTATTAGCAGAGTGTGCTAATACTGTGTTTGATTATGTGGCATGATATGATATGCTTTTGTGATTAATTATGTTGATAATGTGTAATGGTATACATGATGATGTGAATGTATACATGTGTGAATAGACTGTATTATGGCTTAGAGTGTGAGCATGTGTCTATTCTTGATTATTGTTGATGTTGCATTGCTAGATGATTAGCATGCATGTTGTGGCCCACTTGGGGTGGTAGCTAATTCCCATGGTGAGGAATTAGTGAGTAAATCATTTTGATTGTTGTTGTTGATGTTTGCATGCTAGGTGATTAGCGTGCATTTCATGGCCCATTTGGGGTGGTAGCTAATTCCCATGGTGAGGAATTAGTGAGTGAGTCACTATGTCTCAAATGAGTGGGACTAGTGAGCTTGGTAGCCGTGCCTGGATTTGGACGGTGAGGTTGAACTATATGTTCACAAATAGTCGGTACCGCATGCATAGAGTCTCATTGCATAATAAATGTATGGCATATAATATGAATGGATGTATTCCAGTATTATATGTGTGTTGTGTGTTGTGTTGTTGATGTTGAGTATGGTTGAGATTATATATATGCTATATGTTACTGTTGAATATGATGTTGAACGGATACTGCCGTTGCTGAGTGTGTAGTCTGGTTAGGGTGAATTAATGTGTTAATTACTTAGCATTATATGTTGTTCTATAATGCTTGTTATATTGATTGAGGAACTCACCCTTACACCTATTTTTCAGGTAACGAGCAGTGATGTTGAGTAGAAGCTAGTACTATGGAGTCTAGTGTCGTCCTTAGTGGGTCATGCTCTGGTAGATGTAACATCGGGAGGGGATGTTTGACTATGTTTGAATTGAGTTGTTGATTAACTTTACATGTAATGTAATACATGATTTGAATGTTGATATTTTGTATCCGCTGCGAATTATGCAAAGAATCTTATTTTGATTAAATAAATGAGCATGACAGGATAATTTGATGATTTTTGTGAAATGATTGTGTGACACCCTTCGGGGCATAATTACTCTGATTAATATGTTAATATTTTTAATTAAATAATTTGGGGTATTTAGAAGGGTGTTACATTACCCAATTAGCTTCAATATCTGACTTTGTCATGTGTAAAGCTGCGACAACTTTTTCGGACCTCGGAATCTTTTCTAAACCACTGAAAGGTATTTGATCAAGAATAGGTATCCCAAGCAGCTGGGAAAATTCTTCTAATGTGGGCACCAACTGATAATCTGGGAATGTGAAGCAATGATGTTTAGGATC
Source organism: Lathyrus oleraceus (assembly GCF_024323335.1). Taxonomy (NCBI): domain Eukaryota; kingdom Viridiplantae; phylum Streptophyta; class Magnoliopsida; order Fabales; family Fabaceae; genus Lathyrus; species Lathyrus oleraceus. Next base: position 347,364,030 of record NC_066583.1, read on the forward strand.
GAAGAACTGGAATAGGACTCTCATCATATCTTCTTTGAGACCAGTGGTAACCAAATCGAGGAGAGAACCATGCTTTTTGACGAACTGAGCCTGATCAGGAAGTTCTGACACTAAATCCTTGAGTTGAGGAGAGATGACTACAAAATTTATCCGGATAGTCTTCCTGGGAGCCATAGCCTTACAAAATAGAGCCAAGTTAAATCCCTAAGTCCTCGAAGTGATTAGTGCAATGTCATAATGTTATGATGTTATGATGTTATGATGTTATGATGTTATGATATTATGATATTAAACAAATAACAAGCATAAGCAAGTCATACAACAATCATTCCTAGGTTTTAAGGCTTGCATGAGTTCCATAGGTAAGTACCCTCCCCACTGAAGTTTGGTGGGTTCAACCTGTCTTAGAATAGTAACCGGGTTCTAGAAGGATCTCAAATCATTGACCTTTCCTTAAGTCCACTTCAGTGCAACACCAAGTGGTTGACCGAAGCTTCCCTAAAGTCCAATCTCAAAGAGTGTAGTATCAAGTCTCAACCGACTCCAGTCGGAACCGAAGCCAGTTATCTCACTACTTTCTAATGGCCAGGATGAGTCAATTAGGGTTCTAAAGGTCTGGTTAATGCTTTTATGACACCACGCGAATGCCAAATATTTCCTCAACTAACATGAGGAACATCAGGACATCCAAAGTGCCACATTAACCGTAGCCATCATTTTGACCATTCCAGTATACGCCGGACAGTCGCGATGATCTCTTGCTACTTACCTAAGGTACACTAGATCCGGGTGTAGGATCTTTCGCTCAAGCATAACATACTCAAGCAATCCCTTAAAAATAAATCAGACAAATTGAATAAGTGATCTTTTTTTAAGGTAACCTCTCTTTTTAAATATTCCTCAGCAGAGTCGCCAGTTCTGTCATACGGTGAACTGGACTTTTTGTGGTTTTAATCGCAATGTCGCGGTTAGCAAGAGTCGCCACCGACTTTTCTTTTATCCAATAAGGAAAGGTGGAAAAGAACAGGAAAGACCTTAATTTAGATTTTGGGTTCGGGAGGTACATTATACAAAGGGAAGGTGTTAGCACCCTTTGTATCCATGGTTATCCATGGGCTCTTAATTGCTCGATCACTTATATTATTTTTGTCTAAAAAAAGTGTTTGTGAATTGTTTGGAAAATTGTTTTGAAAAGAGAATTTAACTTTGTAATGATTCTTATATGAATGTATACAAAGTGGTTATCTCGTTTAGTTTTGAAAATTGTTTAGAAAAATATAACTCGGTAATGATTCTAGTATGAATGTATACCAAGTGGTGATTTTCTAAAGGTATTTTGAAAGGTGTGAGGTGCGAAAAAGTGTTTTAAGTTGTGAGCCAGCAATTAAGAGTTATACCGACCCAAGGTCTGTACGGGCATTTCCTATCCTTATGAGGGTAAAACTGTCCTTATTATTGAGAAATAAGTAGTTTTATCCTTTGGATGTAAAAGGGTCATCGTAGGGTCATCGATTGGTCATTGAAGGCAACAGTTATGAGGATACCTTAGCATTCGAAGGGACTATCATCATTTAATCGTAGGCAACATCGGAGGGTCATCGAGGGACAAAGTTGTATATTCGAAGGCAACATCCGAGGGACTATAATTTATTTTATGATGATTTAACCGAAGGGTCTTTGCTAAGGGTATCCCCACATTCGCGGGACATGACCGTAATATCGTAATCGTAAGGCAACAAAGAGAGGTCCAAGATCACTTATTCAAAGGCAAAGTTTTACAATTAATTATATAATTAGGATGAAACTCCACATTAAAATTATTAAAAATAATATATTAAAAAATTAATACATTAGAAATTAATACATTAAAAATTAATTTAGGGTGAAACTCCACAAGGGTATCCCACAAATAAAGTGGAATACCTAGCCAATAACCTTTTCCTGGGATATGTGAACTGTCGCAACCTGAAAAATACAGTGTGCGAAAAAACAACCGGCGAAAGAAAATGACAGAAAAGTCGCCACCGTGCGTTATTCATCCCAAAGGAGGGAAAGGAAACGCTCGAAGTAAACCTGAAAAGAGGAAAGGAAAAGACAAGGTCTCGCAACCAAATCTTGGGTTCGGGAGTCGGTTATGCGAAGGGAAGGTATTAGCACCCCTACACATCCGTAGTACTCTACGGGATCCACTTTTGTAGTTCTTGTCTAAAGGGTGTGAGTTTATCTTGTGCTGTTTACCCAAAAAAAAAAAAGGGTTAAATGAAAATGACTCGCGTGGATGTCGCATCCACTGCATACGTATCTCATCTGAATATGAGAATCAGAGTCTTCGTAGCTCGGCTGACCTATGGGTTGGGGATGTGTGCTCGCTAAGACATCGCGTCTTATGCCTACGTATCTCATCTGGAATGAGAATCAGAGCAAACCGTAGTTCGGCTAACTACGGGGTTATGGATTGGGTTTTGGACGAACGACGTCACTACGCAATCTACCGAATGCTCGACCTTTGGAGACTTACTCGCCTGTAGTAGAAGGAGTAAACATGTTGCTTTGGGTTTTAGGGTTTGGGATGCTCGAGGGCAAAAAGGCAGTCCTTGACGAAGGAACCGCGCTACCTGCAGGGATATGAATACAAAACACAAAACATGTATCTCAAAGTAAAATGCCACCAAGGGGCTCAAACATTGCCTCCTATCGAGGTCTTCCAGCTAAGAAAGCGATAAAGTATGAGAAAGGGAAAAAATTACCACACGGATAAAGATCCGAAGTTACAGCAATTAAAGGAATGGGAAACCCAGGGATCCTTCCAAGCTAAACACCATCAAAGAAAGTGAGTCAGTACAGGTAATCGGAATGAAACCTCTAGGGGTATCCCACAAATAAAGTGGGAAACCACGCAAGTTATCCCTGCAAAAGTCATGTGCCTTCACAAAAACTCAACAAAAGGGTTAGTGAAACAAAATAGGGTAACCAAGAGTTGCCCTCAAATCAAAATGCAACCACATGAATCATGCCCTTTCAATTCACAAAAAACAATAAAGGGTAGGAGGCCTAAACCTCTTGTCAAACACATGCATCAAAAGGGTATCAAATTCACCCATAATACTTCATATATTTAGAGCATTCAAATTAAAGGCATAAAGATGATGGATATAGGGCAAACCTGATTGGAGAAGAAAAATCAAATGGCAGGGTTTGCTTGAGCTGAAAGTCTGTGAGTCAGAATGAACCTTTCAGAGTTGCCTGGAGGTTGCTGCAGAGTAGTTCCTAGATTTCCTTCTCTCACTATCTTTTTCCTCGTGGTTTTGTTCTAAGGAAACCTCAGAGTACTTTTGCTTCTCTCCCTTTTTCTCAAGTGAATCTCCTAGTGTAACTCCAAGTCTAACTCCAAGTCCCTTTTCCTCTACTGAAACTTCAGTATTTATAGACTAATTTTGTGGGTAATGGGCTTGGAATGAGGGAGACCCAAGTCCAAAATAATTTGTTATATTTTATTTATTTATTTATAAAAAAAATTTAATTAATTAATTAATTAATTAATTAATTAATTAATTAATTAAATAATTAATTTTTTCTTTTTTCGTTTTTTTTTTCGTTTTTTTTTTTTTTTTTTTTTTTCAGGAAAAATGATGGGTAAATTTTGGGGTATGACAACCGGCCTCGAGGCATACGACTTGGTTTTTAGCGATTATTCCTTCTTTTGTTCTAAAATATCTAATTCAAACTTCGACAAAAGGGACATTAGAGTCTTGCATTCCATAAAAACCTTGAACAATCAGTCTCGAGGCATACGTCTTGGTCCTACTGAAAGTTCATTATCCGCAAATAAATTTCATAAACGATCTGAATGAAAAAGATACATTGGAATTCCATGAAAATCTCGAATAATCGACACTGAGGCACACATATTAGGCCTATTGAGCATTCATCATTCTCATAAAAAACACTCAATAAATCAAACTTATTTTCTCGCCAAGTGCGGTCCAAAACCTTTTCAAATAGAACATTGTTTAATTCATTCTATTGCGATACAAACAAACACTTTAAGCCTCCCACGCAAGCACAAGCAACATTTAAACGCTAGAGCGTGATCTAAAAAGTCGTTCAATAAAATCAACCAACCCATACGTAGTTTTTTTACCCATAACTACATAACCTTGAGTTCCCCATCGCACATGGGTACACGTAGCATCGAGATTCAAACGTCTCTATAGACATTATTTTGAAAAATCCAAAAACAATTCATTTCTCGCCCAAGTGTGAATCTTTTCAAATCCATTTCTCGCCCAAGTGTAAGTCTTTTATCAAACAACTTTCATCACCAAAGCGCGAAGCCTTTCTTAACCATTGAGTCTTTTGTCGTCCAAGTGCGACTAAACTCATTTTTCACAATTAAAATCAACCAACAAACTAAGTTCTTTCTATAAAGAACTACGTAGATTTGAATTCCTCATTGTACCTGAGGATACATAGGAGAAAGACCTACAATTTCGTCAAGCACCCTAATAAAAACCTTTTTGAGACCCGTTTTCTTTTCCTTTTACAGTTTATTTCATTCGAAGAAAACAATTGACATAAGCTAACATTCAATCGTAAATGGATGTGAGGGGTGCTAATTCCTTCCCCTTGCATAATCGACTCTCAAACCCGAGTTTGGTTGCGATAACCATTTTCTTCTTCTTTTAAGGATTTTATCGATATTTTCCATTTCCTTCTTTGGAATAAATAAAGTTTGTTGGCGACTCTATTCAAATAATTCACGAGTGCGTGAATGTTTGTAAGGTCATATTTTTCGAGATGCGATAGTTGGAGACTCTATTAGGGACTGTCAAGAGAGTCAAGCCTAATTTAGTTAGCTTTGCGATAAATGTTAGCTTAGTTTTTATTTTCTTCTACTCTTACTCTCTTGTTATCTTGCATGATTTATTACTTTGCTCATCTGTGGGATTAGGATGGAACTTTGAGTAAAGCTCTATACCCGAGCCTTTAAAAGAAGAGAAAAACCATAGGTTATAATGGAAGTTGTGTAGTGTTACTCCCTAAGGTGCACACCTTGAACGCCTAACATGAAGATTCCTCATAGAGTAGACCCCTTATTGGATCTCATTATAAGATGGCTAGCCTGTCACATAACGTTGAGTTATAAAAGGTCCATGACTCTAAGGACCCCTCTTAGAACCAGTTTTTCTTTTATGGTTGCGTAGTTTTATCCCCCAAGGTTCACACCTTGAATGGATAATACGAAGACCCTGCCTAGAGTAAACCTTTTTCGTCAACCTTGTCATAAAGCGGCTCACCCACTGTATGACATAGATCCGATTAAGGTCGGTGACTCTAGAAACCTATCATCAAGGCCGTAAATCCAACCTTGTAAGTGTTTTGTTGGTAGTAATCTTAGAATTATCCATTATAGGAAGACCTTATTGTAGGGTGTTTTGTACTACTCATGTTGTCCTGGATCCTTACACCCAGACATGACATTTCATTGCATCCATACGTGGAATGGCATTACATTTTCTTGCATAAAAACAACAAAAAATTCATGCATTCGTATTTCATTAGCATACATAACCATTTTCCAAATCAAGAAACTCATTCCTTTCTTTCCATCCTCAGAAATCTAACAAAGCAAGTTGTTTCCCCGACATCCCTAAGGAACTCATGCTAACTTGAAAAGAAGGATGGAGAACTTGGAAAAAGGTCAGGAACTCAAGAGAAAGGGTATTGATTTTCTCAAAGGCACAATGGGTAAAATCCTAGAGACTCTACAGGCGTTATTGAACAAAGAAGATAAGCCATAACAGAATATGCATATTAATGATGGTACCCCATCAGTTTTCTTTGTAAGGCCTCGACCAGTTCAAGGAGCAAACGTCTAGTTCCCAGTTTATGGTTTACCTTAAGGTTATACTCCTCTGTTTGCAAATGTCACCAACAAAAGACCTATGTTCAGCATCCCATACCAGCCCATGTAGCCACTGAAGTGCACCCCGCTAGATTTTCAACACACCCAGATCCGTTTGGATATCCTCATCTTGTATTCCATGCATCGAGTCTTCAAGATACCCATTCTGAAGTGATAGTCGAGAATAAAGAATCTGGAGGAAAGTATCAGATCTTGTAGAAGAGGTTGAAAGTTGTTTAAGGGAACAATATATCCAGTCTGTGTGTTATAGATATGTGCATAGTCCCTAACGTGACCCTTCCTCGAAAATTCAAAGTCCCGAACTTGAAAAGTATAAAGGGATCAGTTGCCCAAAGGGTTACCTGATAATGTATTGTGGGAATATGACATCACACTCTCTCAGTGATAAGCTAATGATCAATCATTTTCAAGATAGCTTGAGTGGGGCATTTCTCAAGTGGTACATGAACCTAGAGAGAGGTCAGATCCAATCATGGAGGGACCTAGAAGAGGCCTTCATGAAGCAGTGTAAGTACAATTCATATATGGGTCCATATAAGAGACTGTTGGTGTAAGCTCTAGAGGCCAATACTTTTTGGTACTTGTATCGAATTATTTATTAATAATAAAAGGCATTATCTTTATTATGGTTGATTAATAAAGTCCCTGGAATAGATAGTCCGTTTAATGTATTAAGTGTGACTTAATCATGAGAACACATTAAACATAAGGACACTATTCCTAAAGTATCTGTAGTCGAGCTTTAGTGTGAAGTGGGATAACATTAAAGCATTAAGACTATTATGTTTGTAGACTGATGATCACATCTCATGGATCATGGATAAAGAGTTATCAAGTCTTAAACATAGGTATGAATATTAGGAGTAATATTTATACCGGATTGACCCGCTATGAGAATACTATATAGAAAGTTATGCAAAGTGTCATAAGTTATTCTCATGGTGATAATAGTGTATTCCACTCTTCGACCTGAAACCACTATGGACCCTAGATGTGGAGTCGAGTGCTTTATTGCTGATCCAATGTTGTCCGTAACTGGATAACCATAAAGACAGTTGATGGGTACTCCACGAAGCATGCTGAGGGACATGAGTGACCTAGATGGAATTTGCCCATCCTGCATAACAGGATAAATGTCTATGGGCCCAATATTGAACTAGACAAGGATGACACGGTCTATGCCTTGTGTTCAATATAGACATAAGGGCAAAAGGGTAATTATACACATAATTATTATCACAGGAGGTTTTGTCAGATCACATGATATTTTCGTGTCTTGGGTAGCAGTGATGTGTTGCTAGATACCGCTCACTGTTTATTATGTTAAATGTGTGATTTAATATAATTGCCAACGTCACGAAAACCTACAGGGTCACACACAAAGGACGGATTGATGAGAGATAGAGTAACTCAGGAATACCGTAAGGTACGGTCCCCTTAAGTGAATTATAGAACATCGTAAGGTACGATGTACTTGAGTAGAATACGAAATATGGTAAGGTACCATGGGCTTAAGTGATTTTGGGCATATTATAAGATATGGGCCAAAATACACTTAAGTGGGCTTTTTAGCTTGAAGCCCACACAAGTGGTTCTATAAATAGAACCCTTGTGCAGAAGCATTGATTGCGGTTGCATTATTTTCGTTTTCTCTCTCTCTCTCACACACTCAAAGCCTTCACTCGTACCAGCTAGCACTGAGATTGAAGGAAACCGTTCGTGTGGACTGAGTAGAGACGTAGTCATCGTTCAACGTTCGTGATCGCTTCGTGGATCTGCATCAAAGGTTTTGATCGTCACAAGAGATCTGCACCAAAGGTTTCAACCGTCACAAGAGGTAAATATTCTATCACTAATCATGACCATTCGTAAGGATCTCTAAAGGAGAAAATTTTAATTTCCGCTGCGTTTTGGATCGCAATTCTCCTTCAGTGGTATCAGAGCCACTTACGAAACCATGACTCAGATAGCTGTTTAATTTCTGTATTAATATGATTAAAAGACAGAAAGAATCAATTAATTAAACGAGTAATTAAATTTAGCATCATGAGTGTACGAGTTGGATGATTGATGTTGACTATGCTTCGGAACCGACATTAGTATGGTGAAGCAACGATACATCGATCGTCCATAGGTTACGCAATTGAGACCGATCAACTTATATATGATATAAGTAATCCTAATGCAAAGTACGGTATATGTGATATGCTGTTTCTGTTTCGTTCATTCAAACACTAAATGGTTGTTTTCCTTTGAGCGATCAATGGTCATTTGCTTCGGAATCCGACATTAGTATGGTGAAGCAATGACCTGTTGATCAATCATACTGAATCAACAATCGAGGTGTGTTTGACGGTCTGAAATTGGCGCATTAGGGTTGGTGACGGCGCAAGGGTTGTGCCGTCAAGGAGTTGTGAATTTAGGGCTTTTTGGAACACGTGTGTTGACTGTTTCAAAGTTTGTTATTTTAGCCGCGTGACGTTCGTCACGAGCTTGTGACGTTCGTCACGAGCTTGTGACGAGCGTAACAAACTGGTTGTGACGGTCGTAACGTGCCCTGTGACGGTCGTCACACTCACATGGCCTGTGACGGTCGTAACGTGCTTTGTGACGGTCGTCACACTCACATGGCCTGTGACGGTCGTAACATGCCTGTGACGGTCGTCACACTCACAAGGTCAGAATTCTCGGGGTTTCTGTTTTTGACTACGCAAGAGTTTTGTTGATGCAAAAACAATGTCCATTTCAAATGAATTGTTCATTAAAATTTTGGACAGGGGCGCTGTGTAGTGTGATCGGTCGCCGAAATTTAATTTGGTTTAATTAATTAAAGGAATTAAAATTAATAATAATAATAATAATATGTTTATTATTATTGCCTTGTGGTGATCAGTTATGGCCTTAGTCTTCCTTCATTTTGTTTTGGGTTTTAAATACGACCTGCGTGTCGTGCCTCTCCTTTTAATCTCTTAATGTAACTTCTTTTCTCATCTCAATCCCTCGTATGTAAAACGAGTTTCTTCTGTAATGTAATGAAGAAAGAGAAGAAGACAATGTTATGAAGAAAGAGAAGAATTCAATGTCAAAGGAGGACAACCTTGAAGATCAAAGGAGGGCAACCTTGAAGATCTTGCTTGGAGAAGCTTAGATCGTTGTAGGTTATCTTAGGTTCTCTCATTGGCTTGGGAGAACAATTGCGCTAGGGGCCATAACTGTTTCATTTTGTTTGTATGTATGTTGATGCATGTGAATGTATGTTGATGCATGTGAATGTATGTTGATGCATGTGAGAGACAATTTATATGATAAATAAGCCGGTGAGATCATAACAATTACAATTCCCTCAAATTAAATATTAAGTTTATGCTTTCCAAGTTTTAACACTCATCAAGACTAGTAATGGATAATGTAGGTTTCGCCTACGCGAGGTGCATGATCTATATATTAGTAAGGTGCGATGGGATAATTGTAATATCCAATTGTTAAAACAATGGGTCAAACTTAACTAAACAAATTATAATAAGATTATATATATGTTTAGAAGCAATAGTTGGGAATGATCCATATGATGGATTGGAATAAGGAGTTATTCACCCAACTGAAATTTTCGAGAGTTGTATGAGATACAATTGGAAGGAGTTCCTACCTAAATAGCCTAGTTTTGTGTAATTCGCCTACGCGGACTTAGAACGAAGTGAAATATGGATCTCGACCCACTAGAAAATCTTCCAACGGGGTTTTCCGAATCAAATGATGAGGGTCATTTGTTTTGAGTAAAATAGTGGGAGCATATTTGATTAAAGGCCTAATTAAATATGTCAATGATACTTATATTTTCTTAATCCTTATGTAGATAACCATGACAGCAAACACCTCTAACAACATCTTGCGATCAATCCTTGACAAGGAAAAATTGTTTGGGACAAATTTTCTGGATTGACACCGAAACCTGAGGATTGTCCTCAAACATGATAAAAAGTTGTATGTCTTGGAGACACATGTTCCTGAAGAGGAACCTCCTAGTTCTGCACCTAAGGCAGAAAGAGATGCTTATAAGAAGCATGTCGATGATGCCAATGAAACTGCTTGTCTCATGCTGGCTACCATGAACTCAGAATTGCAAAAGCAACATGAGAACATGTCAGCGTTCGATATGATCGAACACTTGAAGATGCTCTATCAAGAGCAAGCAAGACATGAGAGGTTTGAAGTTTCAAAAGCCCTTTTTCAAAGCAAGTTAGCTGAGGGAGCCCCTGTAGGTCCCCATGTACTCAAGATGATTGGGTATGTGGAAAACCTTGAGAGATTGGGTTTTCCCCTCGAAAAGGAACTTGCAACTGATTTAATCTTGCAATCGTTGCCAGATAGTTTCAGTCAATTTGTCCTAAATTTCAATATGATTGATATGGACAAATCTCTTCCTGAACTGCTCGGCATGTTAAGAACTGCCGAGCAGAATCTGAAGTCAAAAGGGAAGTCCATTCTGATGATCGGAAATGGAAAGAGACAGAACAAAAGGCCCACTAAGCAGGGTGATAAAGGGAAAGGCAAGGAAGTTGCCAAACCCAAACCCACCGTTTCTGCTTTAAAGCCTAGTGGAGGCATAGCAAAAGAAGGCACCTGCTTCCATTGCGGTAAGACCGGACACTGGAAGAGGAACTACCCAAAGTACCTGGAAGATAAGAAGAATGGAGTAGAGACTTCAACTTCAGGTATTTTTGTTATTAACTTATCTACTTCTGCATCATGAGTATTAGATACTGGATCCGATTCTCACATTTGTACAAATGTGCAAGGGCTGAAAGGGAGTAGAGATTTGGCAAAAGGTGAAGTTGACCTACGAGTTGGCAATGGAGCAAAGGTTGCTACTTTAGCCGTAGGATCTTATGTATTGACTTTACCTAGTGGTTTTATAATTCAGTTAGAGAACTGTTATTATGTACCTGCAATTAGCAGGAATATTATTTCTATTTCTTGTTTGGACAAGTTTGGTTTTTTCATTTATAATAAAGAACAATTGTTGCTCAATTTATTTGAATGATATATTCTATGCTACTGCACAAATGAGCAATGGACTATATGTCCTTGATCTCGAAATGCCTATTATTAACATTAATACTAAAAGGGTGAAACCTAACGAGTTAAAACCAACTAGGTAAGAATATTAAAACTCTTCAATCAGATCGAGGTGGTGAATATTTAAGCCTAGAGTTTGATGACCATCTGAAAGAGTGTGGGATCCTATCCCAACTTACTCCTCCTGGAACACCCCAATGGAATGGTGTATCTGAGAGAAGAAATCGAACCCTGTTAGATATGGTCTGATCCATGATGAGTCACGCCGATCTTCCAAACTCCTTTTGGGGACATGCACTATTAACAACAGCTTACACACTTAACCGTGTTCCATCCAAAAAGGTTGAGAAGACACCATATGAGATATGGAGTGGTAAGAAAACACATATGTCTTACATAAAGATTTGGGGTTGCGAGGTTTATGTGAAACCACAAATTTCAACTAAGCTTGAGCCCGAATCTGACAAATGCTTATTTGTGGGGTATCCTAAAGAAACAAGAGGGTATTACTTCTACAATCCTTCTGAGGGCAAAGTGTTTGTCGCTCGAACTGGAATTTTCCTAGAAGAGGATTTTATTTCCAAAAGAATCAGTGGGAGGAAAGTAGAGCTTGAAGAAATTCAAGAATCACAAAGCATTGATACACCTATGGAGGAATTAGAGCAGGAAACACAAGTAGTTGTGTAAGAGCAACCTGCTCAAGTAGAACAAGACCAGCGTAGGTCAGGCAGGATACGTCACCTACCTGAGAGATATGGATATCTCATAACTGATCAAGGTGATGTATCACTCATGGATCAAGAACGAATATGAGCCTTGTGTCTACAAGAAGGTTAGCGGGAGCATGATCATTTTCCTGGTATTATATGTAGATGACATATTACTCATTGGAAACGATATCCCTACCTTACAACAAGTAAAGTCTTGGTTGGGGAAATGCTTTTCTACGAAGGACCTAGGTGAAGCAGCCTATATATTAGGAATCAGAATCTATAGAGATAGATCATAAAATGCTTGGCCTAAGTCAGAGTACATAGACAAGGTGCTGAGATGCTTTAATATGAATGATTCCAATGGTTATGTGTTTTGCTTAAACGGTGGCGTTGTTAGCTGGAAAAGTTCAAAGCAAGATACAGTTGCTAATTCTACAACCGAGGCCGAGTATATTGCTGCCTCAAGTGCAGCAAAGGAAGCTGTTTGGATCAAAAAGTTCATTAGTGAACTTGGCATAGTTCCTAGCATTGTGGATCCCATTGGTCTCTACTGTGATAACAATGGTGCTATCGCACAAGCCAAGGAGCCTAGATCTCACCAACGATCCAAACACATACTCAGGCGTTATCATCTCATTCGAGAGATAATAGATAGAGGAGATGTGAAAATATGTAAAGTACCTACACTTGACAATATTGTTGACCCATTGACAAAGCCTCTTGCGCAGTAGAAGCATGATGGCCATACTAGATCAATGGGCATAAGGGGTATGCCTGATTGGCTCTAGTGCTAGTGGGAGATTGTTGGTGTAAGCCCTAGAGGCCAATACTTTTTGGTACTTGTATCGAATTATTTATTAATAATAAAAGGCATTCTCTTTATTATGGTTGATTAATAAAGTCCCTGGAATAGATAGTCTGTTTAATGTATTAAGTGTGACTTAATCATGAGAACACATTAAACATAAGGACACTATTCCTAAAGTATCCGTAGTCGAGCTTTAGTGTGAAGTGGGATAACATTAAAGCATTAAGACTATTATGTTTGTAGACTGATGATCACATCTCATGGATCATGGATAAAGAGTTATCAAGTCTTAAACATAGGTATGAATATTAGGAGTAATATTTATACCGGATTGACCCGCTATGAGAATACTATATAGAAAGTTATGCAAAGTGTCATAAGTTATTCTCATGGTGATAATAGTGTATTCCACTCTTCGACCTGAAACCACTATGGACCCTAGATGTGGAGTCGAGTGCTTTATTGCTGATCCAACGTTGTCCGTAACTAGATAACCATAAAGACAGTTGATGGGTACTCCACGAAGCATGATGAGGGACATGAGTGACCTAGATGGAATTTGCCCATCCTGCATAATAGGATAAATGTCTATGGGCCCAATATTGAACTAGACAAGGATGACACGGTCTATGCCTTGTGTTCAATATAGACATAAGGGCAAAAGGGTAATTATACACATAATTATTATCACAGGAGGTTTTGTCAGATCACATGACCTTTTCGTGTCTTGGGTGGCAGTGATGTGTTGCTAGATACCGCTCACTGTTTATTATGTTAAATGCTTGATTTAATATAATTGCCAACGTCACGAAAACCTACAGGGTCACACACAAAGGACGGATTGATGAAAGATAGAGTAACTAAGGAATACTGTAAGGTACGGTGCCCTTAAGTGAATTATAGAACATCGTAAGGTACGATGTACTTGAGTAGAATACGAAATATGGTAAGGTACCATGGGCTTAAGTGATTTTGGGCATATTATAAGATATGGGCCAAAATACACTTCAGTGGGCTTTTTAGCTTGAAGCCCACACAAGTGGTTCTATAAATAGAACCCTTGTGCAGAAGCATTGATTGCGGTTGCATTATTTTCGTTTTCTCTCTCTCTCTCTCTCACTCAAAGCCTTCACTCGTACCAGCTGTAACACCCCGAATATTGTTAGATTAATTTAAATATTATTTTAATATGATTATTTGAAGGTGAAATGAATTATTAAATAATACTGGGAATTATTATTATTATTATAGATGTTATTTATTTTAATAATAATTAAATAAAAAAAATGGAATATGAAGAGTGGAAGGGAAAAAGGGGAATTTGATAAAAGAGGCAAAAGTGAGAACTCAGGGTGTTTTTTTTCACGTATTTTGCCTCAGAGTCAGAGAAAGGGAGAAGCGCTGAAGAGAAAGAGAAGGAAGAGGAAAAGGCCAAAGATTGCTCAGAACTTCCTTCAATCCAAAGAGGTAAGGGGTCTGAACCTTATTAAACAATAATATGCTGAAAATAGTGAAATATTGGATGAACGAAATTGGGATTTTAATCGAAGGAATTCGTAGAAATTATATGCAATGATGTTAGGATTTGTGAAATCGAATAGGGGACTATTTGTATTAGATGATATGAGTGATTTTGTGTGAAATTTGGACTGTGGAAGGATGAATTTGGATAGATCTCGTAGCAGAGAAAGCCATTGCAGATCTGGAAATCTGGTTTCTGGTCATACGCGTATGGCACTAGGCAATACGCGTATGAGATTGCTGGTACGCGTATGGCACTAGGCAATACGCGTATGGATGAGGAAGATGATGTTTTGAACGTGTTTTGGTCTCTGTTGGTACGCGTATGGGAATGTGATACGCGTAGCATACGCGTATGGACATGGGCAATACGCGTATGGATTGGTCAGGCGTGGGCAATACGCGTATGGGCATAGGCAATACGCGTATGGGCAGAGTTGTGGTCTTTCCTGGGCTGTTGTTGTGCAGTTTTTGGTCGTTTAGGCTGAGCGAGGTAACTTAGCTGATGCATGGTATACGAGGGATCATTTCCCGTTGCTTTGAGTGGTATAGATATTAGTAGAGGGTGCTAATACTGTGTTTGATTATGTGGCATGATGTGATATGCTTTTGTGATAGAATGTGTTAATGATGATGATAACATGACTATATGATGTTGTTGTTGCTATGTTGATTATGATGCATGCTTGGTGTGCATGCATTCATGAAAGGCCGATGCCTAGTGATGAACGGACTGAGTTCCAATGATGTTGTTGACTCCGGGCTTGTTGAGAGGCTTGGTTCCTTGCGGGGAACTCGGATTCTATGGTGATGAATCTGGGAGTGGTGATCCTGTAGTTGGTCACAAAATGGGTATACCGAGTCGTGTTGAGTCATGCATGGGTGTGTGCATTGCATTTGATATGTTGTTTTGTTGATGTTTATGAGTATGTTGATTATGATAATTATGATGAGCTAAGTTGGCATATTTATGTTTATATTTCTGTCGTTATATTATTATATTTAATAATGTAATTCTCACCCCTTCTGCATGTGTTTATGTTCATCTATGATGAGCAATGTGCAGATAAAGAGGAGTAGCTATTGTTGAGGTTTGAAGAATAAGTGTAGAGTTATTCTACAGCGTCGAGTCAAATGCTCTGGTCATGTGACACCGGGGTTATGGGATTCGATAGATAATTGGTTATTATTTACGTTGTTTATGATGACTAATATGTTGAGATGCTTTGTTAAGATACTGTTGAAACATTATTATGAATTGTTGTATGATGAATGATAATAATTGTGTTGTTGTCCGCTGCGAAGTTTTAATAAAATAAATATATGTTTTATGTGTGATGCGATAAGTGTTATGTTGTAAGAAATGTAAACTCTTCTACATGTTGTACTCTGATAATCTATTTAAATATGTCGTTTGGGTAGAAGGGTGTTACATTAGTGGTATCAGAGCATAGTCAGTCCAGTCGAGTCATAATGTGATGTTTTCCCTGATGGTCGATTAGTGTAAATGACACTGTCGATATTTAACGGTTGTGGTGGTGTTGTGCAGAGTATGGCTGGAGAAAATGACCGTGTGATTGCTGAGGCTTTGGCTGTTATGGCGCAGGCTATGCAGGCGCAGCAGAATCCGCCGGTCGACGAGTTTAAGAATTTGGGAAGGTTTCTGAAGAATAACCCTCCTACATTCAAGGGGCGCTATGATCCAGATGGTGCTCAGATTTGGCTGAAGGAAATTGAGAAGATTTTCCGGGTGATGACGTGTACTGAAGCACAGAAGGTGCAGTTTGGTACGCATATGTTATCTGAAGAGGCTGAAAACTGGTGGGATAACACTCGCCAGAGGATTGAAGTACCAGGTGCTGAGATGACTTGGGAAAGGTTCAAGACGGTCTTTCTAGAGAAATATTTTCCTGCCGATGTGCGATGTAAGAAGGAGATGGAATTTCTAGAACTGAAGCAGGGTAACATGTCTGTTGCTGATTACGCTTCGAAGTTTGAGGAGCTGGTGCAGTATTGCCCTCATTATAATGGTGCTGATGCTGAGGAATCCAAGTGTGTCAAGTTTGAGAACGGGTTGCGTCCCGAGATCAAACAAGGCATTGGTTACCAGGAGATTCGTAGGTTTCCTACGCTGGTTAATAAGTGCAGGATATTTGATGAAGATAGCAAGGCTAGGACTGCTCATTACAAGAGTCTTAGTGAGAAGAAGAATAAGGATCGTGGTAGTCCTTATGCATCTCCGAATGGTAAAGGTAAGCAGAAAGTGGTAGATGAGAAGAAGCCAAGTGGAGGAAGATCTCCCATAGCTGGTAAATGTTTCAAGTGTGGCGAGCCAGGCCACCGTGCGGATAGCTGTACCAAGAAAGTGCTGAGATGTTTCCGATGCGGTCAGGCTGGACATAGAGTTACTGAATGTAAGGATGCTGGTCCGACATGTTTTAATTGTGGCGAGAAAGGCCATATCAGTTCGCAGTGCTCGAAACCGAAGAAGGCGGCTACTGCAGCTCATACTACTGGTAGGGTGTTTGCTCTGAGTGGGGCTGAAGCTCCTAAAGAAGATAATCTGATTAAAGGTACTTGCTTGATTAATAATGTTGAATTGCTTGCTATTATTGACACTGGTGCTACTCATTCGTTCATTTCGTATGAGTGTGCGACCAGGATTGGTGTGATTATGTCGTCCCTAGACGGAAGTATGGTGATAGATACTCCTGCTAATGGTTCTGTGAAGACTTCTGTGGTCTGTCGAGGTTGTCAGTTGACGATCTTTGAGAGAGAGTTCGTGGTTGATTTGGTGTGCTTACCCTTGCACCAAATTGATATTATTCTGGGAATGAATTGGCTAGAATTCTATGGCGTGTTTATCAACTGCTATGGGAAGACGGTGCGGTTTTCTGAAGTTGGTGAGAATGATGAGGCAAGATTTCTATCTGCTAGGCAGGTGAGGGATTTTGTGAAAAATGAAGCTCAGATATTCGCTTTATTTGCGTCTCTGCAATCGGATAAGAAAGTGGTGAGTGTAGATTTGCCTGTTGTCTGTGAATTTCAGGATGTGTTTCCGGAGGATGTAAGTGATTTACCTCCAGAACGTGAAGTCGAATTTTCCATTGACTTAGTACCAGGTACGAGTCCAGTGTCGATGTCTCCTTATAGAATGTCGGCAACTGAATTAGTTGAATTGAAGAAGCAACTTGAAGAATTGCTTGAGAAGAAGTTTGTGCGTCCAAGTGTTTCTCCTTGGGGTGCACCAGTGTTGTTAGTGAAGAAGAAAGAAGGTACGATGAGGTTGTGTGTCGATTATCGGCAGTTGAATAAGGTGACTATCAAGAATCGGTATCCATTGCCGAGGATTGATGATTTGATGGACCAGTTGGTCGGAGCTCATGTTTTCAGTAAGATTGATTTGCGGTCGGGTTATCATCAGATCCGAGTGAAGTCAGACGATATTGCAAAGACTGCTTTCCGTACGAGGTATGGTCATTATGAATACACTGTGATGCCGTTCGGTGTATCTAATGCTCCAGGTGTGTTTATGGAATATATGAATCGTATATTTCATCCGTACCTTGATAATTTTGTTGTGGTGTTCATAGATGATATATTGATATATTCTAAGACGGAAGAAGAGCATGCAGGACATCTGAGAATTGTTTTGCAGGTGTTAAGAGAAAAGAAATTATATGCAAAGTTATCTAAATGTGAGTTCTGGTTGAAGGAAGTGAGTTTCCTTGGCCATGTGATTTCGAGTGGTGGGATTTCTGTTGATCCTGCTAAAGTTGATGCCGTATTACAGTGGGAGACTCCGAAGTCTGCTACTGAGATACGCAGTTTTCTGGGGTTAGCTGGTTATTATCGCAGATTTATTGAAGGCTTCTCTAAGTTGGCATTGCCGTTGACGCAGTTGACTAAGAAGGGTCAAGTATATGTGTGGGATGCAGCTTGTGAAGCGAGTTTTGTGGAGTTGAAGAGGCGGTTGACCAGTGCTCCAGTGTTGATCTTGCCTAATCCTGGTGAGTCCTTCGTTGTCTATTGTGATGCTTCTTTGATGGGTCTTGGTGGTGTTTTGATGCAGAATGGTAAAGTTGTAGCTTATGCTTCTAGACAGTTGAAAGTTCATGAGAGGAATTATCCTACGCATGATCTAGAACTTGCAGCTGTTGTATTTGTGTTGAAAATGTGGAGGCATTATCTGTATGGTTCCAGATTCGAAGTGTTCAGTGATCACAAGAGTCTGAAGTATCTGTTTGATCAGAAAGAGTTAAATATGAGGCAGAGAAGGTGGTTAGAATTACTGAAGGATTTTGACTTTGAATTGAGTTATCATCCCGGTAAGGCTAATGTAGTTGCAGATGCACTGAGTAGAAAGTCTCTACATATGTCTATGATGATGGTTCGGGAGCTTGAGTTAATTGAACAGTTCCGTGATATGAGTTTGGGTTGTGAAGTTTCCGCTGATAGTGTAAAGTTGGGTATGCTGAAGTTGACTAGTGGAATTCTGGAAGATATTCGGAATGGTCAGCAAGTTGATGTCGCTCTAGTTGATCATATTACTATGGTTAACCAGGGTAATGGTGGTAATTTTGAGATTGATGAGAATGACATCCTGCGATTTAAAGGTAGAGTTTGTGTTCCTGAGGTGTCTGAATTGAAAAAGAGTATTCTTGAAGAGGGCCATAGGAGTGGATTGAGTATCCATCCAGGTGCAACTAAAATGTATCAAGATTTGAAGAAGTTGTTTTGGTGGGCTGGTATGAAAAGAGATGTTGCTAAGTTCGTGTATGCCTGTTTGACTTGTCAGAAGTCAAAGATTGAACATCAGAAACCGGCAGGTATGATGCAACCTTTGAAGATTCCTGAATGGAAGTGGGATAGCATTTCCATGGATTTTGTGACGGGATTGCCGAGGACGACGAAAGGTAATGATTCTATTTGGGTGATTGTGGATCGATTGACTAAGTCGGCGCATTTCTTGCCGATGAAGATTAATCATTCTTTAGAGAAGTTGGCAGAGTTGTATATTGAGGAGATAGTGAGGCTGCATGGTATTCCATCCAGTATTGTGTCTGATAGAGATCCCAGATTTACTTCTAGATTTTGGGAAAGTTTGCAGAAAGCGTTGGGAACTAAGTTGAGGTTGAGTTCAGCTTATCATCCTCAGACTGATGGTCAGACCGAAAGAACTATCCAATCCTTGGAGGATGTGTTGAGAGCTTGTGTGTTGGAGCAGAGTGGTTCTTGGGATAGTTATTTGCCGTTGGTGGAGTTTACTTATAATAATAGTTTTCATGCTAGTATCGGTATGGCTCCATATGAAGCATTGTATGGTAGGAGGTGTAGAACTCCATTGTGTTGGTATGAATCAGGTGAGAGTGTTGTACTCGGACCTGAGATTGTGCAACAGACGACTGAAAGGGTTAAGATGATTCAGGAGAAAATGAAGATTTCTCAGAGTCGTCAGAAGAGTTATCATGATAAGAGGAGAAAGGCACTTGAGTTCCAAGAGGGAGATCATGTGTTCTTGAGAGTTACTCCGACGACAGGTGTGGGTAGAGCTTTAAAGTCTAAAAAGCTTACTCCGAGGTTTGTGGGTCCGTATCAGATTTTGAAGAGGGTTGGAGAAGTGGCGTATCGGATAGCTTTACCGCCGTCGCTTTCTAACCTGCATGATGTGTTTCATGTATCTCAGTTGAGAAAATATATTGCGGATCCTTCGCATGTTGTTCAGTTGGATGATATCCAGGTGAGGGATAATTTGACCGTTGAGGTGTTGCCAATTCGGATAGATGACCGAGAAGAGAAGACCCTGAGAGGTAAGAAGATTGCTCTAGTGAAAGTTGTTTGGGGAGGTCCAGCTGGTGAGAGCTTGACTTGGGAGCGTGAAGATCAGATGAAGGAGTCGTATCCGGCTCTATTTGCTTGAGGTATGTTTTCGAGGACGAAAACTTCTAAGTGGGGGAGAGTTGTAACACCCCGAATATTGTTAGATTAATTTAAATATTATTTTAATATGATTATTTGAAGGTGAAATGAATTATTAAATAATACTGGGAATTATTATTATTATTATAGATGTTATTTATTTTAATAATAATTAAATAAAAAAAAATGGAATATGAAGAGTGGAAGGGAAAAAGGGGAATTTGATAAAAGAGGCAAAAGTGAGAACTCAGGGTGTTTTTTTTCACGTATTTTGCCTCAGAGTCAGAGAAAGGGAGAAGCGCTGAAGAGAAAGAGAAGGAAGAGGAAAAGGCCAAAGAGTGCTCAGAACTTCCTTCAATCCAAAGAGGTAAGGGGTCTGAACCTTATTAAACAATAATATGCTGAAAATAGTGAAATATTGGATGAACGAAATTGGGATTTTAATCGAAGGAATTCGTAGAAATTATATGCAATGATGTTAGGATTTGTGAAATCGAATAGGGGACTATTTGTATTAGATGATATGAGTGATTTTGTGTGAAATTTGGACTGTGGAAGGATGAATTTGGATAGATCTCGTAGCAGAGAAAGCCATTGCAGATCTGGAAATCTGGTTTCTGGTCATACGCGTATGGCACTAGGCAATACGCGTATGAGATTGCTGGTACGCGTATGGCACTAGGCAATACGCGTATGGATGAGGAAGATGATGTTTTGAACGTGTTTTGGTCTCTGTTGGTACGCGTATGGGAATGTGATACGTGTAGCATACGCGTATGGACATGGGCAATACGCGTATGGATTGGTCAGGCGTGGGCAATACGCGTATGGGCATAGGCAATACGCGTATGGGCAGACTTGTGGTCTTTCCTGGGCTGTTGTTGTGCAGTTTTTGGTCGTTTAGGCTGAGCGAGGTAACTTAGCTGATGCATGGTATACGAGGGATCATTTCCCGTTGCTTTGAGTGGTATAGATATTAGTAGAGGGTGCTAATACTGTGTTTGATTATGTGGCATGATGTGATATGCTTTTGTGATAGAATGTGTTAATGATGATGATAACATGACTATATGATGCTGTTGTTGCTATGTTGATTATGATGCATGCTTGGTGTGCATGCATTCATGAAAGGCCGATGCCTAGTGATGAACGGACTGAGTTCCAATGATGTTGTTGACTCCGGGCTTGTTGAGAGGCTTGGTTCCTTGCGGGGAACTCGGATTCTATGGTGATGAATCTGGGAGTGGTGATCCTGTAGTTGGTCACAAAATGGGTATACCGAGTCGTGTTGAGTCATGCATGGGTGTGTGCATTGCATTTGATATGTTGTTTTGTTGATGTTCATGAGTATGTTGATTATGATAATTATGATGAGCTAAGTTGGCATATTTATGTTTATATTTCTGTCGTTATATTATTATATTTAATAATGTAATTCTCACCCCTTCTGCATGTGTTTATGTTCATCTATGATGAGCAATGTGCAGATAAAGAGGAGTAGCTATTGTTGAGGTTTGAAGAATAAGTGTAGAGTTATTCTACAGCGTCGAGTCAAATGCTCTGGTCATGTGACACCGGGGTTATGGGATTCGATAGATAATTGGTTATTATTTACGTTGTTTATGATGACTAATATGTTGAGATGCTTTGTTAAGATACTGTTGAAACATTATTATGAATTGTTGTATGATGAATGATAATAATTGTGTTGTTGTCCGCTGCGAAGTTTTAATAAAATAAATATATGTTTTATGTGTGATGCGATAAGTGTTATGTTGTAAGAAATGTAAACTCTTCTACATGTTGTACTCTGATAATCTATTTAAATATGTCGTTTGGGTAGAAGGGTGTTACACCACCTAGCACTGAGATTGAAGGAAACCGTTCATGTGGACTGAGTAGAGACGTTGTCATCGTTCAACGTTCGTGATTGCTTCGTGGATCTGCATCAAAGGTTTTGATCGTCACAAGAGATCTGCACCAAAGGTTTCAACCGCCACAAGAGGTAAATATTCTATCACTGATCATGACCATTCGTAAGGATCTCTAAAGGAGAAAATTTTAATTTCCGCTGCGTTTTGGATCGCAATTCTCCTTCAGAGACAACTTCAAAACATGACCAGGAAAGATATATAGTTTTTCAAAGAGTATGCTCAACGTTGGAGGGAGCTAGCTGTTTAAGTCGAGCCACCTCTAGCTGAGTGAGAGCTAGTGGGTCTTTTCATGGATACTCTATAGCCTCATTTATTTGAGAAAATGATTGCCAACACATCATCTGGATTCTCCGGTCTGGTGACTATTGCCAAAAGATTTGAGCAATGACTAAGAAACAGAAAGATTCCTGATATTGCTGGGGCATCAAATGGTGTGAAGAAGTTCACTAGGAACTTCCAGAAAAAGAAAGAGAGAGAGAAATAAATGTTGTTATAATTGGAGGTGGAAAGCCTTTTTATGCAACAACAATAATGCCTGCTCACCACCCTCATCCAACACTTGTTAATCCCCAATATCAAT
Organism: Lathyrus oleraceus; assembly: GCF_024323335.1. NCBI lineage: Eukaryota > Viridiplantae > Streptophyta > Magnoliopsida > Fabales > Fabaceae > Lathyrus > Lathyrus oleraceus. Next base: position 347,386,507 of record NC_066583.1, read on the forward strand.
ATCAAAATCAATAACAAAATCAGTATAAACCTTTGAGAAATCAACACAAGGAGACTTATCGTATTGACCTGATTCCGATGTCGTACACTCAATTGTGGCCTCATCTGGTTCAGAACTCACTGCTAGCTCTCAGGCCAATCCAACCTATGAAATTTCCATTTGTTCATGGGTACAACCCAGATGTAAAATGCGAATTTCTTAGTGGAGTAGCGGGGCACTCCACCGACGATTGTAGAGTTCTTAAAGAAAGGGTTTAGGACGTGATTGACAACAAGCTGCCGAGATTCGAGGGTGTTGGTGCTAATATGATCGATAATCCCATGCCTGATAAGTTCCAAGACTCCAGGAAACACTATTAAAGCTAGTGGATCAGACGACAAAGATTATCCTTGATGTTGATAGTCACTAGGCCCTCCTATCATTTCATTTTGCAACTTCTTTGTTTGTAAAAGTGCTATTTTGCAATTGAACTTGTTATTCTTGAATAGTAATCTTAATGAAACGAGTGTTGCATCTTTTGAATCAATCATATGATGTCCACGCGTTTTTTCTTTCGTTTTTTTAATAAAAGCAAAAAAAAAACAATATCAATACTTTTCCGCTGCACTTTCCTTTATCAACATTTTATTTAAGCAAAGATTGGAGGGAGAATGACGAAAAATGAAATATCCAAAATTGATGACGGTATGCTATTGAATAAAACTTTGTTGATGATGTAAATCATTATTTTAACTCCCAAAACCAAATATATAAGGAGTTAATCCTTAATCAACCCCTTTGAGCCTACAAGTTGGTGTTTCTTTCTATACGAAAAAAACCCTTTAATCTTAACCTGGGACAAGATAGTCTTCAGTTAGTTTGACAGTGCATCCAAATTTTAAGAGAATCATTCTATTTGTACACCTTCAATTAAGAGGTTCAACCACATGCTCTTCTTCACATACATCAATAAGTGTTGAATAAATCATGAATAATCCAAAAGTTATGGTGGTTGTTCCTTCATAACCAGTAACTTGGCAGTCATGACCCTTGTCAAAATCAAACCAAAAGAACAAATTCCATAGAAATTGTTCCAAAAAACAAAAAAGATAGCCCTCTAAGTCAAACACCATAAAATGTGACTTAGGATAAATAATTAGGGTATCCTAGTGGACTGAAATCTTCAAAGAAGTGGTCCAGGAAAAATTAGGGATAAATAGAAAATAAAATTGAAAAAAGAGAAAAAAACGAGAAAAAAAGGATCACAAAAAATCCTTGACGAAAAATAAGAACAAGCTTGTATGACTACCAAAATAAAAAAGGTGACTGCCACCTCAAACAAAAAACCTCATTGGTTCTCAAACTATCACATTTCCACCTTCAAAATTCTCTTGGAAGTTGAAAGCGCGTGTCAAATTAACTGAACAGATGTCTGGAGATCATCAAGGAGAATGGGTTGGGTTAAAATCAAATTTTAGCCTTATATCCCTTTGTTTCAAAAACCCTGAACCATGTCACGTTACAACGTTCAAAAGACCTAATTGAAGAAAGATTTATTTTGGAAGCATACTACAACAGGGTTGCATTAACCCAACTCCTAGAGATTTGCTAATCATCTATATTGGTATCATATTCTCGCATCATCTTTCAAACTTTGAATAAATTTTTTATCCATTCACTGTACATCACAACATTATCTTAGTAATAACTTTGATTATAAAGTTTGCATTTGAATTACATTGAAATTACCATTTTAAAAGAACATTTTTATCTGTAGGTCAACACTTAGCACCAAGGAAGTTCCAACAATGTGCAATCAGTGGGGGAGCTTAATATTTTGTAAGTGATCCCATCAAGGGAAAACAATTCCATAGAAGTAATTACACTCAAGGGAAAATTGTGTAAAGACTTTGTTGAGCAAGGGGAAAGCCACCTCAAGAACCGATCTATATTGGGAAAATCTCATCAAGACTTTGTATACTGTTCCAAAGATTAGTTAATCAACGACAATCAGTTTCAAAGTTCCAAACACTAGGGCACGCCATCTCAAAAACATTAGTTTTCTTCCAAACTCTGTCAAGGAAAAATTATTCAAAGACCCAACAGGCTGTGGCAAGATAAGCGGCATGACGAATGCCAACTCCTCTTCATACCTTCAATATTCTCAAACAAACCTTGTTTTACATCTGCAACTATTGAGTTTAAAACATGTGTCAGAAAATCATTCTCGCATAATATCCTACCAAAGGACATTTTCCCTTGATAAAAAAAAACTTTGTTGCGAAAGAAACCTTCTTGGTTTTAACTGTTCATGGCATACCACACCACAGGGCCAGTGGTTGAAAGATCCAAATCATTATCCTCAATCACATTTTACTCATCATTTGCATCAACCATGTTTGCATTTCCTTAGCATCAACCATGCATATCATTTCATTCATAGGGTGTATTCCCATATCATAAAAAAAATCAAACTTCGCTCGGCCATTTTCTAAAGAAAACCAAACCTCGTCTAATATATTTACCCCAAAGTCCAATATCTATTGGCACACATACAATAACTCTTTACATGCATTGATCGATCATTATATTTCATGCCTAATTACATACATAACCAAAGGCATCCCATGCATCAACAATTACATTAACATAAAGCATGGATTCATGTCATAAGCCAGGATTCAATGACCACTAATGGAAGTCCATAGTAATCCCCAATAAAGCAATTTCAAATCATTCATTTATTATCAATCTTCATCAACCCTTTAGTTGAAGTCGGTTTTTTATGTTAACCTTTGTCAACCCAGTGGTTGAAGTTGGTTCTCTTGATCTGAATCAACCCATTGGTCGAAGTTAGTTCTCTTGATATAAATCAACTAATTGGTTGAGGATGATATTTTCGTTCATTGATCTTCATCAAACCATCGATTGAAGTGGGTTCTCTTGACCCGAATCAACCCATTGGTTGAGGATGATATTTTCGCTCATTGATCTTCATCAACTCGTTGAAGTTTATTATTTTTTATCTGAATCAATCCATTGATTAAGGATGATTTGTTTATGGAACTTCGTCAATTTATTGGTTGAAGTTGGTTATTTTTTATCTGAATCAATACATTGGTTGAGGAAGATTTGTAGGTGGACCTTCTTCAATCCATTGGTTGAAGTTGGTTATTTTTCATCTAAATTAATCCATTGGTTAAGGATGATATTTTCGTTCACAAACCTTCATCAACCCATTGGTTGAAGTTGATTCTCTTCATATGAATCAACCCATTGGTTGAGAAAAATCTTTTTGTTATTGACTTTCATCATTACATTGGTTGATGTTGGTTGTGTCGTGTTTTGTTAATCTGAATCAACACATTAGTTGAGGATGATTTTTCATTAACCTTCGTCAATACATTAGTAGATGTTAGTTTTATTTTGTTGATCTAAATCAACACATTAGTTAATGATAATTTATCAGTGCCATTTCCTTTCCCCAATAAGTCTTCCTATTTACCTCCTTTTTCTTCCCATCGGAATTCCTTGACAGGTTATATCAGTTAATCCCCACAGAGTCTGCTTTATATTTCATATCCCTAGCAATAGAATCCATACATTCATAATATAACATATCATATCATTGCACCAAGGGGCAAATTTTGGGTCTTTTTATTTAATTACCTTCCACCACTAATATCATGAAGACCAAAGTCATTCATGCTATCTGGCTAAGGATAATTAAATAAGGGCAGTTGTCATACCCCATTTTTTGCCTTGATCATTTCATCCATTTATCATATGCATAACCTTTTTATGGTTTAACCTATTTCTTTCTTACCATATCATTAGCATTCATTTTTTGAAATTTTTTAGAAGTCGTGTGACACTTAAAAGAAAAGTCAACAAAAGTCAAGTGCACCATTATTTGTTCTTTACCATATTTTGAACCAATTTGCATTTGCATTCATATTTGAGTCACAATCATAAATAAACATCACAATTAAATTTAATTTGTTTGTGCATCATATCATAAACCAATTTTGTTCAAATCATAAACCAGACATACTTTTATTTTTAGTAAGATCCATAAAAAGTCAAGTTTATTTCCTTTACATACCATCATACAATATCATCATCTTAATACTATGTTACAACTCATGCTCTCATTTCCATTATCATTGTCTCATCATCAAGTCATCATGCCATGCTCCATTACCATGTTCATTGGACCTACAAAACCACGTTTAATCATAAAAATCCAATATGATATGAACATAAGCATACTAACATGATAATCAAGTACTGTGGTGACTAAACTCTACAGTAAATCATCATTTATTCATGCCATAACATGCATACATGCATCAAAATTTAACTTGCGACCACATGGTTTTCATAAACCAAAACCACTTCAAGCAAACACAAAACCCATCATAAAGTTGCAATCTCATTTCAGCCGAAAATTAACTTCAACAAACACACTTAGATGCAATCCTCACCCTTGATTAAACACTTTTTCACATAGATCACTAATTGGTGCAATCCTAACCATTCTTCATTTTAATTTTTCACATTCTAACTCCCTTCCAAATCCACCCTCACATTTCACATGAATTTGAATTCATTCAAATTCATCTTAACCTATTTAAATAGCATCATATCACCAACTAAAGAGGGAAATGAAGATCAATGGTTTCGATCGATTTTGAACTCGGTTTTGAAGTTTAGCGGATCTTGAATTTGAGCTTGGATTTGAGTAGAGGATGTCGTAAGGATTCCAAATCTACAAAAATTTCTAAACTGGAAGCTTGTTTGGCCTTCGTCGGAGCTTGATCGAAGAGTCACCATGTACATCGTTATTGTCGGCAAGTTCTTAAGGTTTTTCTTCAAGTAAGCATAATCCTTGTCTTTTCTTATGATTTATGTGTGTAATGATGTTTATACATGCTTAAGGAACTTATTTCAATCATTAGTTGTATGAAAACGCGTTTAAATTGAATTTCTGAAAAAACAGTTCAAGAGCTCTCATGAACTCATAAACTCCAAAATGGTGAAATCATGAATCTCAACCATTTTGCGCAAACTTATATACCATTTGAATCATTTTTTGCACTTATCACGAATATGTAATTAGTTTTACGATTGAATGTATATTTTAGCCGAATCGAGTCATTTCTTACTAGTTTTGGCATCCACTTTTTGCTTTAATTCTCATGATTCATGACTTTTTTTGTAATTCTAATTACATATTTGAATTCATGGCGTAATTCTGCTTCCAACGATATATTAGTTCTTCAAATTTGTTCCCGTTTTGGTTATTCCAGAGTTTTGCATATTTGACCTTTGTTGATACATTTCTACAAATTACAATGTATAGTTGCTTCTAGTTATAGGGTTTTGACAATTGGGGTTGATAAGGTGCGTGAGACCCACGCAACCCTACAACTTTTTTATTTAATTATTATTTTTTATTTTAATTTTATTACTTTTTATTTAATTCTTTTTTGTTTTTTTATATAATTAATTAATTACATTTATTTTAATTTATTAACTTATTAATTAATTTTTAATTAATTTGATTGCTTGATTAATTTCATTTTAATTAATTAATTTTGTTAATAAATTTTTAATTAACTTGATTAATTAATTAAATTTATTTTAATTGGTTAATTTTATTTTTAATTAACTTGATTAATTGATTAGATTTATTTTAATTGATTAATTTTGTTAATTGATATTTGATTAGCTTGATTAATTTCATTTTAATTGGTTAATTTGGTTAATTGATTTTTAATTATCTTGATTAATTTGGTTAATTGATTTTTAATTAGCTTAATTAATATATTAATCGCATTTTAGTTGATTAATTTGGTTAATTGATTAATTAAATAATTTGACCACATAAAGTCAATCTTTTAAAAATCAAATTAAATACTTGATCAATATCAAGTTGGTTTTTAAAATATCTCACCACTTCATCGTTATCAAACCACTTTCCTAATTAAATATAATATTAAAAAATCTTTTTTTATAATAAAATCAAAAGAAAAGGAACATTGGAGTCTCGCATTCCATGAAAACCTCAAATGGTCGGTCCTGAGGCATACATCATGGTTTTACTGATTATTCCTTCTTTCATTCTAAAATACTTAATTCAAACTTGGACAAAAGGGATATTAGAATCTTGCATTCCATGAAAACCTTGAACAATCGGTCCTGAGGCACACGTCTTGGTCCTACCAAAAGTTCGTTGTCTGCAAATAAATTTCATAAACGATTTTAATGAAAAGGTACATTAGAGTCTTGTATTCCATGAAAACCTTGAATAATCAGCCCCGAGACACATATCTTGGTCATACCGAGCTTTTATCATTCTGTAAAAAACGCTCAACACATCAAACTTATCACGAGCATAAGCAACGTTTAACCACTAGAGCATAATCTAAAAAGACATTCAATAAAATCAACCAATCGATACGTTATTTTATACCAAGAACTATGTAGCCTTGAGTACCCTATTGCACCTGGGGATACATAAGACAAGCAACATTTAACCGCTAGAGCGTGATCTAAACAATTGTTTAATAAAATCAATCAACACATACATAGTTTTCTATCCAGAACTACATAGCCTTGAGTTCTCTATCACATTTGGGGATACGTAGGAACGAGATTCAAACTTCGTGTCAGGAAGTATTTTGAAAAATAAAAAAATAATTCATTTCTCGCCCAAGTTCCAATCTTTTCAAATTCAATTCTCGCCCAAATGCGATTCTTTTTTCAAATAACTTTCATCGCCCAAGCGCGAACCCTTTCGCAACCTTTGAGTCTTTTGCCACACAAGTGCAACTAAACCAATTTTTCACAATTAAAATCAACCAACAAACAAAGTTCTTTCCATGAAGAATTACATAGATTTGAATTTCTCATTGTACCGGAGGGTACATAGGAGCAAGACTCGAAATATCGTCAAGCACCCTAATAAAAACCTTTTTGCAACCCATTTTTCTTTTCCTTTTACACTTTTTGTCATTCGAAGAAAGTAATTGGCATAAGATAACATTCAATCACAAAACTAACTAAATGGTCCCTGTTGAGTACAACGGATGTGAGGGGTGCTAACCCTTGTATAATAGACTTCTGAACCCGAATTTGGTTGCGACGACCATTTTCTTCTTCTTTTAAGGGTTCTATCGATATTTTATCTTTTCTTCTTTAGAATAAATAAAGTTCAGTGAGTGTTCAATCATTTCGTGAGCGCGCAAACATTAGTAAGATTGTATTTTTTGAGACGCGGCACTACCATGCAAAAGGATAGTAACCCATTCATGGTTGTTGTGAAGTGTTGCATACTTAGGGACTTATATTCCCTCTTTAGAGCATAATGATGTGATACTAACAGTTCGAGTGTGAATAGTAAGAATATTAAACCTCGTAGAGCTGAGCGGACCTTGATATCTAGTATAGAACTCATTGAGATTTAGTAATTGCATTCCACTACTGTTGATTATTTTCATATACCTCAAGGAAAGCTAAGGGCAAGGAAAAGTTGATTCAAAAGGATTGAAAATTTCTCCTTAGTTGTTTCTACTGTATTATTTTGAGATCATGTAGTATCTTTTGATATAGACATATGATTATGTACCAGTGACTATATAGTTTTTTGTACGTGACTTATGCATTATCATTTGCACACTTGCGATATGTAGTCAGTAAGTACCAACAATATTAATGCCACTTATGTATTATTCTAGATATATACATGTCGTGTAATATATATATATATATATATATATATATATATATATATATATATATATATATATATATATATATATATATATCAATTTTTTATTCAAACAAAACATTTTAGTGGATATGTGATCTCTTGATGATTCAAAGGTCCTTGCTTCAACTTCTCTTGGGATTAAATTTTGAAACTTTCGTCTTTTAAGATTTGACACCAAAACAAAAAAAATATATAAGAAAAACGCCAATGTAGATTTTATAAAAAATGAAAAATGAAAAATTAAACAAATAAGCACTTTCATGTAATTAAAAAAATTAAAATTAAAAAAATATTTGTCATATCACTTATTCTAGAAGATCCAAATGAAAAAGAATAAAAATATAAATACCTAAAACTTGAATTCATACAAATGCTCTAGGTTTTCTATCCCTTTAGTTTAACAAAACATATAAAAATATGTCTTCATATAAATATTTATTTGAAGCCATCTCCATCCAGAAAGATGATGGGCATAAAAAAAACATAAGCCCGACATCAATTGATTTTTATATATTATATATTTTCTATTTCCAAAATAAGAAAGATGCTATATAAACTCTAGAAAAAGAAACTCATATATGCCTATTTACATCCATGATAGTCATCTAAATTACACAATATAAATCTTTTTTAATTTCTTCATTTTCCTTCTACAAATGGGACAAGTGCAAGTTTCTGCAGCAATTCTACACATAAAAATAATAGGAGTTAAACTCTACATTAATGTACAAAAAAAAACTTTTTACAACTTTATATTTATCCATATGTACAAATGTAAAATCAATTCTTTCATTTATGCATTTCTTTTAAAAAAATCAAAAAAACTATGAAATGTAAGTAAACAACATTTACCAATATCATCAACAATCACTTAATTTTATAAATATATATTAATTGATATGTATATTAAGCTAATAACTTCAAATAAAAAAGATGAAAAAATATGTTTTACCTTGTCCCACAAGTATAGCATGTTGCAAAATGGCCACATGGGAGAAAAAAACAATCCCTTCTTGCATCGAAGCAAATAACACACAAACGCCTAAGATCATTATTGCTAGTTTCCCCTTCTATTATTGACTTTCCTTCACTAGAATTTTCTTCATCACTTGAGAAAGAATCATAAGATGAACTCCAACTAGTAACATCAGTGTCTTTTCTAGACAACAATGGAGCTCTTTCTGAATTCACTTCCACTCGTTGGAATCGGAACCTTACATTTTCTTCAATGTTTGTTTGGTACATTTGGTACGATTCCAATGCACATAGGATTATCACAGTCATCACACCTGTGTTTATTTATTCATTGCATAATGTATATTTCAAATATGTCAAACCCTAAATTTGGTTATATTTTATATCGATAAACACCACTTTTAGCGTCGACTACCGTCACTGACGCTATTAGCGTCAGCCAAGTCCACGCTACAAGTTTTTTCTTAAAATTAAAATATATATCAATCAAAATAAATTGTGATACCTATTCCTATAAAATACATGATCCATCTTGGTTCATAAGACACATTCACATCAAACCATTCCTGGTTAGTTACACCCTGAAAGAAAGACTAGTTATTAGAATTACTTTGATGTCCTTATAAGTCATATTATATATAGAAGGATTAGAAAAAGTTATAGAAAAATGTAAATTTGTCGTTTTATTACCTCTTTAGGACCTGGAGTGGTTAATAGTGCTATGTTTGCTGAAAGAGCTGTGTTTATTTTACATGAATTGTTATCTAGAGAACATCTTTTATAAGAGTTGGTTGTATTGTAGAGAAGTGCATTCACATTGAACTTCAATTGTACCTAATTATTGCATGTAGTAACATTTCAAAGCATTAATGACCCATTTGCAAAATGTCACTAAATCACTAGTTGTCAATGTTAACTAAAAATGCATATCACCTTAACATTTTGATGGTTGATATTGCCAATAGCCACATAATAAGTAGACGATTCTGATATTTTCTGTGTAACCTTACTACTTCCTGTAAATAAATAAAAATATGAATGAAAATAATGTTAAAAAAGATCGCCAACCAAACTGAACCATTAAAAGAACCGAACTGAAATTAAAATAATCGAAATGATATATTTGGTTAGTAAACTTAACCATGTTGCACAAATAGTTTTATGACCAAACAATGATAAAAAGGATGAACCAAAACTGAAATTAAACCAAATCAAAATTGAAAATGAAAACTGCTACAAATAAATTTAAAAAAATTATTAAAAAAATCAAAAAAAAAAATATAACGATTTGGTTCTTTAACAAATAATTTGATTAGAAAAAAATGTTTTCTAACTGTTTGCTACGGTTTAGAATTCCAAATCGATATACCATAATATTTTTAGTTTGGTTATGTTGTTGATAAATTTGAATGGTTCGGTTCGATTTGAATGATTTTTTACTAGAGTTTGATTCTATTAGGCTCAATTTTTTGACAGAACTAGATTACATCAAAACAAATCAAAACAAATGTAGCATAAGAGAACTACTTTACAAGTAATTATATTTTATACCATAGATATTATTCCAATACATTGTTGCGTCAGGGGATATTGGATCATCTTTCCACTCATCTATACTTTCTCTACCTGTATTTGTGAAAGATTAGAAATAATGGAAGAGTACATATCGCATAGAGATAATGAATCATAAATTGAAATATAAAAATAAAAGTGTACCTTTTAATATTACAAGGATTAAAGGTGCTACTAAAGAATTAACACTAACAAAAACATCTAACTGAGAGTCTTTATTCAGGTAGAATATCCATTCCTGCAAAACCATATGATTGCGCAAAACATCATGTTTATAAGGTTTAACAACATTAAACAAACCTGAAAAAACAAAACAAAGTTGGATCATGCCTTTTGAGATTTTGGTGGAATGGATACATCATACATCTCAGTCCAATTTATTTTGCCATCTAGTGGAGGAGCAACATCAAATCCATAAAGCATCATACCAGATTTTGGCCTATTGTTTTGTTGCACCTGTTATTATGTCATAAAACATTAGGACATAATAATAATAATAATAATAATAATAATAATAATAATAATAATAATAATAATAATAATAATAATAATAATAATAATACAACCAAAAACAGTTAAATGAATAGATATATAATAAGGAAAATAATAAGAAAATGTTCAAATTATATTTAAATACCTCGATCGATTGTACTAACATTGAGTTGATTTCAATCAAATGTGACGAATACGAACCCAATTGTAAATTAGATCCGCAAACACCAACAAAACTAAGAGTAATAGATTCTACAAAAAAAAATGGGAACAGAATAAGTTCATATGACTAGGACGCAATTGAGATTGATTGCATATTACAATTTAATTAAAGAGAAAAAAATGCATAAAAATTTATTGGAATAATTGTACTAACCAATGAACCAAAATAGCACAAGAATAACAATGCAAGAACAAACATTGTCCCACATGAAAGTCATTAATGGCTTTGTGTTTGAAATGTTGATTTGTTCTTGTTGGTTGCTATGGTTGTGTTGGATATCCTTATCTGAATCTCTCCTTTTGTAAGTAACATGAAAACATGGTTTGATATTTAGATGTAAAAATTATTCTATCGAGATTATGGAATAATTCAAATGAATCCATTGTAGCCTAAAAATGATATTGTTTAGTCAAAAAGAAAAAAAAAACATGATCTTTCAAGTTAGGTAGAGTATATTCTATATAAGAAAATTATTAATTTTTTGTCTTAAACCTGTAATAATTCAACGTTCAACTGAAAATTTAATATGAATTAATTAATAATTGTTACAATTAGTGTTTGACTCGTTACTCTTTAATCAATATGGACATTCACTAATGTTCATGAGCCATTTGACTTGAACTACTTTGTTTCTTTAATTGATTTTTTTATTTATTAATTGTCTTTAATAAAAAAATGTTGAAAAAAATCTGAAAAAATGACTTTTTTTAATTACAAAATTAACAGAATCATGTTTTAGTTATTTAAAAATAATAAGTTTATATTTTTATTCTAAAGTATATTTTTCAATTCAGTAATACAAAATCCAAATTTTATAATAATATGAATACTATTTGGGTCGAGATTATCCATAATTTTGAATTGGTTGTGATTTGGATTAATATAAAAAACGTATCATTTTTTTCTATCTTTTTTTGAGTAGAGTAAGTATCATCTTAACTTGTGTCCTTAAAAAACTCAAAAGTATGAAAAAGTGAAAAGTTTCGTACTAAGATCCAAACATAAAATTTAGCAAAAATCAAAAGACACAATTTTCAAAATATCTTTTTTATCTACATATACATACAAGTTAACATTTTCCTTAAAGTAAAAGCATTATAGTTTAAATAGATGGCTTAATCTACACATTTCACATCGTTAATTGCTTTTGCACGCCATAATTCATATATGCACTTACACGTTAAGCAGCTTGAAAAACTCTCAAATTTAAATTACAAATTGCTCTCACTAAATTCAAGGATATACAATTATATACAATATGTAACGTTTGAATGATAGTATAATATTCATTTTCATTTTGTAGTCGAATACATACATGTTTTGACATTAACTAGCACTCGTACACGTGCAATATGAATATGTAAATAGACATATTCATATCTATTACATGCATTTTAATAAAAATAAAAATAAATATTATAAAATATTATACTATTGTAAGTTTTTTAAGTATATTAAAAAAAAATTAAAAAATTAATTATTGGAATTATGAAATAAACGAATATTTATATTAAATATATAATTGTTTAACATTGATGTATTTTTAAAAATTGATGGACATATATTTTTGTGTAATGATATAAATTAAAATATATAAATATACATATTGTGCGAGTATGCGGCGATGTGGATACTAAGGTGCCAAAACGAGCACTTGTACACGCTTATTTTAGTGTGTAATTACCCGAGCCCAAACTTATATCCATTTTTGCGGGTTTTTACCCTACTCGTTATGTATATTTTTGCGGGTGCCCACTAATATGAGTCAAATTGTCGTCCCAAATTTGGGTAGGTAGGTAGATATGTGTTAATTGAGTTAAATGAATATAAGTTCTAGGGTTATGTTCCGTTCGGGAGGCAGAAATGAATGTAGTTGGAAAACTGATGATCTTGAACGGTGGATCCGATCTCCTTTACATCGGCGCGGAGTGGACTTGCAATGTTAGCACTCTAACACCCAAGTCAGTTTAAGATTAAAGATGAGTATAATAAAAATTGAAGATCGGATATTGTACTTTGCTCTTAGCATATGAACTCATTTTATATCTTAGGTTAAGTGTAGTGGATTTGATGTGGATTGGGCCTTAGTCATTTGAGCTTTTGGCCGTTCCAAAACAGTTTCCCCAAGGGTTTCTCAGGCACTGCGGGAAGGCTTAAGTATCATTGATTGACCTTCATGATATGGTTCAATGTGGAATGAAACTGAAACACTTGGTATGAATTTTTGAAAGGGAACATATGCATTAATTCAGTTCCATCATCAGAACGCTTTATCACCCCTTTTTTACATGTGTAGTGATGTGACCAGTTATGATATGGTTCAGCTTATAGTGTACTTAAGTGTACTTGAGTTGACGTATATCCATGAGTGAAAATCTAGTTATTTATCTTGTGATTCATTTCCATAGTTAGTCTGATCCTTTCTGTTGTTGTTGCTTATAAGTAGTGTGAATTGATTATTTGGAAGTTTTTCACAATATTTAGCATTCAGACTTACAATTACTTTTCAGAAAAGCATATTTGTTCCTTCTTCCTTTAGAGTATCACTAGAAGTAACTCAGTGTTTTTCTTAAAGCTTCGCCTTTTTTCTATTCCTCTCGCTTCATCAATCCCACATAACCAGATACCTTTCTAAATCAAGCTTTTACCTTCCAACATTTCCTGTTTTCTAGTCAGGATGAACGATAATATGGTCAATCTAGTGAGTGATTCTGAAGTTGAAACTTCATATTCTTTTGCGATGGGGACCTCCATTGGTTCTCATCTTTCTCCTCTTAATAATGATAACCTAGAACAAGAAATCATACACATATCTAATGATTCTGATTCATAAAGGGTGTCTAGGGATTCCCTAGAGGAAGAAACTTCGTCATCTAATTCATTAGATGCCCTTATATAAAAATGTTGGTGGAGGAATAAATTGTGCGTAAAGCCCTCATGCCCCTTCGCATCTTATCCGATGGAGAGATACAAGTCAATATGCAAAGGAGATAGTGCATTAAATATTACATTCAACTTCGTCTGCAGACAAATGGTTGTGAACATAATGATGCTGGGGTGCTAGCCCACTTGAAACTTCGAAGTCGGTCGGGAGTGTTAGAGTATGACTTTTTAGATGCAAAAGTAGCAGACACATACTTGGTTTTGAGCACCGAGGCTTCCATAAATGTGGTTGGAATCATGGTCGGTGACCCTTCAGAGTTGTTAGCCTTTCCTATGTCAGGGGAAAAGAGGATATGCATTTCTTTGGACTACTGTAAGATCCCATTTTATGAATACTTGTTTACAAGAACATGTCTTTGGTTGCCTTTTCTGAATTTGAGGTAGTTGTCTTGAAATATTTAAAAGTTGCTCCTTCCCAGCTTAATCCCAGGTCATGGGTATACATAAAATTATTCCAACTGTGTGTTGAGTACAAATCTTAGAAGTGTTCTCCTAGCTTGTTTTTTTTATATTTTCCATCCTAGGCATTCTTCCAAGATAATTTTTGTAACCATGGGCTTAGTTAATGTTAGACGATATGCCTAGATCTAGAGGGGGTGAATAGATCCCAAGTTAAAAAAAATTATTTGAAACTTTGATTTAGAAATTTTTCAGTATGGAAGCAAGTTTCAAATATTTCCCGAATTCAAAATCGTCTAGCCGAACCTTCTATTGAAAAGTCCGGATATGCGTAATAGTGCCAATAGAATGATAATAATTCACAATTCGATCAACAACTATTAAGCACAACTAATTGAGTACTATGCAATAGTAAAAATCTATATCCAACGATATTCACACAAAAAAAATTAAGTCAAGCAATCTGTCGAACACTTGGTGTGCGAAAAATAAAGTTTGGAATTTTATATGGTGATTGTTGTTCTAAGAAATCAAATCATAACCAAATGGTTGATCAATATAACATACACAAAATTCAAAATGTAATCAACATTATGATTCAAACTATGTTGATCTGGTGATCAAAGTAATCGACAATTTTCACGTTGAAAAATAAAAGAGGTAGAGAGATAAAGATAGAGAGAGTACGCAAGGATTTGTTTATGTAGTTCCCCAATCAACCTCGTTATGAGTGTGTCTGCCCTCAATTTGAATTTGAATTGAGATATTTATATAATAAATCTTACTTGCAAACGTATCAATGTAAGAGATGAGAAATCAAATCCCACAAACCCTAGGTTTGTTCTTCACTTTAGCACCTCCAAAAACCTTGATCAAAGATTGATCAAGTTACCAAAAATGTCGCTTCAATTCACTTGTTGTTGCTACTTACTTGCACGACCTCCTTATCTCAAGTCTTTCACGCAGATGAATTAATCTCAAGCGCACACTTGTTGAACCCAAGATTTGTCAACATGATCCACCGTTTCACACTACTCCTTTGTCGGCACACCTAGTCTCAAGGCTTTCAATCGATCGGATCCGAGTTGAACAATCTTGTATAAAACCTTAAAACCCTAAAGATCTTGAAGAAAACCCCCACCTCGGTTTTCTTATTTTAATCCCTCAAAGATCGCAATCCAATATTCTCAGTATAACAAACCTAATTGGACGTTATCAGTCCTAACCTAGATGACACCCAATCAAAAAACAATTATGTGTAGTTTGATTGTGTGTATGCATAAATTGAATTGAAGATGATGAGATACTTTGAAATCCTAGATTCATGTAGGTTTTACTCACTCTGGAAACCTTACTGGAGAATGATGCATGTATCATGAATTTATATATGTGAGACTCATAAGAAGCAAAAAGAATGAAAACATATGCAAATTTTCAAAATATTTAACCAATAGGTCGACTTATACGAATCACGTGTCGATCTATTCAAGTCATGTGTCGACCTGTTGGAAGAATGTGTCGACCTGTAAGGTTATGTGTTACCCATAGGTTGACTTGAAGACTCGACATATAAGACAGAAGTTGCAGGCTTTAATACTGCAGCATATGTGTCGACCTGTACCATTCATGTGTCGACCTGAAGTTTAAAAAAGGTAAGAAATATGCGCACATGTATACAACATCTATGATAACACACAAACTAAATAATAGACACAACAATAACAACAATCATAAGTACTTAATACAACAACCATTGTTTAAATCCAAACAGTTAAAGAGCCATTGTTAATACATAAACCAAGAGCTAAACAAACCATAATCTAAAGGCACTAAAACATGAAATAACAAAATACAGAAAGACACAAGACACCTAAAGTAACCGGACATTACAAGACCAATCTCTCAATACATCATTTAAACACTAATCTATCTTCTCCCATATCCTCTTGGTGCACCCCTTTTCCAGCCTTGTCTGTCATTGCGGTATTGAGAATCAATAACATCACACATTTCCCTGTAGAGACTCTCATAACGATGGCAGTCATCGTAATGTACAGAAATAATGTGATTGATTCTAGCCAAAATGGCTTCATGATTTGAATTCATGTCAGTGCGTAAGGACTGTCGCACCCGAGGTTTTTTAAACATAATCGGAATAGGAAACCGAAACATTGACCGTCTTCGAGAGAAAACGAAAACAAAAGAGTCACCACCGAGTTTTATTTGAATTCTTCTATGGGGAAGGAGAGGGAAGATAGTCGATAAACCCCTCGGGAAAAAGGTATGCACACGGGAAGTGCAATATGTAAGGATAAGGAATTAGTCTCGCAACCGAGATTGGGTTTGGAAGTTGGTTACACAAGGGGAATGTATTAGCACCCCTCACATCCATGATACTCCATGGGAACCATTTAAGTTATTTGCGTGCATGGTTTATTGCTTTATTTTCAAAAGGAATGTGAAAGAATTGGGTTTTTAGTTTTTTATTATTGTGTTCGCCAAGGATTGGGGCCCTTGTACCTACATATCATTCATCGTTCCATATTTCAAAAAATGTTAGCATGAAATATAAAGAGTATGTTAAATCTGAAAGACATGAGCATGTCATGGATCTATGGAACAACATCATGTATGCTAATATAGATATTGAGATTCTCGCACACTTGAAGCACTTTGAAACTGTTTGTGCTGATATTCCTTTGTTTGTTAAGTATGTGATTGAAACATAGTTGACACCTTATAAAGAAATGTTTGTTACTACTTAGACTAATAGATTCACTCATTCAAGGAACATAACAATGAACAGGATGGAGTCTGCTAATTGGAGACTAAAAAACATGTTGACTACAAGCCGATGATATTTATGTCGAAGCTGGGATGTTGTGAACACCATGTTGAAGTTGCAGCTTGGTTCAATCAGGGTCTCGTTCTAAAAAAGTATTGTCAACATTGAGCATCGATATAACATTGAAAAGCATGATGTTGATCATGAAGATAATGGTACAACGTTGGATTTAGAAGCAAAGTGTGAAGAGTTTAAGACATATTTCAATTCTTTGGATATTGTAGGCCAGAGGGTGTTAAAGAAAAAGGTTCGGGAACTAACACATCCATCTACAACTTCGATGTGTCCATTATCGGTCAAGTACAAGCCAAATATGGGAGTTAAGAAGAGTATAAAGGGTGAAGTAAATGATGTGCATCGTGATCCTTCATAATGGGAGTATTGTGAGGGCTCACAGAGGAGTCTGTAGCGGTAAATTCATGACCATCAAGCTATGGATAAGCTTAACGTCAATAAAACCAGAGTCGCCACCGCGCTTTTATTGTTTCCAAAGGAAAAGGGAAAAGTAAGAAAAAAACCCAAACATAAGAAGTTTTCAAATCAAAACTAATAAAATGTCAGAGATTACAGGTAAGGGGGTTGGTTACACAGAGGGAAGGTGTTAGCACCCAAAGTGTCCTAGGTACTCATAGGGAGCCCTTTTTTATGTGTGTATGTGTTTTTGGTATAAAAGATGTTTGAGAAAAATAGAGTGTGGGGATGAGAAAAGAATTCATTAATTATATTTTTGTGTTTGACAAGACCTTCGGACTTGTGCCTACGTACCAACATAAAAATGAGGGATTAAAACCTCGTAGTTCGTAGTAACAATTTCAAAGTTGGTGAATTGCTTTTAACAAAAGTTTAAATGAAAAGGCACCAAGGGGCCAAAAATTTGAATGGGTTTGTTAATTCTTTTTGTCTTTTGAAATTTTAAGTCAATATAATTAAGTTTATTTACAAATTTGATTTAAGAAAAAGGTTTGAAATTCATTGGCATAAGGCCAAAGTTTCTAATCATTAAAGCAAAGTCTAAGTTTGAAATCACAGACAAAGAAAGTTTTTGAAGAAAAAAAGGGAGATTTTTAAAATTTAAGAAGTGAGGGAGATGAAGAGACTACCCTAAGCATAAAATTAAAAGTTAAGAGTTGAAAAGATCTGACCAATGAGATGCAATACAATAGACAAGAATGTCATATAGAAAATCCACTTTCCCTTTGGAATTTGAATCAAGAAATAATCAAGGAGAAATTAGCAATATCTAAATGATCAAAAAATATCAAGTGTACTATTTTGCCAATATAGTAATAATAGGGATGTTTCCCAAACATCGATCTCGAGGACTATGCAGTAATATGAGTTTAAATTGTGATTCAATTAAACAAAACAAATAATTGAAGGTTTGTAATAAGTCACTCTCTAATGGAACTAGAAGTAATACAGAATAAAGCTTTTACACAATTTATAAAATTATGCCAAGGATGGTGTATGATTATCTCATGTAATGACCTTGAATGTATATCTCCTCAAACAGTTCAAAAATGCAATTATCAGATCTTAAAATTGTTTCCTCCTAAAACCTTAGAGGGAAACCTTTGGTCATTCATTCTAATCTCTAAGTCCTTAGGTGATTATAATGAAACCATGCCTTTTGAAATAACAAGATATAACCAGTAACTATAGGGTATCCCTAGTCCTAGGTGATATCTACTACAGTTTCACTGAGCAAAAACTTTAACAATTGCAATCCCGCAAATTGTTAACCATATAACAATCCTTATTTTTCTGATAACGAAAGCGTTAAAAACATTGCACAATGAAATTGACAAACAAACATAATATTGAAGGAATTACAAATTCATAGTCATTACACGATCAAATCAGGGACACCCCCTGGCATTAGGGGGTTTAGCCACTCATACTATTCAAAGAAGATAAAACATATAATTTAGACATTACAAGAATAAGAGGATTTTGTTGATCTTCAATCGCATCCACTCTTGAAGGACCTCCGTTCTCCGCAACTCTTGATCGTTCCAATCTCAATCGTACCAATTCTCTATCGTGTAAAACGTCACTGGTCTCTGTCTCCAAAAGTACCCTAAATAGTTACTGATCAAATATTTGATGTAGCAAATGTCCAAAATGCCCTCCGGGATCAGCAATGCCAAAAAATTGGAAAAATTAGAAGATGAGGCGTCCAAGCCAACACTGGTCGTGTCAGGCAACACGGTCGGCCGTGTTGGCTTACTACTGCCAACTCTCCAGCACGCCTCTACCAGGACTGCTGACACGGGAACCCGTGTCAACTCCCTGTTTTAGCTATTGGGCCTCCTCTTTCTTCCTTCCCCTGACACGGGTCATGTCAGGGAACACGGGTGACCATGTCAGGGCTACTGTAACTTTAAAATTCCTCTTCCGATGAGCTCGGAACGCCCAATTCCCTTGGCGAGTCTTTGGGTATTCTTGCTTGCACCTGAAACCAACCAAACTACCAAAAGGAGGCATAAAATGGAGTACATTGACAAAAACAGAAGATAATAATCAAAACATAATGGAAATGCGAACATCTAATTTACTAAACAAAATAACATAAACAGGTAAAATAAGGTGTTATCGACTTCGTGAATTTATGCCAAATGAGTGTTAAAAAACAAGTAGAATTGGAGACCGACCACAACCCCAAACTTATCTCATTGCTTGTCCTCAAGTGATGCTCAGGACAACAGGTCGATCACCCCCAAATTCTTTCAATCCACTTTCCGGAATACTATTGAGATCTTTCGCGACTCCCTTTTCATTTTTCGTTCACTGTTCTACTTTTCCCCGACTTCCGACGTTCCGCTACACTTTCACATCGAAGCACCTTTTTACCTGTAGCTTTTCACACTCTCACCAAATCTCTCAGGGTCAAAGTGTTTTCACTCAAAAGTCAGAGCATGCAGAGTCCACTCATAAGTTTAAATAACAGATATCTTCACTTCAAAAACATACCACACACACTATTCGAGGGCTTTTTAGGTTGTAATGGGGCTTAGGTGCAAGGTGGGGAAAAACAAACAAAAGGGGGAAACTAGCGGTTTAGGTTCAGAGTCCGTGTTGCTATTCCCATCACTGTGTTCAATCGTTCAACTAAGAGGTTGTTTCTTTTGGATACCTTTCTTGTTAGGATTCATTGGCTCTTATTTTTCTCTTTTTTTTCATGCGCTCCTTTGAGCACGCTTTTTGCCAACCTCAATTTTTCTAGATAAGTGCTTTATTTTACTTCTCAATTTTTTCATTCCTTTTTTTGAAGTTTCACACTTATATATTTTTTCAACCGCACTTATCTAGTTCTCACCGGTGTCCCAACCCTAAACTTAGAATTTTCCACAGATCAACAATCAACAACACTTATCCGAGCAAGGTAAGGTAATGTTTGGGCTTACGGTTATTTACAATGGTTCATAACAAACAAAAAGGGAATATGACTCAAATTGGGTAAACGACGGTAATATTGACGGGTTGGCTGGAAAGTCTCGAGGTCAAAACAAAGAAGTGCCTCAATGTGTACATGTGTGTTATGAAATTCCAATATCTACTTACGCAAACTCAGAGTGACAGAGACATACCTGAAAAGCTTTCATGATGATAAGTGTTTGGCTTTTTTGTGATTCTCACCATGTTTGGTATAACATACAGGTTTCCAAGATACCTCTCAGTGTGATGTAGCTTTGTCTTCTCTTCGGGTACAGAGTATTCTTGTGTAGTCCAATGATAGAAAATCGTGTCTGATTATTCACTTCAACAACATCAACTTTCCGGGGTTTCCGGGAGAGCTAGTACAGGGGTGTATCTTTCATCCAATCGCTCCAAGCCTCATCATTCATCCGGTACGAATATCCTCTATCTGTAACACATAAAATACCAAACAACTAATTAACTAAACAATACACAATCAGAAAATTTGACATAAAAATAATGTTGAAAATAATAAAAACAAATAATAACCCCCCCCCTCCCACACACACACACACTTGAACCAAACATTGTCCGCAATGTTTAATCCAAGATAGAGAGAGGACTCACATATCCTCACTGTGGTGGAGGAAATTGCAACATCAACCGTTGCATCATCACATCCATCTCATCCATAACAGTCCCTTGACGAGCTTGCTCTATTCCTTGGTGTGCTTGCTCCACTCGGGGATCATCGATCTCAGTCTGTACCCACGACCATTGGTTTGGTGTCATAGATGATGACCCGACACCTGTATGCGTGGTGTCCTCTTGCGGAGAGACAAATTACTCATGTGCATCTTCCTCTTGTTGGTCACCTGCAACAAAAGGGTCAGCATTGTGCTCGTCCATATCGTCATGGACGACACTCTCATATAACCAATTAGCAGTGTCGATAATGCTTATCCTTGTAGGGTCGAGAATGGCCATGATAAACTGACTAGAACTCATCAAAGCATAATAATCAGAGATTTGGGATATCATACCTTGCTGAACTAGTGCGTTCATGTCCAACTTATTCTTACTTGACACTGGTGTCTCATTTAGTGCAGTAGGGTTATAACCGAAATGGTGGGCTATCTGTGTTCCCCCCAATGGATGTTCCCCCCTGAGCAGCTCCTCCCACTCTACCGAGGTAGTCAGCTGCAAATGCTGCAATGCTCACAACAACCTTGTTTGCCATTGCAAACAGAAAGAATAACTCTCTCTGGGTAGCCACATCGGTACTATCACCCCTACCAAAGAGTCTGAAAGCCAGTACCTTCTGAGCATACCTGAAACATGGTTCTGAATGACAGATGCTTTAGCCCACTTTTCCACATAACCGATTTGACCCGTGATGGCCAACCAAGATTTTTTAGCATCAAAGCTATCCGGAACGGCTCCGGAGCCATACAGGGGTAAGCGAAGGATCTC
The DNA here is from genome assembly GCF_024323335.1 of Lathyrus oleraceus. NCBI lineage: Eukaryota > Viridiplantae > Streptophyta > Magnoliopsida > Fabales > Fabaceae > Lathyrus > Lathyrus oleraceus. Next base: position 347,408,605 of record NC_066583.1, read on the forward strand.
ACCTAGCTGCTCAACCGTCAACTCGTGGTTAACGTTATATAACCTGAAATGCATAGTGCCACCATAGTACATTGTGGTACTTGTCCATCCCTTCTTCAGCTTAAAATCAATAGTGCTAAAAAATTCTAAAGTAATGCGCTCAAATGTAGGCGTCTCACCGTGCACAAATTCAAGCATGCCTAGCACATGAAACATTTTATCCAATTCCTCAGACAGACCCAATTGAGATAAAGTGTCAGAGCATAAATACCTCATTGGTGTTATCTTATGCTTGACGTGAGATGAGTAACGCCTCTCGTGCTCCGGGTTGTCGAAAATTATATCGTGAGAATTTGGATGACGAATGGTCCTTTTCCGAGGCCTTGACGGCTCAACCTCCGTTTGCTTTCCCTTAGCAATTCGTTTAGGCGACATAATTGGTCCCTGCAAAAACTTATGAACAGAAATAAAGTATGGAATAAGGAGAAAAGATTACCGTGTATTTGTAGAGGACGGAGAATGGAGCAGCTTTCGTGAAGTGAGTCGGCGATTTGGACAGCTTATTATGGTAAAGGAATGAGCTTTGGTAGTGGAGGTTATAGAGAAAAATGAAAAGTGATGGAGGAAGAAGGAGGGTTAAGTGAAAATGAGAGACATAAGTGATAAAAATTTGATTAATGGGATTGATGGTGAGTTAAAAGGGTGTTAATTGGTGAAAAATCTGAGTGGGGACCACACAAAGTGAATTTTGAAATTCAAAAATTTTGCCCCGCGCTGCCAGACACGGGTCGTGTCCCGTGACACGGGAGGTCGCATCAGGACTCTGTTTTTTCATTCCCTGTATAATAGGGATGACACGGCCCGTGTCAGCTGACACGGGCGACCGTGTCAGCCTATTGGAAAACTCATGGTCCTGATGGCATTGCCTGACATGGGTCGTGTCAGGTGACACGGGCACCCGTGTCAGGACCCTGTTTTTTGCCAAAATTTTCATCTTTTCCATCTGTTTCTCCTTGCTCTTCTAGCAAACTATATTCTATTGGTTTGGCTCAAACCTCTCCTTCTGTCCTGTGAGATTATTGTGTGAACCTACAAACAAAAAGAAATGAACCACGCCAAAACAACTGAAATCGGTAGAACTAAATATAATGGGTTGCCTCCCATGAAACACTGCATTTAACGTCACATGGCTCGATGGTCGTCCCTCTTATCCTCTGAGATGAACATTGTTTATCAACCAACTCTCCCGCCCTTTGTAGTAATGTTCCAATCTTTGTCCGTTCACCTTAAATGTATCCCCGTTACTTGGATTTTTAAGTTCTATTGCTCCATGGGAAAATACTTTGTGAACCAAAAATGGACTGGACCATTTGGATTTCAACTTTCCCGGAAAGAGTTTTAACTTGGAATTGAACAAGAGTACCAACTGCCCCTCCACAAACTCCTTTCTCTGGATCTTCTGATCATGCCATTTTTTTGTCTTCTCCTTATAGAGTTTGGCATTCTTATAGGCTTGATTCCTAAACTCTTCTAGTTCATGGAGTTGAAGAATTCGGGATTCACCAGCTTTGGCAAGATCATAATTTAAGAATTTGGAAGCCCACAACGTTTTGTGCTCCAACTCGAGTGACAAATGACAAGCTTTACTGTAAACTAACTAATAGGGGGACATACATATAGTCGTTTTCAATGTCGTTCTGTACGCCCATAGTGCATCATCTAGCTTCATTGCGCAGTCTTTTCGAGATGCACAGACAGTCTTTTCCAGGATTTTCTTTATCTGCCTGTTGGACACTTCAACCTGGCCACTCGTTTGAGGGTGATATGGGGTGGCGATCTTGTGTTTAACATTATATTTCTTCAGCATATTTTTTATCAGTTTGTTTAAGAAATGAGTACCTTAATCACTGATAAGTGCTCTCGGCACTCCAAATCTCGAGAAAATATTATTCTTCAGAAAAGTCACTACCACTCTAGAATCATTAATGGGCAATGCCATCACTTCCACCCACTTTGACACATAGTACACTACTACCAAGATGTAATTCTTTCCAAATGAGAGTGGAAACGGTACCATGAAGTCTATTCCCCGCACATCAAACAATTCGACTTCCAGCATAACATTTTGCGCCATTTGATTTCTCTTAGAAATATTGTCTGTTCTTTGACATATGTCGCACTCCTTGACTATGTCTTGGGCCTCTTTGAATAGTGTGGGCCAATATAGACTCGACTGAAAGACTTTAGCTGCTGTTCTATCACCACTTAAGTGTCCTTCATTATCCGAGTCATGACAAGCTCTAAGCACATCCCTTTGTTCCTCCTCCGGGACACACCTTCTGACTAGCCCATCTACTCCTGTCTTGTATAGGAATGGGTCATCCCACAAGTAGAACCTGCAATCATGAACAAACTTTTTCTTCTTGTAAGAACCAAAATCATTAGGGATTACACCACCTACCAAATAATTCGCATAGTCTGCGAACCACGGGATACCGGTGACAGCTAGGATGTGTTCATCAGCAAACTCGTCCTTTATTGGTCTATTGTCTTCCGTTTCTTCAATTGGCGGCATTCGAGACAAATGATCGGCTACAGTGTTTTCACATCCCCTTTTGTCCCTAATCTCCACATCAAATTCTTGGAGGAGTAAGATCCACCTTAGAAGCCTTGGCTTAGAATCCTATTTAGCAAATAAATATTTCAAAGCAGCATGGTCAGTATAAACGATAACCTTCGATCCTAACAGGTATTGCCGGAATTTGTCAAATGCATAAACCACGACCAATAACTCCTTCTCAGTGGTTGCATAGTTAATATGTGCAGGGTTTAGCACATGACTAGCATAATAAATGACATGTAGCGACTTCTCTTTCCGCTGTCCTAGAACTGCCCCTATAACAATATCACTAGCATCGCACATGATCTCAAACGGAAGAGATCAATCTGGGGCAATAACAACCAGTGCTGAAATTAATTTGTTTTCCAATGTCTCAAAAGTTGTGGTGCATTCTTCATCGAACATAAAAGCCTTATCCTTGACCAATAGAGTGGTCATCGGTTTTGCTATTTTAGAGAAATCTCTTATGAACCTGCGGTAAAAACCTATGTGTCCTAAGAAACTTCCGATACCTTTCTCGTTAACCGGAGGCAGGAGTTTAGATATCATTTCCACTTTTACTTGGTCGACTTCAATTCCCTTGTAGGAAATTTTGTGACCCAAGACTATTCCTTCTCGCACCATGAAATGATATTTCTCCCAGTTCAGAATTAAATTTGTTTTCTAGCACCTGTCTAAAACAAGAGAAAGGTTAGTTAAACAGTTATCAAATGAGGATCCAAAGACCGAAAAGTCATTCATGAACACTTCCATATGCTTTTCAAGCATGTCAGCGAAGATGGAAGTCATGCAACGTTGGAAAGTGGTTGGAGTATTACACAGCCCGAATGGAATTCTTTTGTATGCAAACACGCCATAAGGGCATGTGAATGTTGTCTTCTCTTGGTCTTTCGGAGCAACAACAATCTGATTATACCCGGAGTATCCATCTAGAAAGCAATAGTAGTCATGACAGGCTAGCCTTTCCAACATTTGATCAATGAACGGCAACGGGAAGTGGTCCTTTCTAGTCGCGATGCTTAACCTCTTATAGTCAATACACACGCGCCAACTTGTAACTGTCCTTGTAGGGGTTAACTCATTCTTCTTGTTTCTTATGACGATGGTCCCTCCCTTTTTTGGGACCACATACACCAGACTCACCCACGGGCTGTCAGATATAGGATAGATAAGACATGCGTCTAACAATTTCACCACTTCTTTCCAAACTACTTATTTCATTGTTGGGTTGAGTCTTCTTTGAGGTTGGACCACCGGTTTGTAGTCGTCTTCCATGAGAATTTTATGCATGCACACTGTAGGGCTAATACCTTTCAAGTCTTCAATTGCCCATCCGATAGCATTTTTGTATTTTTTCAGGACTTGGATGAGCTTTTCTTCTTGGATATTCTTGAGGCTCGAACTTATTACAGACGGGCATTTACCTTCAGAATCGAGAAAGATATATTTGAGATTCTCGAGAAGTTGTGAAATTCTGGTATCAGATATGAGATGTCGAAGGTAATGTCACGACACTAATATCTGAGTAATGCAAACAAGGATAAAGATAGAGAATAGTAATGCAAGAGACACAAGCAATTGTTAACCCAGTTCGGTCCAACTCACCTACATCTAGGGGCTACCAAGCTAGGAAGGAAATTCACTAAAATAGAATCAGTTCAAAGACTCTCCGTACACTTCAACAAGTTACAATCTTTTTCACCTAATCTCTACCCGTGCAATTTCTACCTAAGCACTCTTAGATATGAGAACCCACTCACTTCCCTACAATCACACTTGTGATTTTAAACAACAATCCCTTGTGAAAAGAAAACACTTTTCAATAACACACACTTGATTTTACTTCACAGTTTTAATCAAGTAGACACACACTTGATCTTGCTTAACAACTTTGATCAAGTAGACACACACTTGATCTTGCTTAACAAATTTGACCAAGTAGACACACACTCTTGCTTAACAACTTTGAGTGACAAATTACAACCACAAATCAGACCAATTCAATCATCTATGGATGACTTGAATGGCTTACAAGTCTCACGACTACACAAGACACAAACCCTAGCTCTCTCTCTCTCTCTCTCTCTCTCGGTATTTCGCTTAGTATTGGTTATGTATCAAATCAGGTTTTCCAAGTCCCTTTTTATAGAAGCTTTCAGTTGGGCTTGGACATCTTGAAAACCCTAAACTATTTCCCAATTAAATCTTCTCATGACAGCTAGTTAGATCTCCTTGGAAAATAAGTAAATCAGGTTGTAATCAATGATTGAATGCGCCTGCAAATCAGATCTTCAATCATACACAGATTGCCATTAAATGCGCAATCACAAAACACCAGACATTTATACTGAATGTTCTGTGTACAGGATGTCATTACATCGGGTCTGACATCTTGGAACAATCCTGCATAATTCCATAATTCCATTTATAATTTCCAACAGGTACAGACATATCAGATGCCATGACATTGTGTATGACATCCTGAAACAATCCTGCATAATTATGTTTTCCATTTAAACTCCAGCAGGTACACAATATCAGATGCCATGACAAGGTGTATGACATTCTGAAACAATCCTGCATAATTATGTTTTCCATTTAAACTCCAGTAGGTACACAGATATCTTATGTTAAGACATCACAAACAACATCTTGTGAACACTCTTTGTTTTATCAAAATTGCTGCCAACACTTAGAACCAACAAACTCCCCCTTTGGCAAATTTTGGCTAAAACATATATCTGTCCATTTTGTTCACAAGGAAGAACTCATCAGCAGTTAAACAACATAACAACAGTTTAAGCAGCAGTAGAAGCAAACACAATTACTAGCTATAGCTACTAGTAATACACACAAGCACAAGGGTACTTCTTCTCCCCCTAAATCTGTGCTACACAAACATAATTATTAGTTATGGATGCAACTAGTAAGACACGGAAATGCATGATAACACTAAAATTTACCGTATTTTCGACCCCGATTTCACATGCATTCTAGTCGTTTTATTATCATTTTGTTGTGTTATTGCTATGTTTTCCTTTGTTTTCAGGTTTTTACTTTAATCGGAGCCCCGATCGAGAAAAGGAGCGAAAAAGAGCCAAAAACCCTAAAAATCAGCATTTTGTACTTATGGCCTACCCAATGGCGGGCGCTACAAACCCTGTCATGACGTGTCCAAGCTTAACTTCCCTCAACTTCCATATTCTCCACTACATCCACTAAGGCGCCTCACTTTGGCCTTGTGGCGGGCGCCATGGCCTTGTGGCAGGCGCCACAAGAGGAAAATAGTTTCCCTCCTATTTTCAAGTTGAAGGGCATCCAAGTCATTTCCATCTTTTTACTTGCTTATAAATAGAAACTCGAATTCACTTTTACAATCATCCAAACTTAGAGCAGAGGCAAACTCAGAGCAACTTTGTTTCACTTAGGCATATATTCAGTTTTATAAAGTGGTAATCGCTTCGCATTGGAGTGTTACCACAATTGTGTAACCGAGTCTGTGATAGAGTCTGTAATCGAGTTTGGAGCACTTTGGAAGGAAGTTAATCCTGCCGCCATTTTCATTTCCGCTTTGCAATTTATTCAACCCTCCGATTGGAGCATGTTTTTATTACTTGTCTTTATCTTATTTATTTTCCCGCACTCGCTTTACTTTATTTATTTCCCGCACTCGCTTTAAATTATTTATTTCCTCGCACTCGCTTTACTTTATTTATTTCCTCGCACTCGCTTTAAATTATTTATTTCCTCGCACTCGCTTTAAATTATTTATTTCCTGCACTCGCTTTACTTTATTTATTTCCCGCACTCGCTTTAAATTATTTATTTTCCGCACTCGCACTACTTTTATTTACTTTCCGCACTCGCACTACTTTTATTTATTTTAATGCACTTTTACTTTACCATGTCTAACTAAATTTATAAGGTTAGAATGTAAGGATCATAATTGAACCGATAATCTGTATAATTGTTTGTAGAAACACTTAAGGGCTATTTTAACTTTCAACTTAAGTTTTCATACACTTCAATTCCGTAGGGTAAGATCGAAAGCCGTCCAACGTCTTTTTAAACTTAATTGTTTTTTAACTATTTCAAAAACAGCGAAAGCACTTTGTTTAGTTCATTAGGAGATTTTAACATTAAGAAGAAAAGAGATTTTAAAACTATTTTCGGACGCGTTTATAAGTTTAGAGTCTGGTTCGTGAGAACCTCTTTTGGTTAAGGAATCCAGGTTATAATACTTTTCAACTCAGTCAAGACACTATATTTCTTAAAAATAGGTTTACTACTCTAACGCAATGGGCGCCTTTTTATAAGTGACAATAAGAGGGTTTGATTAGGGAGTACAACTCAGTTCTGAATACGCGAAAGCGACAGTTCTTGTTAAATTAGTTCTTTTCAAAGTAGGAAACACTGCCCATAAGTAGCTCTACTAGCAAGTACTTGGATTATTAATTGATTACGTGAATTACATTTGACCCTGTCTTTATTAATTAAATTTATTTCTATACTTTACTTTTCATCGCATACTCCAAAAAAACACCTATTTTGATTGCCTTTGATAAACACCATAACAATAGATAACGATAGATTGACACTTGGTCTCTGTGGATTCGACAATCTTTTATATTACTCTGACGCGTTCGTATACTTGCGAAAAACACCGCATCAAGTTTTTGGCGCCGTTGCCGGGGACCAATTTCGTCAAATTTCATTTTCCTGTTGTTATATCGTTTAGACTTAGGCTATTTCCCGCCGGTCAATGCGAAGAACTCGCAGCACCGGAAGTTTAAGCTTAGTATACCCTCTGGTGGAACCTGAACGTTACGCTCGTGCACGTTTATTCTTTCATAGAATTAAGAGAGCTATGGCCGAAGATCAAAACCAAAGACCTCTTAAGGACTTCGCTCAACCATCTAATGAAGAACCTAGTTCTAGTATAGTAAACCCAACCATCCCAGCTAATAATTTTGAACTTAAACCATCCCTGTTGCAACTAGTGCAACAGAGACAATTCACGGGTCTCGCTACTGAGAACCCAAACCAACATTTAAAAATATTTCTTCAATTAGCAGACACTTTTAAAACCAATGGAGCTTCTCCTGAGGCAATACGTTTAAGATTATTTCCTTTTTCCCTCAGAGATAAAGCCCTATCATGGTTAGATTCCCTTCCACCCAATTCCATTACGACTTGGGATAACCTTAGAAGAGTTTTTCTTGCTAGATATTTTCCCCCGAGTAAGACCGCCGTTCTTCGAAACCATATAACTAGATTTACCCAAAACCAAGGAGAATCATTGTTCGAAGCTTGGGAGAGATATAAAGAGTTATTACGAGCATGCCCACATCATGGTTTAGAAAATTGGTTAATCATCCAAACCTTCTATAATGGACTTCATTATAACACAAAGATGACCATCGACGCTGCCGCAGGAGGTGCGCTGATGAACAAACCTTATCCTGAAGCTAGTGCCCTCATCTAAGATATGGCTCAAAACCATCAATTATGGGGAGTCGAACGAGCAACAGTTGAGAAGAAGGAAGCCCAAGGAGGAGTGCATGAACTAAGCTCTATAGACATGATGCAAGCTAAAATGGACGCATTAGCCCTCAAAGTCGAGCATATGTGCATAAACCCGAATACTATAGCCGCAGTTTCGTCGGATTGTGAGATATGTGGAACCAAAGGACACCAATCCGCAGAATGCAGTCTATTAAACGAAACCCACTCTAAGCAAGTGAACTACACCCAAGGGAACCCATATTCGAATACCTATAACCCTGGATGGAGGAATCACCCGAACTTCTCCTATAAAAACAATAACCCTATTCAAAATAATGCACCCCCGAGACCTAGTTATCAAGCCCCTAGATCCAATCAACCTATGCAACCTGTACCACCAAAACCGAGCCTTGAGAAAATTATGGAAAATTTTATCACCGCTCAAACCCAACAAAATAAGGAGTTCATGAACCAAAACATTCATGTTAACGAATTGATTACTCAGTTAGGAACCAAGGTTGACCAAATAGTAACTCATACCAAGATGCTTGAAACCCAGATCTCTCAGGTAGCTTTAAACCAAGCCCCTCAGACTACACCTGGAGGACAATTCCCTGGACAACCTCAACAAAATCAGAGAGGACAAGCCAATGCCATTACCCTACAAAGTGGGAACGCTTATGATGAGCCACCAAACCCTAGATTAAGTGAACCCGAAACTTCCAAGGAATGTACCAAGCCCCCGAACAAAGTAAAGGAACCAGAGGAACCTGAAAACCAGGAAGGTCGAGATAAAGGAGAAGAACCTAAAGACAAAAATTATGTACCACCCCCGCCATATAAACCACCTATACCATATCCCCAAAGACTCAAACAAACCCAGATCAATAAACAGTATCAAAAATTTATTAAAGTTATAGAAAAACTCCATGTAGAAATCCCTTTCACAGAAGCCATCACCCAAATACCTTCTTATGCAAAGTTTCTCAAAGACATCCTTACCAACAAACGTAGACTTGACGATCCGAAGCCTTTGGAATGTAATGCTATTTCCGAGGACAAATTAGCAAAGAAAGATAAAGATCCTGGAAATTTCTCCATTCCTTGCCTTTTGGGTAATCATGTCATCGAAAAAGCTTTTTTAGACTTAGGAGCTAGTGTGAGCCTAATGCCTTTAGCAGTTTGTGAGAGGTTAAACTTAGGAGAATTACAGCCCACTAAGATGTCACTTCAGTTAGCCGATAGATCTGTTAAATATCCGATAGGCATTTTAGAAGATGTTCCTGTTAGGATAGGTCAGTTATTTATCCCTGCTGATTTTGTTGTCATGGACATCAAAGAGGACAATGATATACCAATCCTTCTAGGTAGACCATTCTTATCGACTGCAGGAGCCATAATAGATGTCAAGAAAGGAAAGTTGACATTTGAGGTAGGTGACGAGAAAATAGAATTTATACTTTCGAAATTTCTTATGGCACCTGTGATGGGAGACTCATGTTATGCCTTAGATATCATTGATGAATGTGTTAGAGAATTAGAACAAAAAGAAATTATAAAAACAATTAAGTTACCATCAACTCTCATAAGAGAAGATGATGACTTTAAGAAACCCTACATCGATGATAACCTTTACGAATGTTTATCCCTTACCCCAGATCCTATGCCATGCCCTAAGAAACCAACCTTAGAACTTAAGGAACTGCCTAAGAACCTGAGATATGAGTTCCTCGATGAAAAGATGAACCGTCCAGTTATAGATAGTGCTACCTTGAGCCAAGAGGAAACGAACAAACTTTTAGACGTTTTACGAAGATATCCCTCAGCCTTAGGATATAATATCTCTGACCTAAAAGGTATAAGCCCATTTGTATGCATGCATCGAATTTCGCTCGAAGAAGATTCAAAACCCTCTAGGGAACATCAGAGAAGAATAAACCCTATAATGAGTGATGTTGTTAAAAAGGAAGTTCTTAAGTTACTTGAGGCAGGTATAATCTACCAGATCTCGGATAGTAAGTGGGTGAGCCCTATGCATGTAGTACCTAAAAAGGGAGGCATCACAGTCGTGCAAAACGATAAAGGCGAACATGTAGCAACACGTTTAGAAGGAGGATGGCGGATGTGTATAGATTATAGAAAATTAAATAAAGCAACTAGGAAGGATCATTTCCCTTTACCATTTATAGACCAGATGTTGGAGCGTCTAGCCAGACACTCTTACTTCTGTTATCTAGATGGATACTCTGGATTCTTCCAAATACCTATCCACCCCGAAGATCAAGAAAAAACTACCTTTACATGCTCTTATGGAACTTTTGCCTACAGACGAATGTCGTTCGGCCTCTGTAATGCCCCAGCTACTTTCCAACGCTGCATGATGTCAATCTTTGCAGATTACCTAGATGGTATCATGGAAGTGTTTATGGATGATTTCTCGATTTGCGGATTTGATTTCCACAATTGTCTTGCTAACCTCGAGAAAATCCTGGAGAGATGCGTGGAGGTGAACCTCGTGCTAAACTGGGAAAAATGTCATTTCATGGTAACCGAAGGAATAGTTTTAGGACATATAGTTTCCGAAAAAGGTATAGAGGTAGATAAAGCTAAAATAGAAGTTATAGAAAACCTAAAACCCCCAAAAACCATCACAGAAGTCCGAAGCTTTCTTGGACACGCTGGATTCTACCGGCGTTTTATTAAGGACTTCTCCAAAATAACCAAACCGTTAACTGGACTTTTAATGAAAGATGTTGAATTCATTTTCGACGAAAAATGTAATGACGCATTTAATCTTTTAAAGCAAGCATTAGTATCTGCACCCATTATGAAACCACCTGATTGGTCAGAACCTTTTGAGATAATGTGCGATGCTAGTGATTATGCCGTTGGAGCCGTTCTAGGACAAAGGAAAGATAACAAATTACATGCCATTTATTATGCCAGTAGAACCCTAGATGTTGCCCAACTTAACTACGCAACAACTGAAAAAGAATTACTCGCTGTAGTTTTCGCTATAGACAAATTTAGATCTTATCTAGTAGGAGCAAAAATTATTGTTTACACCGATCATGCTGCCATTCGTTACCTATTAAGTAAAAAAGATGCCAAGCCCAGATTACTCTGATGGATTCTATTACTACAAGAGTTTGATTTAGACATAAGAGACAAAAAAAGGCACTGAAAATGTAGTAGCCGATCACCTTTCTAGGCTAGAACATCTAAAACCAGAACTAATACCCATAAATGATGATTTTTCCTATGATAGACTGATAGCTAGAGTAGAAACCATTGAAGATGATAACCTAGATCATTATGAGCATTCCCAAAATTCCTTAGCAATAAGTAACGTACCCTGGTATGCAGATTTTGTTAATTACCTAGCTGCTGATATAGTACCCCCTGATCTTGACTACCACCGCAAGAAGAAATTCTTCCATGATGTGAGAAACTTCTATTGGGACGAACCGCTCCTTTTCAAAAGGGGTAAAGATGGCATTTTTCGCCGTTGCGTTCCAGAAGAAGAGGTAAATAGTATTATCGAGCATTGTCATTCTGCACCTTATGATGGACATGCGAGCACCTCTAAGACATACACCAAGATTCTTCAAGCTGGCCTATTCTGGCCTACCATGTGGCGAGATGTCTATGCTTGCATTGTCAAGTGTGATAGATGCCAACGCACTGGAAACATTTCAAGACGAGATGAAATACCCTTAAGAAACATTCAGGAAGTAGAACTCTTTGACGTATGAGGTATAGATTTCATGGGACCTTTTCCACCATCCTTAGGAAATAGGTATACCTTAGTGGCTGTAGACTATGTATCTAAGTGGATTGAAGCTATAGCTGCACCCACAAACGACACTAGGGTAGTAATCAAACTATTTAAAAACTATATATTCCCTAGATTTGGAACACCACGTTTAGTCATAAGCGATGGAGGATCACACTTTATATCGAGAATATTTGACAAACTTTTAAGAAAATATGGAGTTAGGCATAGAGTAGCAACACCATACCACCCACAAACTAGTAGCCAAGTAGAAGTATCTAATAGGGAGATAAAACAAATCCTAGAGAAAACTGTTTCTATTTCTAGGAGAGACTGGTCTCAGAAGCTTCAAGAAGCATTATGAGCCTATAGAACCGCTTTCAAAACCCCTATAGGAACTACTCCTTATCAACTAGTTTATGGAAAATCCTGTCACTTACCGTTCAAATTAGAGCATAAGGCCTATTGGGCCATTAAAACTTTGAATTTAGGTTACCTAGCCGTTGGAGAAAAGCGTACCCTAGACATTCATAAATTAGAAGAACTTAGGCAATCTGCCTACGAGAATGCAAAAATATATAAAGAGAGGACAAAAGCCTATCACGACAAAAGAATAGTAAAGAAAAACTTCAATATAGGCGATTATGTTCTCCTTTTCAACACTAGGTTACGACTCTTCCCTGGAAAGCTACGTTCAAGATGGACTGGTCCTTTCAAAGTATCCAAGATTCTGAGATCTGGAGCCGTAGAAATCAAGAACGAAGGAGGAGACATTCCAGCATACTACTCAAGCCACACCCTGATTGATCCACCAATCCCTATTACTACAGGTGTATAGATTCTAATCGTCAAGCTATTGATGTTAAATAAGCGCTGCGTGGGAGGCAACCCATGGTTTTTCTTTCATTTTTCTATTTCGCATTTATTTAATTTTATTTTTATTTTATTTTATTTTATCATATTTTGCATTAAGACTAAGATTTGAATGGTTTGTATTTTCAGGATCACTTTCTTAACTTTTACAGGATGCAGGATTTTGATGACATGCATGTGGCCTATAGAGATAATTCTCAAAGGGAGCGCTACATCACTTTGTATCAGCGCCCTATGGCACCCACACGTTACCCTGATCAGCACTGTATGGAGGCACTGGGTATCGAGCCGAGTATCCGATTCCTTAGCCACCAACTTCACTGGGACAAGTTTGCTGATGACTTGAGTAACACATATAGGAACCTGACTTTGGAGTTCCTGAGTTCATTCGACTATGACCCATATTCTGGACCAGATGGGTATGCTGCTTTCAGGCTTTTCGGAGTTGAGTACTCCTTCAACCAGAAAGAGTTCGGCGATCTATTGGGTTTCCAGACTACTCCTGATGCTATCCCGGAGACACCTATGGGATATTTCCTGGGTAAAGAGGTTGAGAAGTTTTGGAGTGATATATCAGGTGGCGGAAGCCAGGATCCATCTATGCAGCTGTCTCATGTCATACATAACCCCGCCTTCAGATACTTTCAGATGATATTAGCACATTCCTTCCTGGGAAGGCCGGATGCAGAGACACTACTGAGTGAAGAGGAGATCTTCCTATTATTCTATGCATCCCAGTCTCGCCCAGTAGCATGTGGGAACTTTTTATTATACAGTCTCAGCGGTATCTCCAGATCTACTGAAGGAGTCATCCATGTTGGCGGAATCATCACGCAAATTACTGTCGCTTTAGGTCTGTCTCACAAGCTGTTACATCTTCGGACCTACTGTGGGTACACGACCATGGACATCGGCTTCTGTTTGACCAGGGCATTGATGAGGAGAGCCTCTTTCCACCCATGTCAGTTACGATTGCTAGTCGACAGTGAGGCTATCCATTACTTCACACTGCCAGACCCTATGATGACCAGTGTGCATGATCCAGCGAATTGGAGTTATGCTCTGGAGGGCCAGGGAGAGACCGCCGAGGAACCAAGATCACCACCCATTGCTGAATACACGCCTACACCACCATCTCCCAGAATCATTGTTTTCTCTAATAATCTTTCATTGCAGACACCCGACATCCGCACTCAGATTGCTGAGTGTCGTAGAGAGATCGCAGCGCTTAGACAGGAGGTGGCAGATCTCACTTTACAGATGGGAGTGTCTGATCTCACCCATGCTACTGAAGCCGACTGTCTATATCAGGAGATCGCAGAGCTCAAGCAAGAAGTAGCCATGCTCCGTGGTTCCTCTCAGGAAGACGACATCCCCACTATATGATCTCACCATTTCATCTTATTTTATCCCTTTTTTATATTTCTCGTATTTACATAACTCATCTTATATTATCGCATTTGGAATATTATATAAACTACATTTATACATCAATATTTCTATTTTTATCTATATATGTCTTATTTTTCGTTTTATTTGCATTTTTTATTTTTCAGTTATTTATTTATTTATTAGTCTAATTTTTGTTTCATTTTTATTTTTGTTTTTACTTTTATAAAATTATGCAAGTCAAAGATACTAGGAAAATCACAAGACAAATACTATCCGGACCCCTCAAAGCCAAATGACAAGGATGCCCTTGCAGGCGAGGATGGTTCAGAGAGACCGTCGTCGTACCCGATCCCGTCGTCCACCTCAGGTTGGCGAGGGCACTAGTGGTCAGCAATAACTTGTCAGGTAACTCTTTCCTTATCTTATTTCGAAACATTGGGGACAATGTTCGATTTAAGTGTGGGAGGAGACTCTATCGTCTTTTCTTTATTGCTTTTCTCGTTTTTCCTTTATCGATTTTTCTTTACTGTTTTTAGATAGTTTATTTATTGTTATTTCCTTTTAGTTGTTTATTTTGCTTTTTAGTATAATGCATGAGTCTGACGAGTCACCAAATATAGTAGATCGTTTGTAAAATCCTACCTCCCCATACCTTTAGCCCCACCGAATTTTTTTTTGCAAAAGAAAATAGTGTTATTTCGAAAGTTTTCAGGTTTTAAAGACATGTTTTGAGTAAGGATGTAGTGACTTGGGAGAACTTTGTGAAACATCAGTATCTGTTTTAGCACCATAAGCTTCGTAAATATAGGAATCATTCCCGAAACCCCATATACCATGGCCTTAATCATCATTTCCGTATAAGTCCTCAGTAGTTTATCTCAGCAGTCAGCTCCGGCCTACGCATCCTCTACGTAGGGGACCGATGCAAATAAGTGAATGATCCAGAAAAACAAAAAAAATAAAAGAAAGCAAAAAGGCAACTCCGGTATAGGTGACCCTCACAAAGTCATTTAAACCAAAGAATTATAAAAAAAAATTGCTACAAAAACAAAAAGAAAAAGAAAAAGAAAAACTTACCCACTGTTGGTTGGTTCAGAGGTATCTGGCACTGAACTCGGTAGGGCGGATTACGATCCGATCACCCACAACTATAGTTGGGTCCAATAAAAGGGTTTACACATATTTATGTGCCAGAAACCCCATGCTCAGATCATAATCACTAACAGGCCACTCTACTACGAAGCATGTACGGATAATGGGCTTAATGTGATTGCGCCTGAATGAAAAGGACATAAAAAGAGATGAAGAGGCAGGCCTAGGTATTGTGGGATAATATGCGTTGGTTAATATAGGAATGAAGTTTATGTCCGTATTTGCGGATTAGTGTCATCATGATACCCTTAGTTCACTCAGTTAGTACCTATCACTGCATCCCGACTTGAACTTGGAATTTTTACCTGAAGCACTCGTTTACAAAAAAATTCTTTTATGAGCTTTTTAATGTTTTTCTTGAGGACAAGCAAAGGTTTAAGTGTGGGAGAGTTTGATAACACTAAAATTTACCGTATTTTCGACCCCGATTTCACATGCATTCTAGTCGTTTTATTATCATTTTGTTGTGTTATTGCTATGTTTTCCTTTGTTTTCAGGTTTTTACTTTAATCGGAGCCCCGATCAAGAAAAGGAGCGAAAAAGAGCCAAAAACCCTAAAAATAAGCATTTTGTACTTATGGCCTACCCAATGGCGGGCGCCACAGACCCTGCCATGACGTGTCCAAGCTCAACTTCCCTCAACTCTCACGTTCTCCACTACATCCATTAAGGCGCCTCACTTTGGCCTTGTGGCGGGCGCCATGGCCTTGTGGCGGACGCCGCAAGAGGAAAATAGTTTCCCTCCCATTTTCAAGTTGAAGGGCATCCAAGTCATTTCCATCTTTTTACTTTCTTATAAATAGAAACTCGAATTCACTTTTACAATCATCCAAACTTAGAGCAGAGGCAAACTCAGAGCAACTTTGTTTCACTTAGGCATATATTCAGTTTTATAAAGTGGTAATCGCTTCGCATTGGAGTGTTACCACAATTGTGTAACCGAGTCTGTGATAGAGTCTGTAATCGAGTTTGGAGCACTTTGGAAGGAAGTTAATTCTGCCGCCATTTTCATTTCCGCTTTGCAATTTATTCAACCCTCCGATTGGAGCAGGTTTTTATTACTTGTCTTTATCTTATTTATTTTCCCGCACTCGCTTTACTTTATTTATTTCCCGCACTCGCTTTAAATTATTTATTTCCTCGCACTCGCTTTACTTTATTTATTTCCTCGCACTCGCTTTAAATTATTTATTTCCCCGCACTCGCTTTAAATTATTTATTTCCTGCACTCGCTTTACTTTATTTATTTCCCGCACTCGCTTTAAATTATTTATTTTCCGCACTCGCACTACTTTTATTTACTTTCCGCACTCGCACTACTTTTATTTATTTTAATGCACTTTTACTTTACCATGTCTAACTAAATTTATAAGGTTAGAATGTAAGGATCATAATTGAACCGATAATCCGTACAATTGTTTGTAGGAACACTTAAGGGCTATTTTAACTTTCAACTTAAGTTTTCCCGCACTTCAATTCCGTTGGGTAAGATCGAAAGCCGTCCAACGTCTTTTTAAACTTAATTGTTTTTTAACTATTTAAAAAAACAGCGAAAGCGCTTTCTTTAGTTCATTAGGAGATTTTAACATTAAGAAGAAAAGAGATTTTAAAACTATTTTCGGACGCGTTTATAAGTTTAGAGTCTGGTTCGTGAGAACCTCTTTTGGTTAAGGAATCCAGGTTATAATACTTTTCAACTTAGTCAAGACACTATATTTCTTAAAAATAGACTCTAACGCAATGCGCGCCTTTTTATAAGTGACAATAAGAGGGTTTGATTAGGGAGTACAACTCGGTTCTGAATACGCGAAAGTGACAGTTCCTATTAAATTAGTTCTTTTCAAAGTAGGAAACACTGCCCATAAGTAGCTCTACTAGCAAGTACTTGGACTATTAATTGATTACGTGAATTACATTCGACCCTGTCTTTATTAATTAAATTTATTTCTTTACTTTACTTTTCATTGCATAGTCCAAAAAAACACCTATTTTGATTGCCTTTGATAAACACCATAACAATAGGTAATGATAGATTGACACTTGGTCTCTGTGGATTCGACAATCTTTTATATTACTCTGACGTGTTCGTATACTTGCGAAAAACACCGCATCAATGCACAAGGGTACTGCTTCTCCCCCTAAATCTGTGCAATACAAACATCTCCTTTAATAATAACAACACCTGTAACCACAGCACCTGTAAACATCACCTATGCACCACATCAGACATCCCCTTTGACATCTGTAAACAGAACAGTATTCTGTCTTACATCAAACACATCTCCTTCAATAATAGTTGTTCATCTGTTCAGCTACATCAGCACATACATCTCCACAACAGCTCCTCATATTTAACTGCTTCCACATCAACACTTCTCCCCCTTTTTAGTCAAAATTGACCAAAGGTGACCAATTAGACAAAATAAATGTCAATTAGCCTAGCAGAGAATGTCAGATCATATGTTATAACATTAAAAATGTTAAAACATAATTGTTAGGAGATACAAACCATCATCATACACATTTGTGATAACTGAGATAATGAATAAATCCATGGAACTCATTAAGAGCCCAAAATATCACATAAAGGCATCAGTAAGGACTGCCACAAATTACACATATTTCAAAAAAATAAAATCTTCAGCATCCAAACAGCAGGGGGACCAGCTTCCATAACAGCACACATAACAGCCACACCAGAACAGTCTTCATCAGCACACAATCTTTAACACAGGGGGAACCATTACCACTTACTCTGAGGAAGAAGTATCATCTTCACCTTCAGAATCAGAGCTGCCACTAGATTGAGCATTGGACCTCTCACTTGAGGTATTGGCATCTGAATCCTTGGTCTCACCAGCCTTCTCCATCTCTTCCTTTTCTAGGCTACCAATAAGAACCTCCAAAGCCTCTTTTCTTGCCTTGGTAACCCTTATACCATTATCCAGTTCCTTGCATGTTTCCTTTAATTGATCAATCAAGCTACCTTGAGATGCAGGATCCTTTTTGGCAGATGTCATGACAATATCATTGACATGACTTCCCTCAAACAGCTTGTAGTGAATGGATAGTGGGGGCTTTCTTCTGCTTGGAATGTCACTTGTATTAAGAATGCCTGGTTGCTGGCTCAAGATAATACCACAAATGATGGATGGGAAGGAAATTGGCAGCTTCACTGCATTTGTGGAAGCATGTCTGACAGTTTGATCAAACATAAACTTTCCAAAGTCAAAGTCTATCCTGGTTCCGATAGCGTGAATGATTCTTCCAAGACCACTGGAGATGGTTGAGATATGATTAGTAGGCACCCAGTTGGCTGAACCAATCTTGTGCAAGATGGCATATTTGACAGTTAGCTTGCCAACTGATAGGTGATTCCTACTAGGCCATTCCTTAATTTGGCCAACTGTAATAGTCCTACAGACCTCATTGTCTGTAGTATCTAAATCCACTCCTCCATCAGTTCCTCTCCCTAGGAACTTGTTGATTATGGTAGGGGAGAATCTCACACATCTACCTCTTACAAACACCTTGCAAAATTCCCTGCTGCTCTTTTCAGAAATATCCTCAGGGATATTCACAACAAATTCTTTTACTAACCCCTCATAACATTGGGGTAAATCAACAACTGTCTTCATCAGTCCAGCAGCCGTAATCAATTCCATGACTTCCTTCACCTCAACAGCCTCTTTTCCCAGCTCTCTTTCAATAGCTACCCTCCTCTGAATGACAAACTTCCATTTGGCAGCACCATCTTCTAAATGAAAAGAGATGTTATCTAAGTGCACAACTGCAGATTTGCCTGGAGACTTCTTAATAGCCTGCTTTTTAGCAGGGGAGATGTCTGGGACATCGTCTTCGACATCCTCTTCAGAGTCAGAACTCTCTCTTTCTTTCCTCTTCCTAACCTCAACCTTACTCCAATATTTGGAGGGTCCTACACCAGCAACCTTTTTCACTCTTCTTGCTGTCCTCATTTCAGCCACAGTCTTCCCTTTTCTGGTCCTCAGTTTCTTTGCTACACTTGGTTTCACCAGATGAACCAAGGTGTCATCTTCTTCCTCAGAACTTTCTTCCTTCAGATCAATATTATCCTCAGCAGTTTCATGAGACACACTGTCGCATCGTGCGAAAAACCGGCGGGAAAGAAAGAACAACAGAGCCGCCACCGTGCGTTATTTATCCCAAAAGAGGGAAAGGAAACGCTCAGAGTAAACCTGGAGAAGAACATGGTCTCGCGACCAAAGAGTATGGGTTCGGGAGTCGGGTATGCGAAGGGAAGGTATTAGCACCCCTACGCATCCGTAGTACTCTACGGGATCCACGCACAAAAGGAAGGAAAATGGTTGCTAAACACTGCTCAAATACTCACACACACTGGCTGAAAGAAACGCAAGAGACTAACTGAAACTGAACTCGGCAGGATGTCGCATCCTGGGCCTACTTAGTCTATCAGGCATAGACATCAGAGTCGAAGTAGTTCGGACTGGGGAAACGACACATGCTCGCTAGGATATCGCATCCTATGCATACGTATCTTCTCGGACGAGAGAAGAATCAGAGCATTCGTAGCTCGGCTGACACGCACACAAACAAACACAAACACAGGCAAACGTGGAGCCTGAATGCCAATCACTGGACTTACATCAGCATCCAAACCAAAACACACACCAGAAGGCAAACATGGAGCCTGAATGCCAATCACTGGGCTTACATCGGCATCCGAACCAAACACACGCACACTTGAACCTAACTGCCACTCGATGGACTTACATCAGCTTCCAAGCACACAACAACACAACAAGTTGATAGGGAGTCGGGGACTCGAGCCTATAACTGTCAGACAACACACAAAAGAAAAGAAAAGGTGCCCAGAGAGATCAGCTCAATCTCCTGCCTACATACTTCATCTGGTATGAAGATCAGGGCGATGTAGTTCCCCTACGGAGGGATAAAGGACTAGCCTAACCAGATAACAGAGGGAGACACAACTAGGGAGACTACGACTCGAGCCTAGATGTTATCGTGCAAAATCAACCCTAAGTTAAGGTTTCTAGCTAACTGGCACAAGGGCCAACCTATCCTAAGCATGGCTCACACAGGAAGCAAGCCACACACACTTAACTTGCACAGGAAGCAAGCCAAGCAAAACCTAACTTGCACAGGAAGCAAGTCTAAACTAATCCTAACTTGCACAGGAAGCAAGTCAAACAATCCTAACTTGCACAGGAAGCAAGTCAAACAATCCTACAAGCACAGATAGCACACACTATACACAAGCAAGTGGCTCAAACAAGGGTTAGGTTTTAGTCGAGGGGTCATATCAACCTCAACAAACAAACCTCTGGAATGGGGTGAGTGTTGCTCTTAACCTTGCCATTGAGGGGCTAAGGTGAAGCAGATGAAAGGAGATGAGGGGTGTGCCTCATTGCTTCTATCCCTGACCTGGGAGAGCATTTGACAAGAATGTGTGGGTTCAGAAAGTGGGAACCCTTCTACACATTTAAAACTGACTCAACTGTACAATTGTACAAGATCTTGGGTTTGTATCTGCAATGCATCAACACAGTGGTGTGAGCAAAGCAGATGACACACTGAATAGTGGGGGATAGATTGCATATCCCTACCTTCCACCAATTGCCTCTTCACTTAGGAGGTCTTTGACTCTATGCAAGGACAAAATTAAACATCCGCAAACATTGCCTCTTAAGGAGGACTTCAGACAGCTGCCTGGCCAAGTAACAGGCCAGGTCTTCCAGACTACATGAAGTAGAAGAGACATACCTCAATGCAAATTGCTTATACAAGCAAAGCAAAGCAAAAAGTTCACAAGGAACTAAGCAACTAAAGCACCTGAAACAGTCAAGCAGATGTTAATGTGCAACTTCAAACAAAGCAAACAGAAACAGACACCAACAGTCAATTAGGGGCACATGGATGTGCAAGGCACAAGGCTTAAGGCATGTGAGCCAAGCCACCTACAAAACAAAGAGGTTAGACAATGATACTTGAGTAAGCTCAATCAAAAGAATTGGTCTTAATGGCCATTTGATGGTCAACCTGAAAACACAAGCTCAAAGGTGAGTAACAGGACCACTAGGGCAAGCCTAGGGTCAAAAATGGATGAGAAAGTTAAAACAGCAAAGGGCAAGTATCCAAAATCATGTTCAAGCAATTAGGAAACACAACCAATTGGGTTCACATCCATATCAATCACTATCATCATTTCATGAACCATTTAGGTCAAAACATGGCAAACAGAAGCTCATAGAAGTCAACAGCAAGACTTGCATCAAAAGCAAACTTAGACATTTCCAAAAATCACCAAATAAATCATGATCAAACCTAACACATAGCATGGTAAGCATGTCAAATTTCATCTCATTTGGACAAGTGGAAGGCAGTCAATGAAAATCAGAAAGTCAAGGCAATTTTGAACATGCTCAATGAAGTCAACCAAACATGCATCAACTTAGAAAAATCATAAATCAGAGATGGCATATGATAAATGAATGGGACTAAAACCATGGCAAAGATGAGGATGTCTAGTTATCTCATGTAAAATTTCATGTCCATCTAATAAAGTATGAGAATTTCACAAATGAAATGGGAACAAGTGTCACACAAGGTCAACATTTGACTAGGCAGGGAAGAAAAATCTCAAACAAATGGAAAATAGTTCAATTAAATCCAAGAAAATTCACAAGTCAACTAGACATACAAGAGTAGGTTCATGCAAAATTTGGGGTCATTTGGATGTAAGGAAGCATGGTAATGAAAATCATGAAGTTGGACATCAATGGTGTGACACAAATTGTCACACCCTAATTCAAAAAATCATAACTCACAAACCACAAATGATAAATGCACAAACTCTACACCAAAATCACCATGAATGTGTCTAGTTTAAGCACAAAAAATTTGGGAGTCATTGGATACATTCTCATCATTTCACAATTGATTTGGCAAAGTGTACAAAAATTGGTCACATGTCACAAACCCTAGCAACATTTAAAAACCACTCATCCAAAAATTCTGGAAAAATAATGATAAAAGAGTAGAGATCATGATGAATACAACACAAAAAATCCCATTGAATTTGGGTCAAAAATGAGCAAGTTATGATTTTTGCAAGATTGGTAATTAAAATGTGAAATTAATTTGGATTAATAAAGCAAGAATGGCAAAGTTGTAATTCCATAATCCACTTAATTAAACACGGTCGTTTTGGCCATAAAATGAAATGTTTTGATTGGTCAATGAGTTTCAGGCCATGCATACGAAAATGGGGAAAATCTGGGCAAATTGGGATTAGGGTTTTACTGTTCATCACCATCCCCAAATCATGATTTCACAAACTTGCCCAAAAACCAAAATTGAATATATGGAAATGATCAGCATGGCAAGGTCAACATGAATCCACCATTGATTTCCATTAAAACCACACACAAGTCAAGAATCGAGCAGAAACACATTTTAACACCAAATTTCAAAACAATATATCTTCATGAATAAGCATTCATTTCAAGAAGTAAAAGCATCATGACAACCAGCATAGAAAGACCTTTTGAAAGCATATACCAATTTGACAAAAGAGGGAGGTCGAATCCATACCTATTTTTGAAGCAGAATGAGAAACAGTGTGGTTTTGGCCTTTTAATGGTGAGACAGATGAAGCAAAGCCTTCCAAGTGTTGATTGGTTGAAGAGCTTTGGCTTGTGGATGCTTGGAATGAGCTCAAACTTGGATTGCCATGGAAGATGTCCCTTTAAAACAGCATTTAGAAGAGTTGCTTCCAGTTGTGAAAA
The DNA here is from genome assembly GCF_024323335.1 of Lathyrus oleraceus. Classification (NCBI taxonomy): domain Eukaryota; kingdom Viridiplantae; phylum Streptophyta; class Magnoliopsida; order Fabales; family Fabaceae; genus Lathyrus; species Lathyrus oleraceus. Next base: position 347,431,709 of record NC_066583.1, read on the forward strand.
AGTGATTGCAATGAGCTTAGAAAGGTGTTTGGATGATGTTTAAGCAAGGCAAAGTTCAACCCCTTTGGAAGTTTTGGACTGTTGTTTGAGAAATGCACAAAGGTGAGGTTTCTTAGGATGAGTGAGTTTCAGTATGCCAATGAGTTTTGATGGATGCTAGTTGTGTCTACAAGTGATAGAAAATGCTGATAAAATACTGTATCCAGCCAGGCAAGGTTTAGTCTTTAGGGTGTTCTTGTTGACTGTTTTAGAAATGCAAAACAAAGTGAGTTTTCAGGATGAGGGTGCATAATGAATTTGCCTTGGCCAAAATGGTTTATGAGGCTGCAATTGGTTTTTCATGACAGGAAAATGATGGAGGATATGGTCAAGCCAGGCTTAGTTCCTTGAGTGTTTTAGACAGTTTTGGAACATGGCCAAAATGAGTTTCTCATGAGTGAAGTTGGTTTGTGTTTGTTGGTTAGGTTGGCTGCTGTTGGTTTAACATGATGAAGAGATGTGGAAACAACAAAATGCCATGCTTCAGTTCTTTTGGCTTTGGGACAGACTTTTGACAAATGCCAAGATGAGATGATGTTTAGAAAAATGAATCAAGTTTTGGTGGTCTGCTACTGCTCTTTCATGATAGCAAGTGAGGTTTGATGTTCTCAAGCTAGGCCATGGTTTGTTCATTGGAAATTTGGGCTGCTTTTGGTAAATGCATCAAAAGTGAAGCTTGAGAAATGTGAAGTTGATTAGAGGCTGCTGCTACTGGTTTATTTTGATGGCAGGAAATGCAGTTTGGATGGTATCAAAGCCAGGCTTAGTTCATTTTGTGAGTTTTGGAATGATTTGGTAAATGCAAGGAGAGGGGTTTTTAGGTTCTTTTGACAGAAAAATCTTCAATGCAAAATAACAAGGTGTGTTTTGAGAATGCTGTATGCAGTTGGTTATGTTGGCCAGGCTTGGCAAATGATGAAAAGTTGAGTGAACAAAACTGCTGTGTGCAGTACCAAGCATGGCAGGAAGTATGGTGTTTTTTTGACAGAAAATTAGGAATGCAAAGCAAGGTGAGTTTTCATGAGTGAACCATCCTTCTTCTGCTGTCAAAAAAATGGCTGCTAAATGTGTTCAACATGACAGAAATATCATGAATACTAATCTGCTGTCCTGTGGTAAAAGCATGGTTTATGGATGTGGTAGGATTGCATTTGTCCTTTTGTTCCAAAATTCAAGCAAGTAGTGAATGGCCCCTTGTTTTGCTGGTTTTTGGCTGCATAATGAAGCTTCAAACTGACAGAGAAATGATGCACAATGCTGCTAGAAGTACCAAACATGGCAAGGTACATGGGAGTATGGAGTAGCATAGTGTAACTTGTACTTTTCTTCCAATTCAAGCAACCAAGTATGGATTCACATGTACTGCATAAAATGAGCTTGCAAACACATTCTAAATGATATTCCTGAGCTGTTCCAATTGGCCAAATGGTAGAAAAAGGTTTATATCAAAAAGTCAAACATTGGTCAAACTTGCATTTAAATGAAATAGGTCAAAAAATGCCATTTTGATTGGTGAAGTTTTGGCTCATGAAATTTATATTTTTGGAAAGAGGGGATCAAATGTGACTTGTAGGAAAAAACCCCACCAAAATTGGCCAAACGGTTTGAGAGATATGGCCTTTTGAAGTTCAAGATTTTCTGAAATCGATTCGATCATAACTTGCCAACCACACATGGGAATTGAGAGTTCTAGGACTTTTTGGAAATGGGAGAACAAGATCTTCAACTTTCATGTTGGGCAAAAATTCATTTGAGGCTTGTATCAAGATATAATTTTGAGGATCAAGACTTTCCATTTATGGCAGGTTTCAGTTACAGGCCCAGTTTCCATTTTTGGAAATTTTTGATCTGGCTTCAAATTCTTCCATGATGGTGTTTGACATGATATATGAGGACTATTTGGCCATGAATGAGCTCTCACAAACCAATTCCAATCATCAAATCACTGATTAAATGGACAGTTGACCAACAGTTGACTTTTAGGGTTTCTGACTAATTGTGCATTGACTGATGACTTCCAAACCCTAATTCCTTGAGACCTTGACTTCAAATGATGTCCCAAGTTGTATGAACTCTTGATTATTGATCATGGTGCCCAAATTCCACAAGAATGACCAGCATCCACTGCTTTGACTGACAGTTGACTGTCTAGGGTTTTTTGACTGTCTGTGTATGAACTGATGACCTCTGAGCCTTCAACCCTTGACATGAACACTTCAAATGGACCTCCAAGTCATGTGAACTTGTTGGACAAGCCCTAAGGCCTTAGCCTAATGAGAATTGTGCTTGCTAGCTTGATTGACTGATCTCCTGACCAGTTTGACCTAATTTCTTGATTGGCTTGCACTTGAGGCAAATGGGACAATGCAATGCTATGCAGTGGACCATGATATGCTATGACCTAATATGAAAATGTATGTACAATGCTAGGTGCAAATTTGAGGTGCTACAGCTGCCCCTATTCAATCAGCTGGGAACCCGAATGGATGAGAGCAACGGCTGTCAGACTTTCAGGGTAAACAGGGATTGAATACCAAGAACCGTAGAATTTGCACAATACAGGGATCCAACAATGGAAACGTCCACTGGGATTTGATATTTATTACCGGGTATATATTTTTTGGGTTTTTGTCTTTTGGTTTTCAAAGGGTATGGCCACATTCAGACATCACAACGATGACGAATGGGAATAGAAATCACAACTAGATGCCAACGGACAACTAGGAAAAACTCGACGTTTACCAAGACCAACGGAGAGGTAACCAGACATTAATGAATGACTGGGAGGGATACAAACATACGTCAACGGACGAGATGGGAAAAAACTCAACGTTTACCAAGACCAACGGAGAGGTAACCAAACATTAATGAATGAATGGCAGGGATACAACCATACGTCAACGGACGAGATGGGAAAAAACTCAACGTTTACCAAGACCAACGGAGAGGTAACCAAACATTAATGAATGAATGGCAGGGATACAACCATACGTCAACGGACGAAATGGGAAAAACTCAACGTTTACCAAGACCAACGGAGAGGTAAATCCACGTGGGGACAGGTACAACTAGACGTCATAGGACGAATAGGAAAAACTCGACGTTTACCAAGACCAACGGAGAGGTAAATCCACGTGGGGACAGGTACAACTAGACGTCATAGGACGAATAGGAAAAACTCGACGTTTATCGAAACCAATGGAGAGGTAACCAACTGGGGACGACCAGGAAAAACTCGACGTTTATCGAAACCAACGGAGAGGTAACCAGACATTAATGAATGACTGGGAGGACTCGACCAGACATCAACGGATGAATGGGAGAAAACTCGACGTTTACAGACATCGGAAGATGATGTTTACAGACACCAAAAAGATTGACCAGACATTTACAGATGAATGGGAATACTCGACGTTTACAGACATCGAAAGATGATGTTTACAGACACCAAAAAGATTGACCAGACATTTACAGATGAATGGGAATAAGAGAAACACAACCAGACGTCAACGGACGACTGGGAAAAACTCGTCGTTTATCGAAACCAACGGAGAGGTAAGTCCACATGGGGAGGGTACAACTAGACGTCATAGGACGAATAGAAAAAACTCGACGTTTATCGACACCAACGGAGAGGAGGATTACTTCACTAGGGAAGAAGGACACAACCAAATCATCAACGGATGATCGGGAAAAACTCGACGTTTATCGACACCAACGGAGAGGAGAGTACTTCACTAGGGAAGAAGGACACAACCAAATCATCAACGGATGATCGGGAAAAACTCGACGTTTATCGACACCAACGGAGAGGAGAAATACTTCACTAGGGAAGAAGGACACAACCAAATCATCAACGGATGATCGGGAAAAACTCGACGTTTATCGACACCAACGGAGAGGAGAATACTTCACTTGGGAAGGAGGACACAACCAAATCATCAACGGATGATCGGGAAAAACTCGACGTTTATCGACACCAACGGAGAGGAGAATACTTCACTTGGGAAGGAGGACACAACCAAATCATCAACGGATGATCGGGAAAAACTCGACGTTTATCGACACCAACGGAGAGGAGGAAACTCTACTGGGGAGAGTGAACACAACCAAATTATCAACGGATGATTGGGAAAAACTCGACGTTTATCGACACCAACGGAGAGGAGAATACTTCACTTGGGAAGGAGGACACAACCAAATCATCAACGGATGATCGGGAAAAACTCGACGTTTATCGACACCAACGGAGAGGAGAATACTTCACTTGGGAAGGAGGACACAACCAAATCATCAACGGATGATCGGGAAAAACTCGACGTTTATCGACACCAACGGAGAGGAGAATACTTCACTTGGGAAGGAGGACACAACCAAATCATCAACGGATGATCGGGAAAAACTCGACGTTTATCGACACCAACGGAGAGGAGAATACTTCTTCGGTCTGAATACCGGAAAATTGGCCTTGTGCCATGAGTACATCGACCTGATCGTCGGAAACTCCTTCGGTCTGAATACCGGAAAATTGGCCTTGTGCCATGAGTACATCGACCTGATCGTCGGAAACTCCTTCGGTCTGAATACCGGAAAATTGGCCTTGTGCCATGAGTACATCGACCTGATCGTCGGAAACTCCTTCGGTCTGAATACCGGAAAATTGGCCTTGTGCCATGAGTACATCGACCTGATCGTCGGAAACTCCTTCGGTCTGAATACCGGGAAATCATAAGTACATATTATCTATAGCCGTCAAAACGTAGATAATACACTCGCATGGAAGATTATCCATAACCGGGTTGTAGGTTGTTAAATGAATAATCGACCGAAAAGACAGGCATCTGGGTACCAGACTAGGTATGCAAAAGATGACCAATCAACAGGGGATAAAGCTGCTAACTCGGAGCAAGTATCCAAAAGGAAGGGGAAGACCCAATGGGGACAATACTGCTTGATCAAGGCAAGTATCCAGAGGGGAAAGAATATCAATATCACAAACCGGATACTGATAACTGCAAAGAGGGGATTACATCTACCGGTTAGTAGGTAGAAAACCACGGAGAGGTAACCAGTCATGCATAGGATGAACACAAAGGGTTAACTCCAACGAGGGGATGAAAGTGGGATTTTACAACTACCAGCTTGTAGGTAGAAAACCACAAAGATAGGACTTACAGCTACCGATTTGTAGGTAGAGGCCAACAAATTCCGCTGAGGATGAAATGAATGAGTGTCGGTTAGTGAGCGACTATTCATTTATGCCCCAGGGCAGCACAAGAGATAGTCAACAAGAAGCCAATTTAGGATCGATCCAAAAAGGCAGACTGAATCAAGACCCATCCTAATGAGGAAAGAACTCAATAGGGAAAACCCATCCCATTAGGGAGGGAACGGAAACAACCGTCATCCACGAGGATGTATCTCAGTGGGGAAATGGCAGGAAAAGATTGACACTTTCTGCTTAAGGGGTAGACTCTACATGGAGAGATCAGACACACCCATATCTGCTTAAGGAAAAAGACCCAAGCTGGCAAGACGCTAACAATTGGGGAGTAACACTGCTGGGGATACCCACTCGACTGAGGAATCACTTATTGGGAAAACACCAACCTCTCAACCATGCTGATGAACCCAATCCTGAAGCCGATCCAATGGCGCGATGCTAAACTCTTTCCAACAATCCAATCTCGGCTGGTCACCACGGCCTAGGGCTAATGGATATGCTTGCTATGTTGATGCATGAGTTTTTTCTTGTTTTACACAATGCCCCATGATCATGGAAATGCTATGCACTAATGATGCAATATGCTATGCTTATCTAAATGATGAACGCATAAACACACGTCTCCTTCAGAGACAACACCGGGGAACTCCAGGAACTGTGCTGGGGATCCTATAACCATGTCAACTTCCATCCTGCTGGGGAAAGACAAACTTTTGCTGGGGAAGAACCATCAACACAACCTCTGCTGGGAAGACAACTTCAGACTTGGAAAACAATCACAACTCCGCTGGGGATGCCGATATCAGTCTACTACAGAAACCCGTCCGATCCACTGGTAGGATGAACTCTGCTGGAGAAATAAATGCTACTCCATTAGGGACGACCCAACCAATCCATATGTAGGAGAATCACTGCTGGAGATGTATTTTATGAGACCCGCTCCACTCGGGGAACTTGTTGAGGAAAACCACACCATTCTGCTGAGGAGAACAATCCTTGTGGAGAGAACAACCATAGTGGCGAGAGTAACAACTCTGTCGAGGATGATAGCACGTCATATCATACTGGAGATGAATTCCCCAAACCTGCTTGGGATAAGCACTCACGGCCCCACTAGAGATGATAGCATCACAAAACCAATTGTTGGGGAACACACCAACGGTCTACAGAAAAACTCCACTGGGGTGCTCCCGAGGGAAATAACTGCCAGGCGCTCAGCGGGGATTCTCAACTGGGGGAAATCTGCAAGCATAGGCCTGCTGGGGAGAAACAATCCTTAGATCTGCTGGGGAAAGAAGGTACTGTCTACAGGCATCTCTGCAGGGGAAATAACTCTGATAGCTTCAATACTGACTTGGGCTGGGGACGTGATAACCTTCAGGCTTGCTGAGGAGACAACGATCTCGAATCTGCCAGGGAGATCACACTCTTAATCCTCTGGGGAGATACAGCTTGTTTGACAGGGATGTCGGTCGCCTCGTCGAACACTAGTATCCATCATCCACTCATGGTGTTGACTTTCCACTTTTAAGAACTCCCAGACTCTTCTAGACTTTTCTGCTCCATCATCTTGTATTCCCAACTCGTTCGTACTTCACGGAGGTTGAACTCTTGGGATTTATACATACTTTCCAATCATCAGACTTTGAAGAGTCTTCTTGATTAATTTTCCAGGACCGTCGTCGTAATCCTTCACTGCCTTTTCACCGCTCAACTATCCGTTGCCCCTAATCAGGCTCTGCACAAGAGATCGTCGGATAAAAACGTGCCCCAGGTATGCCCCATGATAAGGCTCAAACAGCACTCTACTGGGGATGCCCCACAATAGAGCTAATAGGGACTTGGAGGGAGAAATGTTGCACTACTGGGGACATGAAGATGAACATCTTCAAACAACACTGCGTCGGGCAACTTCATTGAGGAGAGACCATACGAGGTTCTGTAGGACGAAGATACAATCACGCTTGAGATGCGAACAATTGTCTTACCTGTTGGTAATCATACCACCCCCGGGAGAGCACTGTGGGTCTCCTAGGTATCCTTCCATCATTGTGAATGTTCACTTTGTTTAAGAACAATTTTTTGGAAAATTTGTTTATTTTGAAAACAATGATACTTTATCATTTAAAACATGCAAAACGTTTGTTGAGTTGAAACAAATAAGAGTGCAAATAATTGGATGAAAAGCTCAAATTGATGTGATGGAATGGTAGTCTGCAAAGGGCGAGACTCCATAGATCTGTACAAGTTTGAAATCGGTGATATATATTGGAGAGGGCTACATTGAACATAATGACCTTTCCTCTACCATTCTGAATTTTCGATGTATTCAAAGCCTCAGTCGACAACGAATCGAGAATCCCTGACGGATGACAGATATAGAGCACAGTCTTGTCAAGATGCAGTTACTTGCCAAATCCCTAATTTTTGCCTAGATTGCCCCAGTGTGAGGTGATCAATCTAGCGGGATGCAAATTCTCTTTTTTTTTTCAATGTCTCTAACTTTTGCCTGGATCGCCCTTTCGGGTTTTCAATCCACCGAGACGCTCCTTTTTGACTAAGTCGCCCTTTGGGGTGTTTGACTTATCGAGCTTTTGCTTTCTTGTTTTTGTTTTAGGCGAAGTATTTCTTGACTGCATCGGAATTCACAGGACGAGTGAACTTCTTCATCCATTGATGTAAGTGTTAAAGCACTGCCTGAAAAGGCTCTCTTGACAACACATGGACTTTCATAGCTTGGGGTTCACTTGCCCCTGGAATCGGGCACGAAAGACAAGACTTTCTTGAGCACAGGGTCCCTCGGAACACACGAGGCTTGATCTTCTGGTCGAATGCTTTCTTCACTCTCTGCTGATATGACTGACCATGACACATGGCAGCTGATCTCTTTGATTTTGACTGAACTCAGCATCAGTCAACTTGGGACTTTGAGGGTGCTATTTTCTTTTATTTCTTTCCTTTCTTTTTCTTTCTTTTGATTTCTTTTGATTTCTTTTGATTTCTTTTTTTTTTTTTGATTTTGCACCCTCCTCTTTTCTTTTTTCTTTTTTTTTCTTCTTTTTTTTTTTGTTTTTGATGATGCCCCAGTTGGCTGTTCTGCCGATTCTCGAGATGCAGCTGAGTGATCTTCTTCTCTTGCTCAAGAAGTCGGGAAATCTCGTCAGGAATCCCTTCAACATCATCTTCGTCCGCTTCAAATACCGGGAATTCAAAATTGGGAGATGACGTCCGATCACTATGTTCAATGGGTTTGAGAAACAACCTGCATAATGATTTGATATGAAAAGCTCTTTGAAAATCAAACAAGATAATCGTTATGCAGATGAAAAGACTTCTTTTATTCTTGTTTTTTAGGGTTTTTTTTTTGTGATCACCAATTTCATGCAAAAAAGCAAAAGGGGAAACAAATGGAAAACAAATGTTTTAACATGAATCAATTGAATGAAAATATCATTGCACAAAATGTTGCCAACAATGTCATCACTTCTCCTTTTGGCATGGGAGAAGGGTTTTTAAACAAAGTGATTGTTACTCTGACTTATGAACAACTGTAGGAAAGCCCACAGTGACCCAATTGTGATAGATCCCACCGGGGATGACAACTGTCAGTATCTCTTGCATTAGCAGCTTCTGTTTCTGAACAATCCTTCTGAAGAAAAAGTCGGCGCCAGCCCAGGACTTGTTATCTTCAAGCTTGATTAACACGGGGACCCAAGTCTTCAAAGTTCAGGATACCTGACTTCACGAGGTCTTGAACCTTCATCTTCAGCTGGAAACAACTATCCACATCATGACCAGGAGCTCCTGAATGATACACACAATGCTGCTCAGGCCTATACCACCACCGAGGGTTGACGGGTATGGGCGGCGGGTCTCTGGGAGTAATCAAGTTCCGCTCTATCAACGAGGGATACAGCTCGGCGTAGGACATGGGGATTGGATCAAAAATGATCTTCTTCCTCTCATTACTTGTATTGGCTTGATTACCATTGGGAGGCTGGTAAACCTGCTGCTGAGGACGATGTTGCTGACGCTGATGCTGCTGAGCTGGTCTTCTCTGTTGCTGTTGAGTAACTGGAATAGTCACAGCAGCAGCATGACGGTTCTGTCCTTTGTTTGCACTCCTCCGACGGTGCACAGCATTTGTTTCACTTTCTCCCCTTTTGGGTGCCCCAGAGGATGGCTTCTTAGAACCGGAAGAACTTGAAGAGCCAAGATGGCGAACCGGAGCGAGGGTTGCTCTGACATCAATAGTCTCTGCGGCAAGAGGTTGTTCACTGATTCTGATCCCCCTCAATTCATCACCCAAGGCATAATCATTGACGAGAATAGTGACAACAGCATTCTCATGAACGGGTACATCCACTGGTGAAGCACGGTGGACTGATGGAATCACGGCTTCCAGTCTCTGGGCTAAGGCACGCAGCTCCTCTTGCCCCTGAACAGCTCCTTGCATCATCGTCATAAACTGGGCCACGTTTGCCCTCATTTCAGCCAACTCTGTCTGAACTTGGTCCATAATCCTCTGTTGATTCAATCTGGTTGAGTAGCGGTGCGGACGACGATCAGCAATCCTGTCTCAGTCGGGAACCAAAGTGAGGAGTCTTTCCAAACATGTCTGCAATGCAAGGATGATATGTGCATGATATGCATGATGCGGATGCTATTTTAATATGAATGATCCTGATAAAGGATATGCGTATGCGAGTTAACTTTTTTTCTTTTTTCATGCATTATTATTTTTTGAAAATAAATATGCTATGATGCAAATGATGTGAACATGACTGGTCAGGCTGTGCGTCTCAAGGCACAGGGTCAAAGCTTCGGCTTGAACTCTGATCACAAACATCTGAAACCCAATGTCAATCTGATCAACTGGCATCTGAAACCAATCTGAGGAACCAAGTCACCATAAATCCGACTTGGGGAGTTCCGAAATAAACGAAACAGGAGATTACATCACTATCATCACAGGAACATCCACTGAACGGATGACAGCCAGCTCCTCTGAACAGGTACTCTCAAATTCAACCCGGGGATCCGAAATAAACGGAACCCACTGATAAACCACGGACAGAACTCCGGCGTCCCAGAAATAAATGTCCATAATTCACAGTCACCATCTGTACCGAGAGTCACCAACTGTACCTGTTAAAATGATCAATCCCCCCCACTCACGGGTGTCATCTAGGCCAGGGTAAGGTCGAGAGAAACGCAGCATAAATAACCTTTCGCAGAATATCATCCTGTGCACACCCGATGTATGCACCGATAATATCCCACCAGGGTCTGAACTGCTCGTGATATCAATGTTCCGCTAAGTGGCGCCATACCACCCGCTTCCCATGAATCACTCTATTCCTAGGTTTCCTAGATTTCACTCATAGCCTGGGTATTGGGCCTTTTACCTCGAGTAACTCCCACCCCAAACAGAGAAACACAGCCAGATGAACAGATGAATATGAATGAATGCAAACATTAATGCAAATAATAAATGCAAACAGTAAATGCAAATATATACAAAGAATGCAATAAAACAGTGCAAAGCAACCAAAGCCCTAACCTAGAGAGCGCTAGGAGAGACTCGCTCAGGGAAGATGGACCAGCACAGGTCAACTTCTCTATATCCCCAGCAGAGTCGCCAGCTGTCGCATCGTGCGAAAAACCGGCGGGAAAGAAAGAACAACAGAGCCGCCACCGTGCGTTATTTATCCCAAAAGAGGGAAAGGAAACGCTCAGAGTAAACCTGGAGAAGAACATGGTCTCGCGACCAAAGAGTATGGGTTCGGGAGTCGGGTATGCGAAGGGAAGGTATTAGCACCCCTACGCATCCGTAGTACTCTACGGGATCCACGCACAAAAGGAAGGAAAATGGTTGCTAAACACTGCTCAAATACTCACACACACTGGCTGAAAGAAACGCAAGAGACTGACTGAAACTGAACTCGGCAGGATGTCGCATCCTGGGCCTACTTAGTCTATCAGGCATAGACATCAGAGTCGAAGTAGTTCGGACTGGGGAAACGACACATGCTCGCTAGGATATCGCATCCTATGCATACGTATCTTCTCGGACGAGAGAAGAATCAGAGCATTCGTAGCTCGGCTGACACGCACACAAACAAACACAAACACAGGCAAACGTGGAGCCTGAATGCCAATCACTGGACTTACATCAGCATCCGAACCAAAACACACACCAGAAGGCAAACATGGAGCCTGAATGCCAATCACTGGGCTTACATCGGCATCCGAACCAAACACACGCACACTGGAACCTAACTGCCACTCGATGGACTTACATCAGCTTCCAAGCACACAACAACACAACAAGTTGATAGGGAGTCGGGGACTCGAGCCTATAACTGTCAGACAACACACAAAAGAAAAGAAAAGGTGCCCGGAGAGATCAGCTCAATCTCCTGCCTACATACTTCATCTGGTATGAAGATCAGGGCGATGTAGTTCCCCTACGGAGGGATAAAGGACTAGCCTAACCAGATAACAGAGGGAGACACAACTAGGGAGACTACGACTCGAGCCTAGATGTTATCGTGCAAAATCAACCCTAAGTTAAGGTTTCTAGCTAACTGGCACAAGGGCCAACCTATCCTAAGCATGGCTCACACAGGAAGCAAGCCACACACACTTAACTTGCACAGGAAGCAAGCCAAGCAAAACCTAACTTGCACAGGAAGCAAGTCTAAACTAATCCTAACTTGCACAGGAAGCAAGTCAAACAATCCTAACTTGCACAGGAAGCAAGTCAAACAATCCTACAAGCACAGATAGCACACACTATACACAAGCAAGTGGCTCAAACAAGGGTTAGGTTTTAGTCGAGGGGTCATATCAACCTCAACAAACAAACCTCTGGAATGGGGTGAGTGTTGCTCTTAACCTTGCCATTGAGGGGCTAAGGTGAAGCAGATGAAAGGAGATGAGGGGTGTGCCTCATTGCTTCTATCCCTGACCTGGGAGAGCATTTGACAAGAATGTGTGGGTTCAGAAAGTGGGAACCCTTCTACACATTTAAAACTGACTCAACTGTACAATTGTACAAGATCTTGGGTTTGTATCTGCAATGCATCAACACAGTGGTGTGAGCAAAGCAGATGACACACTGAATAGTGGGGGATAGATTGCATATCCCTACCTTCCACCAATTGCCTCTTCACTTAGGAGGTCTTTGACTCTATGCAAGGACAAAATTAAACATCCGCAAACATTGCCTCTTAAGGAGGACTTCAGACAGCTGCCTGGCCAAGTAACAGGCCAGGTCTTCCAGACTACATGAAGTAGAAGAGACATACCTCAATGCAAATTGCTTATACAAGCAAAGCAAAGCAAAAAGTTCACAAGGAACTAAGCAACTAAAGCACCTGAAACAGTCAAGCAGATGTTAATGTGCAACTTCAAACAAAGCAAACAGAAACAGACACCAACAGTCAATTAGGGGCACATGGATGTGCAAGGCACAAGGCTTAAGGCATGTGAGCCAAGCCACCTACAAAACAAAGAGGTTAGACAATGATACTTGAGTAAGCTCAATCAAAAGAATTGGTCTTAATGGCCATTTGATGGTCAACCTGAAAACACAAGCTCAAAGGTGAGTAACAGGACCACTAGGGCAAGCCTAGGGTCAAAAATGGATGAGAAAGTTAAAACAGCAAAGGGCAAGTATCCAAAATCATGTTCAAGCAATTAGGAAACACAACCAATTGGGTTCACATCCATATCAATCACTATCATCATTTCATGAACCATTTAGGTCAAAACATGGCAAACAGAAGCTCATAGAAGTCAACAGCAAGACTTGCATCAAAAGCAAACTTAGACATTTCCAAAAATCACCAAATAAATCATGATCAAACCTAACACATAGCATGGTAAGCATGTCAAATTTCATCTCATTTGGACAAGTGGAAGGCAGTCAATGAAAATCAGAAAGTCAAGGCAATTTTGAACATGCTCAATGAAGTCAACCAAACATGCATCAACTTAGAAAAATCATAAATCAGAGATGGCATATGATAAATGAATGGGACTAAAACCATGGCAAAGATGAGGATGTCTAGTTATCTCATGTAAAATTTCATGTCCATCTAATAAAGTATGAGAATTTCACAAATGAAATGGGAACAAGTGTCACACAAGGTCAACATTTGACTAGGCAGGGAAGAAAAATCTCAAACAAATGGAAAATAGTTCAATTAAATCCAAGAAAATTCACAAGTCAACTAGACATACAAGAGTAGGTTCATGCAAAATTTGGGGTCATTTGGATGTAAGGAAGCATGGTAATGAAAATCATGAAGTTGGACATCAATGGTGTGACACAAATTGTCACACCCTAATTCAAAAAATCATAACTCACAAACCACAAATGATAAATGCACAAACTCTACACCAAAATCACCATGAATGTGTCTAGTTTAAGCACAAAAAATTTGGGAGTCATTGGATACATTCTCATCATTTCACAATTGATTTGGCAAAGTGTACAAAAATTGGTCACATGTCACAAACCCTAGCAACATTTAAAAACCACTCATCCAAAAATTCTGGAAAAATAATGATAAAAGAGTAGAGATCATGATGAATACAACACAAAAAATCCCATTGAATTTGGGTCAAAAATGAGCAAGTTATGATTTTTGCAAGATTGGTAATTAAAATGTGAAATTAATTTGGATTAATAAAGCAAGAATGGCAAAGTTGTAATTCCATAATCCACTTAATTAAACACGGTCGTTTTGGCCATAAAATGAAATGTTTTGATTGGTCAATGAGTTTCAGGCCATGCATACGAAAATGGGGAAAATCTGGGCAAATTGGGATTAGGGTTTTACTGTTCATCACCATCCCCAAATCATGATTTCACAAACTTGCCCAAAAACCAAAATTGAATATATGGAAATGATCAGCATGGCAAGGTCAACATGAATCCACCATTGATTTCCATTAAAACCACACACAAGTCAAGAATCGAGCAGAAACACATTTTAACACCAAATTTCAAAACAATATATCTTCATGAATAAGCATTCATTTCAAGAAGTAAAAGCATCATGACAACCAGCATAGAAAGACCTTTTGAAAGCATATACCAATTTGACAAAAGAGGGAGGTCGAATCCATACCTATTTTTGAAGCAGAATGAGAAACAGTGTGGTTTTGGCCTTTTAATGGTGAGACAGATGAAGCAAAGCCTTCCAAGTGTTGATTGGTTGAAGAGCTTTGGCTTGTGGATGCTTGGAATGAGCTCAAACTTGGATTGCCATGGAAGATGTCCCTTTAAAACAGCATTTAGAAGAGTTGCTTCCAGTTGTGAAAAAGTGATTGCAATGAGCTTAGAAAGGTGTTTGGATGATGTTTAAGCAAGGCAAAGTTCAACCCCTTTGGAAGTTTTGGACTGTTGTTTGAGAAATGCACAAAGGTGAGGTTTCTTAGGATGAGTGAGTTTCAGTATGCCAATGAGTTTTGATGGATGCTAGTTGTGTCTACAAGTGATAGAAAATGCTGATAAAATACTGTATCCAGCCAGGCAAGGTTTAGTCTTTAGGGTGTTCTTGTTGACTGTTTTAGAAATGCAAAACAAAGTGAGTTTTCAGGATGAGGGTGCATAATGAATTTGCCTTGGCCAAAATGGTTTATGAGGCTGCAATTGGTTTTTCATGACAGGAAAATGATGGAGGATATGGTCAAGCCAGGCTTAGTTCCTTGAGTGTTTTAGACAGTTTTGGAACATGGCCAAAATGAGTTTCTCATGAGTGAAGTTGGTTTGTGTTTGTTGGTTAGGTTGGCTGCTGTTGGTTTAACATGATGAAGAGATGTGGAAACAACAAAATGCCATGCTTCAGTTCTTTTGGCTTTGGGACAGACTTTTGACAAATGCCAAGATGAGATGATGTTTAGAAAAATGAATCAAGTTTTGGTGGTCTGCTACTGCTCTTTCATGATAGCAAGTGAGGTTTGATGTTCTCAAGCTAGGCCATGGTTTGTTCATTGGAAATTTGGGCTGCTTTTGGTAAATGCATCAAAAGTGAAGCTTGAGAAATGTGAAGTTGATTAGAGGCTGCTGCTACTGGTTTATTTTGATGGCAGGAAATGCAGTTTGGATGGTATCAAAGCCAGGCTTAGTTCATTTTGTGAGTTTTGGAATGATTTGGTAAATGCAAGGAGAGGGGTTTTTAGGTTCTTTTGACAGAAAAATCTTCAATGCAAAATAACAAGGTGTGTTTTGAGAATGCTGTATGCAGTTGGTTATGTTGGCCAGGCTTGGCAAATGATGAAAAGTTGAGTGAACAAAACTGCTGTGTGCAGTACCAAGCATGGCAGGAAGTATGGTGTTTTTTTGACAGAAAATTAGGAATGCAAAGCAAGGTGAGTTTTCATGAGTGAACCATCCTTCTTCTGCTGTCAAAAAAATGGCTGCTAAATGTGTTCAACATGACAGAAATATCATGAATACTAATCTGCTGTCCTGTGGTAAAAGCATGGTTTATGGATGTGGTAGGATTGCATTTGTCCTTTTGTTCCAAAATTCAAGCAAGTAGTGAATGGCCCCTTGTTTTGCTGGTTTTTGGCTGCATAATGAAGCTTCAAACTGACAGAGAAATGATGCACAATGCTGCTAGAAGTACCAAACATGGCAAGGTACATGGGAGTATGGAGTAGCATAGTGTAACTTGTACTTTTCTTCCAATTCAAGCAACCAAGTATGGATTCACATGTACTGCATAAAATGAGCTTGCAAACACATTCTAAATGATATTCCTGAGCTGTTCCAATTGGCCAAATGGTAGAAAAAGGTTTATATCAAAAAGTCAAACATTGGTCAAACTTGCATTTAAATGAAATAGGTCAAAAAATGCCATTTTGATTGGTGAAGTTTTGGCTCATGAAATTTATATTTTTGGAAAGAGGGGATCAAATGTGACTTGTAGGAAAAAACCCCACCAAAATTGGCCAAACGGTTTGAGAGATATGGCCTTTTGAAGTTCAAGATTTTCTGAAATCGATTCGATCATAACTTGCCAACCACACATGGGAATTGAGAGTTCTAGGACTTTTTGGAAATGGGAGAACAAGATCTTCAACTTTCATGTTGGGCAAAAATTCATTTGAGGCTTGTATCAAGATATAATTTTGAGGATCAAGACTTTCCATTTATGGCAGGTTTCAGTTACAGGCCCAGTTTCCATTTTTGGAAATTTTTGATCTGGCTTCAAATTCTTCCATGATGGTGTTTGACATGATATATGAGGACTATTTGGCCATGAATGAGCTCTCACAAACCAATTCCAATCATCAAATCACTGATTAAATGGACAGTTGACCAACAGTTGACTTTTAGGGTTTCTGACTAATTGTGCATTGACTGATGACTTCCAAACCCTAATTCCTTGAGACCTTGACTTCAAATGATGTCCCAAGTTGTATGAACTCTTGATTATTGATCATGGTGCCCAAATTCCACAAGAATGACCAGCATCCACTGCTTTGACTGACAGTTGACTGTCTAGGGTTTTTTGACTGTCTGTGTATGAACTGATGACCTCTGAGCCTTCAACCCTTGACATGAACACTTCAAATGGACCTCCAAGTCATGTGAACTTGTTGGACAAGCCCTAAGGCCTTAGCCTAATGAGAATTGTGCTTGCTAGCTTGATTGACTGATCTCCTGACCAGTTTGACCTAATTTCTTGATTGGCTTGCACTTGAGGCAAATGGGACAATGCAATGCTATGCAGTGGACCATGATATGCTATGACCTAATATGAAAATGTATGTACAATGCTAGGTGCAAATTTGAGGTGCTACACACACTTGCTGGTTTCTTGCTAGGTAAGTTTTTACCAAGAGAACATAATCCCTCAGCAACCACTTCCTTTTCTAATCTAGATGAGTCATCATCTTTCTCAGCTTGGGTTTCCACCTCAGGAGAAGGGTCCCTTTTGGACAGAGGGGTAGAAACACCCTTGACTGCATGCCCTTCATTCAGAATCCTAGTAACTAGGTTCCTAATGGTACGATCAGTAAAGTGCATGTCATCTTTATGAGGAGATTTTTCAGGAATATTACCTTGCTTACTTCCAGCCATGGAAGAGAGACCTGGGGCATCACCTGGTATCACACACCGAGGAGTAACATCCAACACGTCTTCATCTTGAAACTCCATGGAGGGAGTCCTTGCATGATGAGTGGGATTTGATCCTGAGGATGAGGGATGTTGAGACATGTTGTTGAACTTTTGAAAAAAAATCTTTGCCCTAGCAGAGGTTCTCTAGGAAGTTGGATGAAGATGGAATTGGCTGTGTTTAGGTAGCGTGTGGCAATGGCATAGATACTAGTTCCAATACCAGGTAAAGATTCATCATTAATGTGGCTCTTTCTTTTAAGTGGACAGACAATATTTTTATTACCTTTTCCACTCCACATTAATTGCCATAACTTTACAATAATCCAAATCCCCAATTTCCCTCTTACATATTCAAGCTCATTATCATCCAAACCCCTTGCAATTTTGTCATCTATTTGCATTTCACGTTGTAGAGCTATGAATTGGTCTTCCACAAATTCTCTAATGGAGTGATGACAGAAATTAATGTGCTTGATCCAACTGTGCTGAATAGGATTTTTGGACATAGTTGTAGCATTCAGGTTGTCATAGTACAATGTGATGACATCGAGTGTGACATTGTATGCAATCATCAGTAGTTTCATCCAACCCTGTTGAGAACAACTCCTTATATCTGCTATATATTCAGCATAAACACCCTTTTCGTCTTTCAACTGTGTAGGAGCCGGTGTCCTTTCACTCTCCATCCCAATCTTCACAACATTGTTCTTGGTACTTTTGCTTTGAGACAGACACATAGGCCCTTCTATCTGCTTGACTGGTAGCCCAAGTCCAACAAAGCTCTTTCCAAATTCAGACTGTATATGACTATTAACATGTTCAACCATCTGATCTAACTTCCTATCTATTTGAGCCATCATGAGCTTTTCTCCTTTGGAAGTGATGTTAAGTCTGAGTTTCAGGTGTGACATCCTTGTCTGACATTTCCCACAGACTTTTAATTTGGGAGTTTCTCTAGCAGATATAATCATCTTCATCCCTTTCTCTTTGACTGAGGTACATTTTGAGGAGTAACTAATTTGAGAGTTCCATATGTAACAGTTGTCTTTGGTTCTGACTCCTACCATGATTACTTCACTTTCTTTGTTGGTAATCAGACATTCAGTTTTAGTGAAGTTAACTTTTAGACATTGGTCACATAGTTGACTGATGCTTATTAGATTTGCAGTCAAGCCTTTAACAAGTAGGACCTTGTCAAGTTTAGGAACTCTAGGACAATCAACCTTGCCTATTCCCTTGATTTCACCCTTTGCTCCATCACCAAAGGTTACATAGATTGTGGCATAGGGATGAAGTCCAATTATTAGGTCTTTGTTTCCAGTCATGTGTCTGGAACATCCACTATCAAAATACCATTCTTCTTTGGCTGAGACTCTGAGGGGAATGTGAGCTATTAGACTTGTAACATTTGTCTTAGGAACCCATTGCTTCTTGTTGACAGGCCTGTGCTGTTTGGGTATGGGTTGATAGTGAGTCTGATGATGAACAGGGCTAGGATAACCATACAGCTTATAGCAGAAGGGCTTTAGGTGACCAAATTTCCCACAGTAATGGCATCTCCGTCTTTGGTGTTTCCCTTTCTGTTGTCTCCTCTTCTGATGCTGTGACATATGATGTGACATCACAGGTTTGCTTTTACTATGGCTGCATTTAGGTTTGGCTTGAGGTTTGCAACCAGTGTAACTGCACTCAGGCTTAGATTCATTATACCCAATGCCAGATTTGTCTCCTGTTATTTTTCCAATTTGGAGAATCTTGTCTAGGGAGTCAGATCCATTGTTTAACATTCTTACATACTTGTTTATCTTTTCTAGTTTAGAATTCAAGAACATAGCTTCAGTTTTTAACTTGGAGATGGTTTCCACATGGTCTACCTTCTCATTCTCCAGCTGTACTATCTTCTGGCTTTCATCTAGCTTGGCATTCAGAACCACTGCTTTTATTTTTAATTTGGATATGGTTTCCAAGTGTTCTACCTTTTCATTCTCAAGTTGAGTTATTTCCTTCTTCTGGCTTTCAACCTGTTTACACAACTCTACACTTTTGTGACACAGCTTTCTGTAGGTAGTGGCAAACTCTTCAAAGGTTACTTCATCATCACTTGAGTCTTCATCAGAACCCCATCTTCCAGTCAAGGCAGTTACCAGATTTGCAGATTCTTCTGTTTCACTCTCATCAGACCAAGTGGCAGCAAGACTCATCTTTTGCTTCTTGAGGTAGGTTCCACATTCAGTTCTAATGTGTCCATACCCATCACATTCATAGCACTGTACTTCTTTTCCTTCTTTGGGCTTATCATCTGACCTTGCTCTTCTTTCAGCATTGTTGGATTTACTGATGTCAGATGAGATGTTCTTAACATTTGCCTTGGATCTTACATCCATCTTTTTCAACAGTCTGTTGAACTGTCTTCCCAACATTGCTACTTCATTGGCCAAATCTTCATCAACATCCTGACTGATTTCCTCTTCTGTGTTTGACATGAAGGCCATGCTTTTGGTTTTCTTTTCAGAACCATCATTCAATCCCATCTCAAATGTTTGGAGGAAACCAATTAGCTCATCAACTCTCATGTTGGAGATGTCTTGAGACTCTTCTATGGCAGTCACCTTCATAGCAAATCTCTTAGGGAGTGACCTGAGTATTTTTCTTACCAATTTTTCATCTGACATCTTCTCTCCCAGAGCTCCTGAGGAATTAGCAATTTCAAGGATACTCATATGAAATTCATGAATATTTTCATCTTCTTTCATACTTAAATTTTCAAACTTGGAGGTGAGCAGTTGTAGTCTAGACATCTTTACTCTAGAGGTGCCTTCATGAGTGGTCTTGAGAATGTCCCAAGCATCTTTAGCCACTTCACAGTTGTTTACCAACCTGAAAATATTCTTGTCTACTCCATTGAATATTGCATTCAATGCTTTAGAATTTCCAAGGGCTAGATCCTCCTCCTCCTTGGACCATTGTTCTTCAGGTTTCTTATCAGTTGTGGCTCCTCCTTCTTTAGTAATTACAGGATGTACCCAACCTGTTAACACAGCCTTCCAAGCCTTGTTATCAAGAGATTTTAGGAAAGCTACCATTCAAGGTTTCCAATAGTCATAGTTACATCCATCCAAAATTGGTGGCTTGTGAACAGATCATTCATCTCTCTCTATTGTACCAGAAAGTATTGCCCCTAAATCTCACCCAGAACCAGAGCAAGATGCCTGCTCTGATACCAATTGAAATTCTAGTATCAGATATGAGATGTCGAAGGTAATGTCACGACACTAATATCTGAGTAATACAAACAAGGATAAAGATAGAGAATAGTAATGCAAGAGACACGAGCAATTGTTAACCCAGTTCGGTCCAACTCACCTACATCTAGGGGCTACCAAGCTAGGAAGGAAATTCACTAAAATAGAATCAGTTCAAAGACTCACCGTAAACTTCAACAAGTTACAATCTTTCTCATCTAATCTCTACCCGTGCAATTTCTACCTAAGCACTCTTATATATGAGAACCCACTCACTTCCCTACAATCACACCTGTGATTTTAAACAACAATCCCTTGTGAAAAGAAAACACTTTTCAATAACACACACTTGATTTTACTTCACAGTTTTAATCAAGTAGACACACACTTGATCTTGCTTAACAACTTTGATCAAGTAGACACACACTTGATCTTGCTTAACAACTTTGATCAAGTAGACACACACTCTTGCTTAACAGCTTTGAGTGACAAATTACAACCATAAATCAGACCAATTTAATCATCTATGGATGACTTGAATGGCTTACAAGTCTCACGACTAAACAAGACACAAACCCTAGCTCTCTCTCTCAGTATTTTGCTCAGTATTGGTTGTGTATCAAATCAGGTTCTCCAAGTCCCTTTTTATAGAAGCTTTCAGCTGGGCTTGGACATCTTGAAAACCCTAAACTATTTTCCAATTAAATCTTCTCATGATAGCTGGTTAGATCTCCTTGGAAAATAAGTAAATCAGGTTGTAATCAATGATTGAATGCACCTGCAAATCAGATCTTCAATCTTACACAGATTGCCATTAAATTCGCAATCACAAAACACCAGACATTCATACTGAATATTTTGTGTACAGGATGTCATGACATCGGGTCTGACATCCTGGAACAATCCTGCATAATTCCATAATTCCATTTATAATTTCCAGCAGGTACAGACATATCAGATGCCATGACATTATGTATGACATCCTGAAACAATCCTACATAATTATGTTTTCCATTTAAACTCCAACAGGTACACAATATCAGATGCCATGACATGGTGTATGACATTCTAAAACAATCCTGAATAATTATGTTTTCCATTTAAACTCCCGCAGGTACACAGATATCTTATGTTAAGACATCACAAACAACATCTTGTGAACACTCTTTGTTTTACCAAAATTGCTGCCAACACTTAGCACCAACAAGTTGTTTCAACTCCGTCCCCTTATTGGACTCTTTATTCTCCTTGCTAGTTTGAGGCAATCGTAAATCTTCCCACCGGTGTGGTCGAGATCCTTTCCAACGGGGTTGTGTGTCCATCATGGCCAGCACTTCGGATTCCCCGTTGTCCACTTCTTTATCATAGTCAAAAATGGACAAACTCAACACTCTTTCCAAAGGTAAATGCAGGGCATTCAAAGGACTATCATACGTAATCACTTGATCCAGAACCTTTATAGTATGACTGGTGCAAATATCATCTTTGTATTTCATGGTGTTTCGAACATCAATTTTTAATTCTTCATCATAAACCTTCAAAGTCATGGTGCCTTCTTCTATGTTGATTGAGCATCTTCCCGTCTCTAAAAAGGGTCTCCCAAGAATGAGAGGAATCTCTTTATCTTCAGGCATTTCTAGAATCACGAAATCCACCGGGAATACAAACTTATCAATTTTCACTAGAACATCTTCAACAATACCATAAGGTTTCTTAACCGATTAATCGGCGAATTGGAGTGCCATCCTGGTATCTTGCACATCCCTTATACCCAGCTTCTTGTAAATGGATAACGACATGAGACTCACACTGACTCCTAGATCAATAAGGGCCTTTTTGAATGACCTATCTCCGATGGTGCAAGGAATAGTGATAACTCCTCGATCTTTCTTCTTCATTGGGATCTTCATACCTTGCAAAATAGCACTATAAGTTTCAGTTAGAATAATCGGGTTGGTGTCGATGGTACACCTCTTAGAAATGATGTACTTCATAAACTTGGCATAGGTAGGCATTTGTTCAAGTGCTTCCAAAAGCGGAATGTTGATTTCTAACTTCTTGAACAACTCTAGGAACTTCTCAAAGTTTTTCTCATGTTGCCCCTTTTTCTTGTTTCTGGTGGGAAAGGGAAGCTTAATGACCGACTTAGGTTCAATGACTTTTTCTTTCACCACTTGTTTCAGTGCAACCAATTCTTCTCTCACAGCTTCATTTTCTTTGATCTTAAGATCCACTTCGATCAATTGATCTTCATCTTCAACTGCCACAACACTCATATTGTTATGTTCTCTAGGATTTGTCACAGTTGCACTAGGTAGAGCACCTTGTGCTTAAGAACTCTATGCTATTTGACCCATCTGGACTTCAAGATTTTTTATGGATGCGGTAGTGTTTTTCTGATTGTTTCGTGTTTCTTCTTGGAATTGAACATTATGAGCTGCCATTTTTTCAACGGAAATCTCCCAATCAGCTTTCTTAGGGGCTTATTGTTGTTGTTATTGTTTATATTGAGTTTGGTATTGACCTTGTTGAGGAGCATTCCTTTTCTGATCTTTCCACGAGAAATTGGGATGATTTTTCCAACCTGGATTGTACGTGTTGGAATAGGGATTATTCTGCTTCAAAAATTTGATTTCCTCAACTTGTTGAGGAGTATCAAAATAATACACTGTTTGGTGCAGTCCATTACAAATCTTACAATAGACAATAGGAGCAGGTTGGACTTGTGCTACCTGTGGGGGTACTGTAGCACCTCAAATTTGCACCTCCCATTTTGTATATACATTTTCATTTTTAGGTCATTAACATTGCATTGTTCATTGCATAGTCCACCAAGTTATCAGGCAAGACTAGCATCAGGAGATTCAACTGTGCAAGGCAACAAGAGCATTCTCCATGAGATAAAAGCCTTAGGGTTGGTACAATGAGTTCATATGATCCAAGGATCATTTTGAAGATGATTGGTCAAGCATTGAAGGCTCAAAGCTCATCAGTCCATGTGCAAATCATATGAAACCCTAAAAAGTCAACAGAAGTCAACTGTCAGTTCAATTATGGATTTGGAGGTGGGAGATGGTTAGAGATGCCTCATTCATGTTCATACAAGTCTCATTTGACATTTCAAACATCAACATTAAAGAATTTGAGGTCAGATCAAAACTTTCCCAAAATAGTAAGTGACCTGTAATTTGAACTTTCCAAAAATGGCAAGGTTTTTGACCAACTTCAACTCAAGATTACATCATCAAGAAAGCTTCAAATGAAATTTTGTCCAACATGAAAGTTGAATATCTTTCTCTCCCATGTCCAAAAAGTCCAAGATCATGAATTTCTCATGTGTGGTTGAGGAGATATGGTTCAAACTTGACAAAGTGTGGTTTAAACTTCAAATGAGCATAACTTTCAAACCAAAAGGCCAATTTGAGTGGTTCTTTTTGCATATTGCTCCTTATAACATGTATTTTCCAAGCATACAATCATTTGGCATGAAATCTCATTTGCATGGCATTGGTTCAATCATGAAGATTTTGGTGGAAAATTTCATAAATTCATTTTGGTGTAACATGAGCATACCAAATCATTTCCAACATGTGCATGGAAGGTTTTTAAGTCATTTTGAACCAAGAACATGCACTGTTCACGTGCATGAGGGTGCATGGAGCATAAATTTGATTTTTTGCATAAACACCACAAAGCCCCTAATCTCATTAGCATTTGCCCTAATCCTTTCCTAAACATGTTTAGCATGGACTATAAAGCCTTAACCCTAACTGTTTCATCACAATGACCAATTCTAGATCTAGGTTTTCAAAATTTCTCAAAATTCTCTCTCACTTTTTTCTCTAAAATTCTGCAAACACAAGCATTGTTCCTTGATTCATTCATCATCATGAGCTATTATTGAGCATCTTTGGACGTGGAAACAGAGGAAACCACTGCATTCGAGTTCATGTTCATAGCTTGAAGCTTTCATGGCAAGTGGAGATTGAGCAAGATTCATGCATTGTTAAGCCTTCTTTTCATCATCATTCACTTCCTTAAGCACCTTGGAGAAGGATTGGAGCATCAAAAGCCTTGGAAATACACGAATCCAGTTGCTGTTCATCAAGAGGTCACTTTTTCGACCTCCTTAATTCTCAAAATTGTTGTGATATTCTTGTAGTTCATTGTATGCTGAGTAATCTGAGCTTTGAATCGAGTAAAATGATGCTATATCCATGAAGATCCATGTGATTTAAATTCTGATGTGAATATTTGATTTCTTCGATCCGTGTTCATCTTGATGTTTTAGCATGAATTATTCATTGATCCTTGTTGTTTGATGCATGGCAAGTTGGTTGGTATGAGTTTTGTGGATTTCTGGAACAGTTCATTGGATCTGGAAATTTCCAGATGAAGATATTCATCGTGTTCATAATGTTCATATGCATTGCCAGTTTCCTGCGAATTTTCTTACAAAACGCATAGGCTTACCTGCGAATCTTGTTGCGAGTTCATCAGGTTTTCCTGCGGATTTTTTAAAATCCATGCAGCGCGCGCTTAGGGTTTGTAGGTCAAAACTACGTCGTTTGATGTAGCGCACGCTTTGGATTTGAAAATGCACATGGTTCGATCCTCCGTGCCACACTTTATTCAAATGCTTCACATATTTTCCACTTTCCCTCCTTTTCCATGTACATGCTTCACATGCATTTTTTTATTTTTTCTTCAACTTCACAAATTCATATCTAATGGAATATTGATCCAAAAATCATGAGATTTTTTGCATTGTGTTGCATTTTCTGTCTATTATTTGTTTATCATTTTTCCATAAATTGTGCATGGCTGAATATTTTTTGGTGCTAGGATGTTTGGACATGTATGCTTTCTTGACCTTGCTTTGCCATATCATTTGTGAAATGCTGGTCTTTGATCCAATGCCTATGAAATTTTGCATGTTATAACTAGACTCATTGCTTGACATTTTGGTGTTGATTTGGTATTTTTATCATTTACCATTGTTGTTTTATGATCATGCTAAGGTAGGTGTGACAATTTGTGTCACACCTTGTGATGTTCAACTTGATTGATGAGGTTGCCATGCCAAATGATATCCAATTGCCTTGATTTTTTGTATGATGCATATTATGGATGTTGTGATTGCTCATGATTTTCGTTGGAATTTTTGGAATCATTTCTGATTTAATTGAGATTTTTCATTCTGGTTGGTCACATTTGAGCTTCCAAATTGCCTTGAACTTCATTTGATTGTGAAATGCTTGTTCCTTATCCAATGCTTGTGAAATTTTGCACACTATTTCTAGACATGTTGAGTCTTGTTTTGGCTTTGGTTTGAGGTTTTTACCATGATCCATCTCTGTTTCAGGCCTTTGCTAACTTGGTATGACATTTGGTGTCACACATGTGCTTGTTGTGTTTGTCTTGACTTATGCCATGTGATTGCCATGCCTAATGATGTCCAATGCCTCTAATTTTTTGTGTGATGATCATGTTGTATGTCCTATTTACTCATGAATTTTGCCAAGATTATTTGAATCATTTTTGATTTAATGTGCATTTGTTCATTCTGATGTCACAATGTGGTCACAATTTGCATACCTTGCCATGTTTGGTTCATGAAATGCTTTTGGTTAATGATATTGATATGGGACTTTTTGAGTTGTGCTCTTGATTGAATGAGGTTGATTCATGTTAAATTTCATGTTCTGTTTTGAATGTTTGACCCTCTTTTGACCCTAGGCTTTGACCTAGTGGTTTGGACTCACTGTTTGGATTGTGGATTTCAGGTTAAGCACATTACCATGCTGGAGTTGCTCACTCATTTGAGTGGATTAGTTGGTTGATGTTGGCTAATATTGAGTTGTTTTGTAGGTTGATGCCAAGTTATTTGTGTTGTGCCCATTGGCTTGTGGCTTGCACATTGTTGCTTAATGCCTTATCTGTCTGATTGTGTGATTGACTGTTGTTTGGTTGTCTGAACTTTGTACTGATTTGTCTGATGTTTCCACAGGTACATTAGTTGCTTTAAGTTCACTTTGAACTTTGATTTGCTTGGTTGCTTAACCATTGAGGTATAACTCTCTGATTTCATGTAGTCTGGAAGACCTGTCCTGTTATGTGGGCAGGCACCTGTCTGAAGCCCTCCTTAAGAGGCAATGCTTGTGTTTGTTTATCTTTGTGCCAAGCAGGAAAAGTCCTCTTATGAGGCAATTGGCAGATAAAAGAGATGTGCAATCCATCTCATGCTATTCAGTGTGTCATCCACTTTACTCACACACCTTGTGTTGATGCATTGTGGATATTAACCCAAGATCTTTGTTGTGTCAGTCATCTGTGGAGAAGAGTTCCTACATTCTGAACTCCCACCCTTTCATTTGTCTGAAGCTCTCCCAGGCCAGGGATAAAAGCTGTGAGGTCTTACCCTCACTTCCCATTTCATCTGCTTCACCCTAACTCTCAATGTTAGGGTTAAGAGCTAACTACACCCGATTCCAGTTGGCTTGTGTTTCACAGCCTAACCTTGTGTGAGCCCAATTGATTGCATATAGTGTGTGTGATTGTTTATTATGCTTGTGTATTTGCTTGTGATGTTTAGGATAGCTTGCTCCCTGTGCAAGTTAGATAGAAACCTTAACTTAGGGATGGTATGCATGATAACTTCTAGGCTTGAGTCGTAGTCTCCCTAGTAGTTTGTGTCTCCCTTTGTATCTGGTTAGGCTAGTCCTTTTTTCCTGTGTAGGGGAACTACATCGCCCTGATCCTCATACCAGATGAGGTACGTAGGCAGGAGATGAGCTGATCTCTCCGGGCGCCCTTTTGTTTTCAAACCCTTGTGTTATGTTGGAGTCTGACTTAAGTCCATCGATTGGCAGTCGGTTTCCTGTGTCTTGTTTGCTTGTTGGAGTCTGACGTAAGTCCAGCGATTGGCAGTTGGTTTCCGGTGTGTGTTTGTTGGTTCGGAGTCTGATGTAAGTCCAGCGATTGGCATTCGGTTTCCATGTTTGCCTATTTGCGTGGAGTCTGACGTAAGTCCAGCGATTGGCAGTCGGTTTCCTGTTTGTGTTTTGTTTGGCGTGCGTTAGCTGAGCTACGAGTGCTCTGATTCTTCTCAGGTTAGAGAAGATACGTATGCATAGGATGCCACATCCTAGCGAGCAGGTTTCCCTTGTCCCGAACTATGTCGACTCTGATGTATGTGCCTGACAGACTACGTAGGCCCAGGATGCGATATCCTGCCGAGTTAGTTTCTTTTGTCTTCCTGTGTTTCCTTCCAGCCTTGTGCAGTGTTTGAGCAGTTTTTAGCAACCTTATCCTTTCTTTTGTGCGTGGATCCCGTCGAGTACGACGGATGCGTAGGGGTGCTAATACCTTCCCTTCGCATAACTGACTCCCGATCCCATCTCTCTTTGGTCGCGAGACCATGTCTTTTCCAGGTTTACTTCGAGCGTTTCCTTTCCCTCTTTTGGGATAAATAACGCACGGTGGCGGCTCTGTTGTTTCGTTTTCCCGCCGGTTTTTCGCGTAATGCGACAGCTGGCGACTCTGCTGGGGATAAGAGAAGTTGGCCTCTTGCTGGTCCATCTTCCCTAAGCGAGTCTTTCCTAGCGCTCTTTAGGTTAGGGTTTGGTTACTTTTGGCTGTTTCATTTATTGCATTCATTTATTTATTATTTGCATTTATGTTTGCATTTATTGTTTGCATTTATTGTTTGCATTTATGTTTGCATTCATCTGTTCACCTGGCTGTGTTGTGTTGTCTCTCTGTTGGGGTGGGAGCTACATGAGGTAAAAGGCCCAATACCCAGGCTATGAGTGAAATCTAGGACACCTAGGAATAGAGTGATTCATGGGAAGCGGGTGGTATTGCGCCACTTAGCGGAACATTGATATCACGAGCAGTTCAGACTCTGATGGGGTATTATCGTTACATACTTCGGGTGTGTATATGATGATATTCTATGAAAGGGTTATTTATGCTGCGTTTCTCTCGACCTTACCCTGACCTAGATGACACCCGTGAGTGGGGAAGGATTGATCATTATTACAGGTACAGTTGGTGACTTGTTGGTGACTTGTGGTCGTGTTGGTGACTTGGCTCTTCAGATAAGGGTTTCAGATGATTTTTGGGTCTCAGATGATTTGTGGTTCTGAGTTCAAGTCGAAGCTTCGATCCTGTGCTCCGAGATACACAGCCAGCCAGTTTTGTCTGCATCATTTGCATCATAGCATGTCTATTTTCAAAAAAATAATGCAATGAAAAAAGAAATGAAAAAAATTGAAAAAAAGAAAAGAAAGAAAAAGAAAAGCTAATCTCTGCATGCATATCATTTCTCAGGTTCATTCAGGAGTCTATTCACTGTGAGAGATGGCATCTGTCCCAGAGTTGAGGCGGAAGACTTGTTCCTACAGCTTTCATCGTGAGCCTTTGACATCTTTGATAGAGTTGAGCAACCTTGTGACCAGTGGTAACCAGAAGGGGTTTGTTGATCAGTATGGGGATTTGTTGACACTGTTGAAGACGGTAGTGGATCCAGTGCCGTTGCAGACTCTTCTACAGTTCTACGATCCAGAGCTTCGTTGTTTCACTTTCCAGGATTATCAGTTGGCGCCCACTCTTGAAGAGTATTCTATTCTGCTGAATGTCCTGATCCGGTATCAGGTTCCTTTCTTGGATGTTCCAAAGGAGGTTGATTTCAGAGTTGTTGCCAGAGCTCTCCATTTGGGTATCAAAGAAGTCAGTGATAATTGGAAGTCCAGTGGGGATGTTGTAGGGTTGCCTTTGAAGTTCTTGTTGAGGGTAGCAAGAGAAGAAGCAGAGAAGGGGAATTGGGAAGCTTTTCATGCTCAGTTGGCCATCATGATCTATGGGATTGTCTTGTTCCCAAGTATGCCCAACTTTGTGGACTATGCTGCAGTCACTATTTTCATTGGAGGAAACCCGGTTCCTACTTTGTTAGCTGACACTTACTATGCTATTCACAGTAGGCATGGTAAGGGTGGAGCTAGCAGATGTTGCCTTCCGTTGTTGCTCAGATGGTTCTTGTCTCTCCTGCCAGTCAGTGGACCTTTTGTAGATGCTCAAAGCACTCATAAGTGGACTCAGAGGGTTATGTCTCTCACCTCTTATGATATCACGTGGCAGTCTTACCGAATGGATGTGCGTAATGTCATCATGAGTTGTGGAGAATTTCGTAATGTGCCACTTGTAGGGACTAAGGGTTGCATCAATTACAATCCGGTTCTTTCTCTTCGCCAGTTGGGGTTTGTGATGAATGGAAGACCACTTGATGCTGAGATAGCTGAGAGTGTGTATTTTGAGAAGCGGAGTGACCCTGTTAGTTTAGAGCAAGTAGGAAGAGCTTGGAAGACCATTGGTGTCAAGGACGGAGCTGTCCTGGGGAAGAAGTTTGCCATTGTTATGCCTGACTACACTGAGTGGGTTAAGAAGAGAGTGGAAACTTTGTTATTACCCTATGATAGGATGAAGCCTTTGCAAGAGCAACCACCTTTGATCCTTGCTGAGAGTGTACCTGCTGAGCAGTACAAGCAAGCCCTGATGGAGAATCGTCGGTTGAAGGAGAAGGAGCAGGATACCCAGATGGAGTTGTACAAAGCCAAAGCTGATAAGTTGAACTTGGCTCATCAACTCAAGGACATGCAGGGTGTAGATGCTAGTGGAGTAAAAAGCAAGAAGAGATCTTATGAGGAGATGGAGAGCTTGTTGAATGCAGAACACCGGGAATGCTTGAGGTTGCAGAGAGCTGAAGCTAGTTATCAGAAGAAGATAAGAGACTTGGAGAAGCAACTCAGAGACAAAGACATCCAACTGAAGAAGGAAGTAGACTTGAGACGTGCATCAGAGATCCAACTTGGAGGAGAAGTTGTGGAGCTCAGAAGACAACTGAAGGAGAAGCTCACTCCTTTGCCAGAATGTTCAGAGTGTGACCTGTTGATAGACCAGTGTCACTACTTGAAGACTCTCATTCCTGGAAGCCATTTTTCTTAGCTTGTATCTCTATTGTTTATGTTGAGAATCACCTCCAGGCTTCTTGGATGGGATGCACTTGTTGTACCCCGATTGTTTGGATCTTTGTTGACTTCGTTGTATGATCCCTGTTGCTCATATCTATAGATGAGATTGTTGGTTTCACCTTGTGCTCACTATCTTGTGTATGTTGGTTCTTTGTTGTTGCAGGTTGCCATTTCTTGAAGATGAATTAGGCTCTTTGAATGCCTGAGAAATGAACATATCATGTGCATCATACGCATCATTAGCATCATACACATATCATTTTGCATAACAGGTGTTCTCGTTCGTGACTTCTCACTCTGGTTCCTGTGTCAGGCAGGATAGTTGATCAACGACCGCACCGCTACTCAACCAGATTGAATCATCAGAGGAACATGGACCAGGTTCAAGCAGAATTGGCCGAGATGAGGGCTAACATGGCCCAATTCATGACTATGATGCAAGGGGTTGTTCAGGGGCAAGAGGAGTTGCGTGCCTTAGCCCAGAGACAGGAAACCGTGATTCCTCCGTCCAACCGTGCTTCACCAGTGGGTGTACCCGTTCATGATAATGTTGTTGCTGCTGCTCCCGCCAATGACTACGTTGTAGGGGATGAATTGAGGGGTATTAGAATCAACGGACAACCTCTTGCTGCAGAGACTGTTAATGCTAGAGCTACCCGGGCTCCGATTCGCCATCCTACTCCGCTTGTTGACAGGCAGGAGGACATGTTCACGTTGCTCAGTGAAGACGATGATGTAGTGAGAGTTGAAGAGAGGGACCGAAAGGTGGATGCCCTTGCTGAGAAGATCCGAGCTATGGAATGTCAGAACTCCCTAGGTTTTGATGTTACAAATATGGGTCTGGTGGAAGGGTTGAGGATTCCCTACAAGTTCAAGGCGCCCTCGTTCAATAAATACAATGGTACTTCTTGCCCTCGCACCCATGTGCAAGCGTATTACAGGAAGATCTCTGCTTACACAGATGATGAGAAAATGTGGATGTACTTTTTCCAGGATAGCTTGTCTGGGGTTTCCTTGGATTGGTACATGGAACTGAAGAGGGATTCTATCCGTAATTGGAGAGATTTGGGTGAGGCCTTCTTGAGGCAGTATAAACATAATATGGACATGGCGCCGAGCCGGACTCAATTGCAGAGTCTTTGTCAAAAATTTGGAGAGAGCTTCAAGGAGTACACCCAGAGGTGGCGTGAATTGGCCGCAAGAGTACAACCCCCTATGCTGGAGAGGGAACTGACTGATATGTTCATCGGTACTTTACAGGGTGTGTTCATGGACCGGATGGGGAGTTGCCCATTCGGTAGTTTCTCTGATGTTGTAATTTGTGGGGAGAGGACAGAAAACCTGATCAAAGCTGGAAAGATTCAGGATGTGGGTTCCTCATCTTCCAAGAAACCATTTGCTGGGGCACCTCGCAGGAGAGAGGGTGAAACCAATGCTGTGCAACACGGTAGGAGGAATGCAAACAGGAACCAGTATCGCCAGGTTGCTGCTGTAACCATTCCAGCACCTCAACCTCGTCAACAGCAACAACAGAGAGTTCAACCGCAACCGCCACAACAACAACAACAGCAACGTCCGTACCAGCCTAGACAAAGGATGCCTGATCGACGTTTTGACCCTTTGCCGATGACCTATGCTGAGTTGCTACCTGAGTTGCTCAGATTGGGATTCGTGGAGTTGCGTACCATGGCACCATTGACAAAAATACCACCTGGGTATGATGCCAACGTGCGTTGTGACTTCCACTCTGGTGCACCGGGGCACCACATTGAGAACTGCCGGGCTTTTCATCATAAGGTCCAGGACCTAATTGACGCTAAAACTATCAATTTTGCTCCTGTACCGAATGTTGTGAACAACCCTATGCCTCCGCATGGTGCACACAGAGTGAACAATGTTGAAGGGGGGGAAGCTGAAGACTTGGTAGTCAGTATTGAAGATGTTCAGACTCCATTGTTTGTTGTGAAGGACCGTCTGTTGAAAGGGGGCGTATTCCCGGGCTGTTGTGAGGACTGTATAGACTGTGCAGGGTCAGAGAATGGTTGCATACAGTTGAAGGCTGGTATTCAGAATCTGATTGATGAGGGTTGTTTACAGTTTGCTCGGGCTGTTAAAGATTGTGGGGTGGTGTCAACCGTAACCATTTATTTTAAACCGTCCGATGGGCGTGGCCAGAGGACTGTTAGTGCATCTACAGCTAGTGGTACTCCTGTTACCATTTCTGCTCCAGTAATCGTCAGTGCTCCCACTACTATCGTTGCTTCAGGAAGAAGGCCGGTTGAGAATAGTAGGGATGTGCCATGGAAATATGACAACGCTTACCGCAGCAATCGAAGGGCTGAAAATCAGGTCAGACCGGTGAATCAGTCTCCTGTGACAATTGGTGTGCCTAGTAGAACTCTTGTGGTCGTTAGTCCAGTTGTGGATAATGTTGGGGGACCAGGAGGTTTTACCAGAAGTGGTCGCTTGTTTGCTCCGCAACCGTTAAGGGATAACAATGTTGAGGCTCTCGCCAAGGCTAAAGGTAAACAGGCAGTGGTTGATGAAGAACCTGCTCAGAAGGAGGCGCCTGAGGGTTCATTCGAGAAAGACGTGGAGGAGTTCATGAAGATTATCAGGAAGAGTGACTACAAGATTGTAGATCAGCTGAATCAGACTCCGTCCAAGATTTCTATTCTCTCATCACTCCTGTGCTCAGAGGCACACCGTAATGCCTTGTTGAAAATGCTGAATCTGGCTTACGTGCCTCAAGAGATCTCTGTCAACCAGTTGGAGGGGGTGATTGCCAATGTCAGTACAAGGCATGGTTTAGGGCTCACCGATTTGGATTTGACGCCTGAGGGTCGTAACCATAACAAGGCCTTGCATATCACCATGGAGTGCAAGGGTGCGGTGTTGTCTCACGTGTTGGTAGACACTGGCTCGTCTCTGAATGTGCTGCCTAAGAAGATTCTGGGTAAGATTGATGTTGAAGGGGTTGTCCTTACTCCGAGCGATCTGATTGTTCGTGCTTTTGATGGATCCAAACGGTCTGTTTTTGGTGAAGTCACATTGCCGGTGAAGATTGGTCCGGAGGTATTCGATATCATCTTCTATGTGATGGACATCCAACCAGCATACAGTTGTTTATTTGGGGCGTCCTTGGATTCACGCAGTTGGGGCAGTTTCGTCAACTCTCCACCAGAAGCTGAAGTATGTCTGGAATGGTCAGATTGTGACTGTTTGCGGTGAAGAAGATATTCTGGTGAGTCACCTATCCTCTTTCAAATATGTAGAGGTGGATGGCGAGATCCATGAAACTTTATGCCAGGCATTCGAGACTGTTGCTCTTGAGAGGGTGGCTTTTGCTAAGCAGAAGAAGCCAAGTGCCTCAATTGCATCGTACAAGCAGGCAGTGGAGGTTGTCAACTCGGGCAACGCTGAAGGCTGGGGCAAGATGGTGGATTTGCCTATCAAAGAGGACAAGTTCGGAATTGGTTATCAA
Organism: Lathyrus oleraceus; assembly: GCF_024323335.1. Classification (NCBI taxonomy): domain Eukaryota; kingdom Viridiplantae; phylum Streptophyta; class Magnoliopsida; order Fabales; family Fabaceae; genus Lathyrus; species Lathyrus oleraceus. The sequence goes on from NC_066583.1 coordinate 347,465,874, forward strand.
CCTCTGCAGGCGGAGCAGGGTGTGCATACAGGTCCGAATACCTTTACCAGCGCTGGGCTGATGAATCACGATGATGTCTTTGCAACCGGTGGTGAAGACGATGACAGTGATTGTGATCTGGACAACTGGGTTCGCCCGTGTGCACCAGGGGAGTCAATCAACAACTGGACAGCAGAAGATGTGGTCCAAGTTACTCTTCAAACAAAGTAATTTTCTTTTGTTTTTCATTCTGCATAAAACCCTACGTTCTGCCCAAGGCGTAGTGGTTCATTGTAGGGCCTCATCATGTTTTCAATGATATCATTAATAAAGAACGTTTTGCAAATAATTTTGTGATCCCTGTCTTTCTATTTTTGTTTTCATTTTTCAAAAATAAAAATGGCAATGTTTTTGTTTTTGTGACTTTCTTGAACTCTTTTTCTAAAAACAAGCATTAAACATGCAGAAGTGATCTCACGGAATCCACTATGAACAATTCTGTTATGGCTCAGTATGATTTCAATAATCCCATCTACCAAGCTGAAGAGGAGAGTGATGAAGACTGTGAACTCCCTAAAGAATTGGTCAGATTGTTGAAGCAAGAGGAGAGGGTCATCCAACCTCATCAGGAGGAGTTGGAGATTGTCAATCTTGGTACCGAGGACGCCAGAAAAGATATTAAGATCGGGGCTGCTTTGAAGGAAGATGTCAAGAGCAGGTTGATTGAGATGCTGAGAGAATATGTGGAGATATTCGCCTGGTCGTATCAAGATATGCCTGGGTTGGATACCGATATTGTGGTGCATAGACTACCTCTCAGGGAAGAGTGTCCTTCAGTCAAGCAGAAGCTTCGGAGAACCAGTCCTGATATGGCTGTTAAGATCAAGGAAGAGGTTCAGAAGCAGTTCGATGCGGGTTTCTTGTCAGTGACTACTTATCCCCCGTGGGTTGCCAACATCGTTCCCGTGCCGAAGAAGGATGGCAAAGTCAGAATGTGTGTCGATTACCGGGATTTGAACAGAGCGAGTCCGAAAGATGATTTCCCATTACCTCATATTGATGTATTGGTTGATAATATGGCTCAATCCTCGGTTTTCTCTTTCATGGATGGTTTTTCTGGTTATAATCAGATTAAGATGGCGCCAGAGGACATGGAAAAGACGACATTCATTACACCTTGGGGCACGTTCTGCTATAAGGTGATGCCATTTGGGCTGAAGAATGTCGGTGCTACCTATCAGAGGGCTATGACGACTCTCTTTGATGACATGATGCACAAAGAGATTGAAGTGTATGTGGATGATATGATCGCGAAGTCGCAGACAGAAGAGGAGCACCTGGTCAATTTGCAGAAGTTGTTTGACAGATTGAGAAAGTTCAAACTGAGGCTGAATCCGAACAAGTGTACGTTTGGTGTGCGATCCGGTAAGCTGTTAGGTTTCATTGTCAGCAAGAAAGGGATTGAGGTTGATCCAGCAAAAGTCAAAGCTATTCAAGAAATGCCTGAACCAAAAGCAGAAAAGCAGGTTCGTGGGTTTTTAGGGAGATTGAACTACATTGCAAGGTTTGTATCTCACCTAACTGCCACGTGTGAACCAATATTCAAATTGCTAAGAAAGAATCAAGCAATCAGGTGGAATGATGATTGTCAGAAAGCTTTTGACAAGATTAAAGAGTATTTACAGAAACCTCCAATCCTTATACCTCCAGTTCCTGGGAGACCTCTGATAATGTACCTATCAGTGACTGAGAACTCGATGGGGTGTGTATTGGGACAGCATGACGATGTCGCATCCGCGAAAAACAACCGGCGGGCTAAAACAAAAAAAAAACAAATAGAGCCGCCACTGCGCGTTATTTATCCCAAAATAGGGAAAGGAAACGCTCAGAGAAACCTGGAAAAAGCACGGTCTCGCGACCAAAGAGAAAGGGTAAGGGAGTCGGTTACGCAAGGGGAAGGTATTAGCACCCCTCACGTCCGTCGTACTCGACGGGATCCACGTTCTAAAATAAAGAAAAGGTTGCTAAAACATCACATACACACAAGGAACACAGGTGGGGTTAAGAGGAAGAGAGCTCGCTAGGACATCGCATCCTATGCCTACATATCTCGTCTGGAACGAGAATCAGAGCTACTGTAGTTCGGCTCACGCACGCCAAACAACACAAACACCCAAACAGGCAAACATGGAGCCTGAATGCCAATCACTGGGCTTACATCAGCATCCGAACCAAAACAGACACACACTGGAACCTAGATGCCACTTGATGGACTTACACCGGCTTCCAAGCACACAACAAGAACAAACAAACAACAAGTTGCTAAGGAGTCGGGAACTCGAGCCTAGCAATTGTCAGACAAACACAAAAAGGAAAAAAAGTGCCCGGAGAAGTCTCGCACGACCTCCTGCCTACATACCTCGTCGGGAACGAGGATTAGGGTGATGTAGTTCCCCCCAACGGGGGAGAAAATCTAGCCAGAAACAAAGGGAAGACACACTACCAGGGAGTTGTACTCGAGCCTAGCGTTATCATGCATCATTGCCCTATGTTATGGCTTCTACCTACTTGCACAACAGCAAGCTAATCCTATCCAGGAAAACAAGCATGCAAGCATCCACAAAACAAAACAAACATTTCAAGCAAATATTCACAAAGCACACACTATATCCAGTCAAGTGGGCTCAAACAATGGGTTTGACTGCCGAGGCAAGTCATCTGTATAAGGGTAGTGTTAGCTCTTAACCTTGCCATCGAGGGGCTAAGGTGAAGCTGATGAAAGGTGAGTGAAGATTAGACTTCACAGCTCTTATCCCTGTCCAGGGAGAGCTTCAGACAAAGGAGTGTGGGTTCAGAAAGGAGGAACCCTTCTACACTCAAGACTCTGACACAACTGTACAAAGTACAAGATCTTGGGTTTGTGTCCCAATGCATCAACACAGTGGTGTGAGCAGAGGGACGACTCAATAGAATAGTGGGAGATAGACTGCATATCTCTATGATCCACCAATTGCCTTAATCAAGGTCTTTACCTGCTTGGGGACAAAGTTAAACAATCACAAACATCGCCTCTTAAGGAGGACTTCAGACAGTTGCCTGGCCAAGTAACAGGCCAGGTCTTCCAGACTACATGGAGAATAGAGATTCTACCTCAATTGGTTTAAAAACCAAGCAACAGCAAGCAAGTTCTCAAGGAACTGTAAGCAACTAAATGTACCTGAAATCAATCAAGTATCATCAGTACTCAGACAAACCAACAGTAAACATCAAATGTTAATCAGTCAATCACAAGTTAATGCACACAAGTACAAGCCATGAGCTCAAACTCAAGCATCAAACCCTACAACACAAAACCAATGTTAGTTGACAACATCAAACAAACTCAATTTACAACTTGCATTGTTCTCCTTAAGGCTTTTGCAGCTCAAACCTGAAACACAATCCCAAAGGTGAGAAACAAGACCACTAGGCCAAGCCCAGGGTCCAAAAGAGATAAAAAAATCCAAAATAGCAAGTGAAAATTATCCAAAGTCACATTCAAACAAATCAAAAGCAAATGCAATTGGTCCCATGCTCATATCAATCACCATTATCATTTTATGCACAAAATGGTATCAAACATGCAATATGCAACCTCAAATGACCAAACAGAATGACCTCAATCAAATCCATACCAAAACAATTCAATTAATTCCACAAAAATTCAAGTATCAACAGAACATATCCAATGAATAGCATGTCAAATTTCAGCTCAATTGGACAAAAGGAAGTAGGTAAATGAAAATCAAGAAGTTCAGACAATTTCAAACAAGCCAACACAAGGCATCAACACAATCATCAACTTCCAAAAATCATAAAACAGTGACAATACAAGATAAATGAATGGGATCAAAACCACAATGACCTATAAGGTGTCTACAATGCTCATACCAAATTTCACATTCATCCAATACACTATGAGAATTTCACAAGCAACATGCCAACATGTGTCACACAATGTCACCAAATGACCACACAGAGAATCAAATTATCAATCAAATAGAAAATGATATCAAAAATTCCAGAAAAAATCACATATGATCTCAACATTCATATGTTCAACCATGCAAAATTTCAGCTCAATCTAACATCCCTAAGCACCTCAAATAAAATCATGAAATTCATCAAGCTTGGTGTGACACAAATTGTCATACCTCTATTCAAAAATTCATATCTCATCAATCAAGTATCCAAAAATTACAAACTCTACATGAAAATCACCATCAATGAGTCCAGAACAAGCACAAAAAATTTCACCCATTTCTTTGAAGGCATCATCATTTCATGAAAGATATGGTAAGACATGTTCAAACGTGACACATACAATCAATCCCTAGACAAATTAATTTTCCACACGTGCAAAAAATTTACAAAAATCATGATTAAATTCTACACATCACAAGGAATATCATGAAGAAAAACTCACTCAATTTGGACTATTTTTGAAGGAGATGTGATTTTTCTAAGTTGAGGTATCAAAAATGAAATAACAATTAGAAAAGAAATGAAATAATATTAATAATTAAAAGGAAAATGGCATTCTCGTAATTCCTGAGCCACAGACCAAAACGCGGTCGTTGGCATTAATGCGGTGGCAAGCGTTCATTGGCCCTGGGCGCGCGGTAAACATAATTCGAAAACCAGGCCAAGCAATTGAAGATCAAACACGCTCATATTCATGTTCTTCATCAAGAATCTCCAGAAAATTTCCAGCAACGCTCAAGAACAATTTTCAACGAAAATGAACAAACCGCACATCAACGTGTTCATCTTTCACTCAGGATCATGGATATGTCATCTATTTCTCCTAACTCTCAACATACAACACGGATCGAGCAAAAAACGAAATGCGCATCAAACTTTAATTCACGATTACTCTCTCCATAGTTAACCAATTCACAAACTAAAAACATCATGTTAATCTACGTTCAAAGACCTTTCTAAACCCTAGCTTAATTCGAGCAATGATGAAATTCGAAAACTGACCTAGTGGTTATGGCAGTGCTTGATCTTGATGTTTCAAGGTGTAAAAGCTTCAAACAGATTGAGATTGATGTATAGGAGGTTGAATGCAATGCCTAGCTCGATCCAAAACAGCTCCAATTGGAAGAAACTTCAAAACTCCATTGATGACCTTGCTTTGAACAGTCCACGATCTTGAGGTTTTTTGCAATGATATAGCAAAACAGTTGCACAATAAGGTTTGTGGAGAATGAATCAAAGAAGAATCGTGCCAATTGATGAAGATTTCAATGCAAAATGATGAAAAATGTGGGATGAGATTTGAGAGGATTTTGCAATTTTGGAGGGAAAAGTTGTTATGGATCTTGAGAAGTGTGATGTAATTAACATTTTCTGTTATGCTTAACAATATATACCAATGCTAATCCACTTTGCTAATCTCAATTACCAAAAATCAAGTGATTAGCATAATTGCATTTTATGTGAAAGTCCAAAAATGACCTTGCCAAATTATGCACCATGACAGATCATGACAGTTCACACAACTTCTAAAGGGTATTTGGAGTGTGTTAGAAGTGGTCTCATGTTCAAATTCCAAGTATTTCTCAATTTCACTATGCCATGCCAAAAATACACATGAATCCACTTGAAAATTGACTTTTTGCCTTGACCATTTTTGATGAATTTGGACCACACATCATGAAAGTACATGTGAAATGGGGTTTGCTCACAAAAATATCACCCAAATTGGACATTCCATGTGAAAGTTATGCCACTTTGATTATAGGCATTTTTGGAAAATGAATGGACCGTAACTTGTCAACCATACATGGGAAATTCAAGTTCTTGGACTTTTTGGAAAGGTGAGAGCAAGATCTACAACTTTCATGTTGAACAAATTTTCATTTGAAGCTTTTTTGGACATGTAATTTTGTGGTGAAAAACTTTCCATTTTTGGAAACTTCCATTACAAGTCACTTTCCATTTTTGGCAACTTTTCTCCTGATTTTATTTTCTTCATTCTTGATGTTTGAAATGTCAAATGAAGCTTGTTTCAACATGAATGAAGTGTATCCAACTCTCTCCCACCTCCAAATCCATAAAATCAAGCACAGTTGACCACAGTTGACTTTTTCAACTGATAGATGAATTTGGCAATGCACTGATCAAATTGAGCCCCAAACTCCTGATGAAATGGCTCAAGGATGAAACCCTAGCTTCCATAAGCTCAATACATTCACATGATGATCCCCATATCCATTGTAGACCCCACCTCCTTGCCATGCCCTGATTGGCCCAATGCAACTGATTAGGGTTGACCAGTGGTCAAAACCCTAATCTCAAGGAATATGATCAGTCTCTTGAACCTCTTGGATGACAACAAAACCATGATGATGATGATGTATCATTTCAACCAAGACGAAGCTCAATATCCTTGAGAACCATGAAACCCTAATTTGAATCACCCTCAGACAGTTAGTGATCCAGTCCAATGAAACCTTCAGCTTGAATCTCAACCTCTTATCTTCTAACCAAGACCTAAGAGGAAGACTTGCTTGATGTAACCACATGATATGCAATATGCAATGCCTAATGACCTACAAATGCAATGCAATATATTAAACTAGTCCCAAGAGAGGAGGGCAAATTTTGAGGTGTTACAGCTGCCCCTATTCAATCCACTATGAACCTGTCGATATGAACAGCCTCGGCTTTCAGATGATCAGGATGAAGAGTGATTGAATACCAAGAACAGACGAACAATTTGCACTCTGATGGGAAAATAATTATCAATGCCTGTCAAAATCGGCGAAGAAACAATCTCGAAAGAAAAAATCCGTCTGGTACGGAGAAAGTCGGCCTGATCACCGCAACAACAACGTTGACCTGGATACCAAGATAAATGATAACACAGGGATAACCACGGCCTGAACACCACATCCACTGGGGATTATTATCTCCTTCTTCTTTTGCCTTTCTTGAACCCCGAAATTTTTCTTATCTTATCTTTTCATTTTCTTGAACCCCGAAATTTCCTTTCGCGCAAGTGATCCCTGATCACTGCATTTGAACCCCGTTCTCCTGTTTGCCAAAATAATGAACCCCATTCTCCAGTTTGAACCCCAGTCGCCTGACGATAACTCGCGATCGCCAATGTGAACCCCATCTCCAGAAAACACCTCGTGTCTCCTTTTCTCCATTTGGACCCCGCTCTCCAGAAAATGCCTCAACACCTCCCTTTCTCCGTTTGAACCCCGTTCTCCAGAAAATATCGCAACATTTCCCTTTCTCCATTTGAACCCTGTTCTCCCATCTCTCGTGATAATTCCGCTGGCAACAATGGAAATAACACCAAACACCACTCTGAGGGCGACATATCAGAGGGTACACCTTCACAAAAGGAAGGTAACATGTGCATCTCTTCTTCAGAAGACACCCCTAACGACTTCTGTTGGCATCCGCCAAAGTCTAAGGTGACACATGAACAGAAGATAATCCTAAGGACCTCATCCCGGATAAAACCTTCATCTCCAATCTCCAATCTCCATATGAACCCCAGAAAATGCCTCAACATTCCCTTTTCTCCATTTGAACCCCAGAAAATTGCGCTGATCGCGTAACATCCTTGATTTCACTTCCATCTCCGTTCGACGGAAAAAGTCATCCAGTATCGCACTACCGGAGAACATTGCTGACCTGACATCATGATGCTAAACTCCTCAGAGTAACATCTTCACTATCTGACGAAACCGAGACTTCAAGCGGTAACCACGGCTTGAATTGCACTGATTGCATAACCTTTCCATCTCTGTCCGACGGAAAAATATCTCCTCCAGTATCGCACTACTGGGGAATACTTTTGATTAAATCATGATGCTAGACTCCTCGGAGCAACACCTTCACCTTTTGGATAAAGTTACCTCTCAAACAGTAACCACGGTTTGAGACTAGCTTATGCTTGCAATATGATGCATGATTGATTTTTCTGCGTGATGCTCCATAATTATGGAAATGCTACGCGATTTATTATTTTTCTATGCAACATGCTATGCTTGCTCTACATGATGAATGCATAAAAAGTATCCCCCTCAAGGGACTCTTCTGAGGAGCTCGAGACACTCTGCTGAGGAACTCGTCAATACTCCGATTCCACCCTGATGGGGAATAACACTGCTGCTGGGAAAAGGTAACCCTTGCTGGGGAAGAAACTCCTTTGCACCCAATCCGCTCGGGAAACTGCTGGGGATAACAACCACCAACACTCTGTGGGGATACAACAGTTTTTTTTGATTTGCTGGGGATATCAATCCCGACTCTGCTTCGGGAAACCCTCACAGATACCTGGCAACTTCACTGGGGAAATGCTTATAGATAGCTCTGCTGGGAAACAGCCACCTCCAGGCCTGGCGACTGGGGAAACATCGATCTGACACCTGTTAGGGATAACCATCCTGACCCCGCTAGGAAAGACACAGATCTGGAATCTGCTGGAGAATTGGTCCTCTGACTCTTCTTGGGGACCTCGCTGGGGAAATGAGAAAAGTTGGTACAGAACACCCGTCGACTTGTCGAACCATGGTATCCACCTCCCAATCTCGTATCAGCTTTCCACTTTTGAGAATTCCCAGACTCGTCTGGACCTTTTCTGCTCCATCATCTTGAATTCCAATCGCTCCGCGCTCGACGGAATGCGAACTCCTGGGGACTATACAGACTTTTCAATCTTCCGACTTTGAAGAGTCTTCTTGATTAATTCCAAAGGTCGTCGGACGTCTCTCGTCGTCTCTCTACCCATTCATTCGTCCCTGATTGGACCCTACGGGGAATTTCTACAAACTTTCCAATCTTCCGATTTTGAAGAGTCTTCTTGATTATCATTCAAGGATCGTCGTACGTCTCAACGTCTCTTCGTCATCCCTTCATATTCATTCGTCCCTGGTTGGACTCCCTGGGGATTTGTTTTTGTCAACAGCTTCCACATCACCACCTGCAAGTGAGTGAAAAATATCTAACAGTTCCTGCAAAACAGATCGTTAGATAAAACCGTGCCCCAGGCGTATCAAGATTTCAACACTTGGGTCACTCAACCTTCCGAATAAGATTTCAAGCTTTCAATCTTATAAACATGCATTGGAAGGGACCTGTATGTCTTAAAATGCAAGATTCTTTATCAAAATAATTGGATGTTTTTGCAATCAAAGCGGTAATGAAAAACAAAAACAACATCATTTGACTGAATATGCATTTTATTGATTGGAAAAGTGTGGCTCAAATTGAGCAATACAAAGGAAACAATTCCTGAAAAGAGGTAATTGCGTACAAAAGGAAAAATCTATCCTAATGGTAATGTGAAACCCGTAATCTCATCGAGTTCCAACTTAGTTACACCCCATATGTCCTCAGACTCTCCATGCTTCTGCCTTCTGAACAAGACCCTTCTGATTGATCCCTACCGGGTATTATCCATGATGCTTTAACCAAAGCGCAAACGATCATGCCGGACGCAGTTGTTCGTTTCAATCCCTCTTTTGCCTGGACCGCCCTTCCGGGTTTTCAGTCCACCGGGATACCCTTTTTTGCCCAAGTCGCCTTTTCAGGTTTTCGACTTGCCGGGTGTACAGTTTTTTCATTTTATCCCTAATTTTTGCCCGAACCTTTCTTTCTGTTTTTGGTTCGCCGGGATGCCCATTTTTGCCTGGACTATTCTTTTTACTGTCCAGCGGGTCTATTTATACGAAGTATTTTTTAACTGCGTCCGCATTCACAGGGGATGGAAAATCCTCGCCATCCATGGTTGTTAGCAACAAGGCTCCGCCAGAGAAAACCTTCTTGACCACGAATGGACCTTCATAATTGGGTGTCCATTTGCCCCTACGATCGTTTTGAGGAGGAAGGATCCTTTTCAGCACCATATCACCTACGTGATATACCCGAGGTCGTACCTTTTTGTCGAAAGCACGCTTCATCCGCTGCTGGTACAACTGCCCATGACAGATGGCTGCCAGCCTCTTTTCCTCTATCAGGCTTAGCTCCTCGTACCGGGTCCTTACCCATTCAGCCTCTTGCAACTTCACGTCCATCAGGACTCTCAAAGAGGGAATCTGAACCTCAACCGGTAACACTGCCTCCATTCCATATACCAATGAGAAAGGAGTTGCCCCAGTAGACGTACGCACCGACGTTCGATACCCATGCAATGCAAACGGCAACATCTCATGCCAGTTTTTGTAGGTCACCACCATTTTCTGCACAATCTTCTTAATATTCTTGTTGGCTGCCTCAACCGCCCCATTCATCTTTGGACGATAGGGAGAAGAATTGTGGTGCTCAATCTTGAATTCCCGGCACAGTTCGGCCATCATCTTATTGTTCAAGTTAGAACCATTATCAGTAATGATTCTCTCGGGAACCCCATATCTGCAAATGATGTCTCTCTTGAGAAACCTGGCAACGACCTGCTTCGTCACGTTCGTATAAGAGGCTGCTTCAACCCACTTTGTGAAGTAATCAATAGCCACTAATATGAACCGATGCCCATTCGAAGACGTAGGCTCTATCTTTCCAATCATATCAATGCCCCACATAGCAAACGGCCACGGAGACGACATTAAACTCAACGGATTTGGAGGCACGTGCACCTTGTCAGCATAAATCTGGCATTTATGACACTTCCGCACGAAATTGAAACATTGGGCCTCCATTGTCATCAAATAATAACCTGCCCTCAGCAACTTCTTTACCATTGCATTCCCACTGGCATGGGTACCGAATGACCCTTCGTGAACCTCTTTCATCAATTGGCTTGCTTCTCTATCATCAACACATCTGAGCAAGACCCAATCAAAATTCCTCTTGTACAGAACCCCATCCTTATTCAGGTAGAACACCATGGCCAACCTCCGCAGAGTCTTTCGGTCCTTTTTAGATGCTCCCTCAGGATACTCTTGAGTCTCTAGATAGCGCTTGATATCGTAATACCACGGCTTCTCATCATCAGGTGATGTATCAACAGCAAACACATAAGCCGGTCTATCCAGATGACCTACTTCAACACTGGGGAATTGATTCCACCACTGCACCTTAATCAATGCGGCCAGAGTAGCCAAAGCATCTGCCAAAGGATTCTCCTCTCTCGGCACATGATGCAACTTCACCTTAGTGAAAAACGTCAACAATCTCCTCGTATAATCCCGATATGGAATTAAATGAGATTGATGCGTATACCATTTTCCGTTAACCTGATTTACAACCAGAGTTGAATCTCCATATATGACAAGGTTCTTGATTCTCAAACCAATCGCCTCTTCAATCCCCAATATGCAAGCTTCATATTCAGCCACGTTGTTGGTGCACTCAAATGTTAGCCGGGCAGCAAAAGGAATGTGGGATCCCTTCGGTGTAACCAAAACAGCACGAACACCGCTTCCATTCACGTTAACGGCCCCATCAAACATCAGAATCCATTCGGATTCAGGGTCAGGCCCCTCCTCCGGGATTGGTTCCTCACAATCTTTCGATTTGAGAAACATGATGTCCTCATCAGGGAATTCAAACTTCATCGGTTGATAATCATCAATGGGTTGCTGAGCGAGGTAATCAGACAATACACTCCCCTTGATCGCCTTCTGAGAGGTATACTGTATATCATATTCTGTTAAAATCATTTGCCACCTCGCAACCCATCCGGTCAATGCTGGCTTCTCAAAAATGTACTTGATTGGATCCATCTTGGAAATCAATAAAGTGGTATGAACCAGCATGTACTGCCTCAGTCGGCGAGCAGCCCAGACCAAAGCACAGCAAGTTTTCTCGAGTAGTGAATATCTTGTTTCACAGTCGGTTAACTTTTTGCTAAGGTAGTATATGGCATGCTCTTTTCGACCAGACTCGTCATGCTGCCCCAATACACACCCCATAGACCCCTCGAGGACTGTCAGGTACAGAATTAACGGTCTTCCCTCCACAGGAGGCATCAGAATCGGAGGCTCCTGCAAATATTCTTTTATTTTTTCAAATGCCGCTTGGCAATCATCATTCCACCTGACCGTTTGATCCTTTCTCAACAATTTGAATATTGGTTCACACGTGGCTGTTAGATGAGATATGAACCGTGAAATGTAGTTCAATCTACCTAAGAAACCACGAACCTCTTTCTCTGTTCTCGGTTCAGGCATTTCTCTTATTGCTTTTACTTTTGCAGGATCAACCTCGATTCCTTTCTCACTCACAATGAACCCCAACAATTTACCGGACCGCACTCCGAACGTGCACTTGTTCGGATTCAACCTCAGTCTGAACTGTCTCAGCCGGTCGAACAATTTGGCCAGATCTACCAAATGCCCCTCTTCTGTCTGGGACTTGGCTATCATGTCATCAACATAGCATTCGATTTCATGATGAATCATATCATGAAACAAAGTCACCATGGCCCTCTGATAAGTAGCACCGGCGTTCTTGAGACCGAATGGCATCACCTTGTAACAAAAAGTGCCCCACGGTGTAATGAACATTGTTTTCTCCATATCATCTGGCGACATTTTGATTTGATTATAGCCAGAAAAGCCATCCATGAAGGAAAACACCGAGAATTGAGCTGTATTATCTACCAACACGTCAATGTGAGGCAGTGGAAAATCATCCTTCGGACTAGCTCTATTCAGATCTCGGTAGTCCACACACATTCTCACCTTCCCATCCTTCTTCGGGACTGGCACAACGTTTGCAACCCATGGCGGATAATTAGTGACAGCTAGGAAACCAGCATCCCACTGCTTCTACACCTCTTCCTTAATTTCCATCGCCATGTCAGGTCGTGTTCTGCGCAACTTCTGCTTCACTGGAGGACAATCTGTTCTCAACGGTAGTTTGTGCACAACGATATCAGTATCCAACCCTGGCATATCTTGATAAAACCAAGCAAAGATGTCGACATACTCTTTCAACAACACTACCAGTCTGCTCTTGACACTTGCCTCCAAAGCAGCCCCGATTTTCACCTCTTTCTTGACCTCGTCGGTACCCAAATTCACAATCTCAATCTGCTCTCCATGCGGCTGAATCACCTTCTCCTCTTGTTTCAACAACCTGGCTAATTCCCCTGGCAGTTCACAATCTTCTTCGTCTTCTTCTTCAGCAAGATAGATTGGATTGTCGAAGTCATATGAGGGTGTAACAGGATTGTTATCAATGAGATCCGGAGAAGAATCGCATCTGCATGAATGTTGATTCATGCATTGCTTTAGAACCGGTGTGAGACAAAATTAAAAAAGAAAAATGAAAACATTGCCATTTTTATTTTGTTTTTATTTTTAAACTGCAAAAATAAATGAAAAACAGGGAACACCGCTTTTATTGAAAAACATCCTTTATTAATGATGCAAATTTGCAAATTTAGACATGAGGTGGCCCTTACAATGGACCATTACGTGTCGGGCAACACGTATGGCTTTCATGCATATAAACTGAAAACAGGAAAAATATTACTCTTCCAGCAGAGTGACCCGGATGATCTCTTCAGCCTTCCAGTTCTGGATTCCCATCCCTGGTGCGCACGGCTTTATCCACCGGTCCATGTCGCAGTCACTATCAGCGTCATCACTCATCATGCAGATGTGATCCGGATCCAGCATTCCGGCACTAGTGAATGTTACTGACATACGGCGTCCTCTACCTTGTCCTGAGCCTCTGCCAGGCTGATACCCCACTCCGAAGCGATCTTTCTTTGCGGAGATATCCATCATCCTGCCCCAGCCGGGAGCCTCCCCATTCTTCACCACCTCAGCGGCCTGCTTGTACGAAGCAATGGACGGTTTTTCTTCTTCCTTGGCAAAAAGAGCATTCTCCACCTTAACGGTTTCGAATGCTTGACTGGGCGTTTCCCAGATTTCGCCGTCCATCTCCACATATTTGAATGAAGACAGGTGGCTGACAAAGATGTCCTCTTCTCCGCACACAGTGACGACCTGGCCCTCCCAGATATACTTCAGCTTTTGGTGCAAAGTCGAAGTCACTGCCCCAGCAGCATGGATCCACGACCTACCCAACAAGCAACTGTATGCCGGCTGAATATCCATGACGTAGAATGTCGACTTGAACACCTCTGGGCCTATTTTCACTGGCAGCTCCACCTCTCCGAACACGGCCCGCTTCGACCCATCAAACGCCCTCACTATCAGATCAGTGGGAGTCAGGATCAGCCCGTCACAATTCAGCTTCGCCAGAGCCTTCTTCGGCAACACATTCAATGAGGAGCCAGTATCAACCAGCACATGCGAAAGCACGGCCCCTTTGCATTCCATGGCTATGTGTAAAGCCCGGTTATGATTCCTCCCATCCACAGTCAGGTCCATGTCTGTAAAACCCAACCCATGGCTGGCATGCACATTAGACACGACCGTCTCCAACTGGTTTATCGTAATCTCTTGAGGAACATAGGCTTTCTTCAAGATCTTCAATAAAGCCTCCCTGTGCCCCTCAGAGCTCAACAGCAACGATAGAATCGATATTTTGGAGGGAGTCTGCTACAGATGGTCAACCAACTTGTACTCAGACTTCTTGATGATCCTCAAGAATTCCTCTGCATCATCATCAAGTTTTTCATCCGACCCCGCAGGCGTCGGTGTCACCACTGGAGTACCATCACTCACCACTGCCTTCCCTTTTGCCCTGGCTAAAGCCTCGGCCTTTTCTTTTTTCTCTTTCTCTCCTTCTCCTCCCCTCAGGGCATCTGGTGCAAATAATCTGCCACTGCGAGTGAAACCGCTGGGACCGGCATTATCCACCTTTGACACGGTGGTTTCACTAGCAGTCGGATCTTCCACCTTCTCACCATTGCAATACACTTCTCCACCATAATGCCACGGCACGGCATCATCCTTGTCATATGGAATCGGTCCAGGTACCGTAATGGTAACTGGAGCCGCTTCAGCAAGAGTAGACAAATCCACCGGATCAAAATATATTGTTATGGTGGAGACTTCATCCTTCCCCTTATCGGCTTTCTCAACCAGAATACTTCCATCGTCCATCAGACCCTGGACAGTCTTCTTCAACAATGAGCACCCATTTTGAACGACACGGCACTCTGCACAATCAAAACCACAGCCCGGATTGACCCCATTCAACATCAACTGTCTCTTGACCTCAGCCAGAGGAGTCTTCAACTGATCCACACTTGACAGCCCAACTCTATTCTCTTCAGAAATAGCATTCACCCCCCTTTGACCATGCGCAGGCATGGGATTAGCATTGACGTTGGGAGATGGTGCAAAGTTGATAGCTTTCGAATCCACCAGGTCTTGAACCACGTGCTTAAAAGCTTTGCAGTTCTCTACATTGTGTCCGGGAGCACCCGAATGGAATTCACATTTAGCATTCTCATCATAATTAATTGGCCTTTGATCAGGTCTCAAAGGTGCCAGCGTCCTCAACTGTACCAGCCCTAAGTCCATCAACTTCTTCAGCAAAAAAGAATAGGTCACCGGAGGCCTATCAAACCGTCTATCATTCATTCGGCCCCTTACTTGATACCCAGCCCTCTGAGGCCTCTGTTGAAATGGTTGCCTCTGTTGCTGTTGCTGTTGTTGTTGCGGTGCAGGCTGATGCTCAGCAGGAATAGTTACTGCAGTAGTGTGCTGGAAGTAACGATCCCTACTGGGTCCCTTCTGTGCGTAAACAGCACTGGTATCCCCTTCCTTCTTCCTCTGGCCATTCCCAAAAGGTTTCTTCGACCCTGAAGAAGAAGTTGCACCCTGAATCTTCTCGAGCTTCAACCAGCTCTCAATCCTTTCTCCAGCCACCACAATATCAGAAAAGCTGGTCACCGGACAACCAACCATCCTCTCAGCATAAGCCCCCTGCAAAGTCCCCATAAAGAGATCAGACATCTCTCTATCAACAAGTGGAGGTTGCACTCTGGCCGCCAACTCCCTCCATCTCTGGGCGTATTCTTTAAACCCTTCATTGTTTTTCTGAGACATACCCTGCAGCTGGGTACGACTCGGGGCCATATCAGCATTGAACTGATACTGTTTAAAGAATGCGTCCCCAAGATCTTGCCAGTTCTTAACATCTGAGGACTTGAGCTTAGTGTACCATTCCAGTGAGCCTCCGGACAGGCTGTCCTGGAAGAAATACATCCACAGCTTCTGGTCCATGGTGTATGCTGAGATCTTGCGGACAAAGGCTTGCAAGTGGGTCTCAGGGTAGGAACTCCCATTGTATCGATCAAACGTGGGCGCTTTGAACTTTTGCGGGATCACAATCCCCTCCACTAGCCCCATGTTCGACATATTGACCACCCCAGGAGTGGCGTAGCTCTCCAAAGCTCTGATTTTCTCAGCCAGCAGCTGAATCTCCTTGTTCTGTGGCGGAGCACTGTACTGACCAAATGGCTCATTGTGCATTGAGAATTGATCTGCCTCTCTATCTTCCTCTCGGTCATCTTCAACACCGAAGAAAGGCGGGAAAAGACTATCTTTCAGATTCTGACCCGGCCCAGGTTGACCACCAGCACCACTGAAACCGCCGGCATTGTTCACCACACCAATAGTCGTCCGCTTTCCACCATCTCTAGACCCCAGCCCCTGGTTGGAGACACCATCCAGGTTAACGCCACTATTTGCTGCTGAAGCCCGCTCGAGCTTCTCAACTTTATCAGCTAGAGCTTTCTGACCAACTGCAAAACCTTGCATGATGTTGATCAGCTCATTCATCTTGTCCTTCAGCTCGAGGAGATCAGTACTTGGTAGATCCATCAGTCTGGGAGTATTGCGTCTTGTGAAGTATCTGTGTGGACGGGTTGAGTGCAAAGGTACAGTTCTGCGAGCACGAGCAATGATTCCTGAAACAATCAAGCATGTTAGCAACAGATACCTGCAAAATAAAACACAAGTTATTATGATCATGCATGAATGCAGTGTTTATCCACATGAGGAACACTCTGTCTCTCGATCCTGGCTTCATCGAGACAAATAGTAATTCGGCAGCAATATTCTGACATTCAGCATTCAATTTCATCATACAGATCAGAGATATATGATTTAGCAAAATACCCCCAACCATGTGTGTGCTTGTGTGAGTGCATACGGGAAAGCAAATAAAGCTTGAAGACCAATCATTGAATGAAAATAACCATCACATAGCAAAATGCACAATAAGTGCCATAGTCATACATCAAAGCTGATATAAATCAGATACAATTCTCCAGAATCGGGAAAGAAATATAAACAAAATAAATTCCGTCAACAAGCCTGACGGTAATCCACACAAATTAAAGATCTAGCCTGATGAGGGTCCCCCAGATGGCCCTATCTCAGCTTCCATCTTCGCGAACTCTACGGTGAACCTGAGCTCGGTGTTCTCCTGCTGTAATCTCCCCACCTCCTTCTGGTGAATCTTCATCTGCCTGAAGTAATGATCCCTCTCAGCAATGTAATGATCTCTCTCAGCGATGATCTTCACATTCTCTGATTCCTTGATCTTCAGCTTTGCCTCCCACTCAGCAATGAGGATTCGGACTCTGTCGTCTCTCTGATCCTTCACGAGAATCTGCCTCCTCTTCTGATCTTCGATGACCTTTGAAGCTCTAGCCAATCTCTTTTTGGTAATGTCGTGCTCTCTGGTAGATGACGCTAAAGCTTGGCTGATCTTCCCGTAGTAGGCAGTATCCATCTCAAAACGCTTTGCTTCCAGGGCATGTCGCTTGTCTTGATCTTCCATCTTCGCCTTGATCTCCTGGTTAGCCGTCTGAATTCGAGCAACACTCATCTCCAATTCCGCTTTCTCTGTAAGCAAATGATCTCTGGCTCTTTTCATCTCGAGGAATTCTTCCATACTGACAGAAGAACTTGGACCCTCGATCATAGGACACTAAGGATCACCTCCCGGAAATGGTAGTAATGTGAGCTCAATTCTCTTCCGCAACCAATCATCAAATAGAGGAAAATACCGACAGTTGACCTTCCCATAAGGAACTTTACCCTTCCTTTGAATGTCACGCCACTCATCCAACACTTGCCTCAGCTTGGCCTGATTGCCATCAATCGGGAAGTAAAAAGACTCCTGGATCTCCCGCCCGAGAGGAGGACCCTCTACAGCAAACCCCATCTGTCTCCTGAGAAGCACCGGGTTGTAATTGATGCAACCCTGAACTCCCACAAGAGGCACATTGGGTAAACTCCCGCAACTGTATATGAAATCCCGTCCAGCCAGACCATTATGAGTCCATGCTATATCATCAGCCTGCAAACCCATCAACCTAAAGGACCACTTAACAGTAGGATCAAGGTGAGCAAAAGCACCTCGGGAAGGCAAATACCCCATAAACCACCTGAAGGGCATCTGAGCACAACATCAGATCAGACCACCACGCCGCTTCTCGTTCCTGTTATGAACCGAGTAGTAAACATCTCCGATCAGAGTAGGAATAGGGTTCCTCTGCATGAATAATCTGATAGCATTATGATCCACAAAACTCTTCTGGTTAGGAAACAGAATAATCCCATAAATGCTTACAGCAATCAAAGCACAAACCGTCTTCCAATTACCCACTGCAGCATGTTCCTTGGCATTAGCTTCTAAGAAACTCAAATGAAATCCAGGTAATTTCCCCTTTTCCTTCAAACCCTCCTTGATCATTTCCGGACTCAAATAAAGAGCGCGGGAAATCCCAAGGACATCGGGCTCCACCCTAGTAACATGGAAAGGAATCTGATCACGGATCTGCATACCCAGGATGCTAGCATAATCCTCCATCAGAGGTCCCAACAAATAATCTGGAAAAACAAAACATCTCAGCCCCGGGTCATAGAACTGGAGAAGAGTATGAATGGCGCTCCTATCGCTGTCAGTGAGTCTGAAAACCATCTTCAGAATACTACCGTATGCCTCCCTGAACATCCCCACATGGTCGGGTGTAATCAATGCTATCATCTCCTTCAGCACACCAATCTCTGGGTCAAAGAAACTGTAGGCAACATCATGCTTCAAACCGGTCCTCATATCTGAACAGAAAGTCTCTCTACCAGGATCTCGATCAAAAATGTCCCTGCATATGGGTAAACATGTGTTAGATGCAGGTAAATGCATTATGAAATGATGCTGATGAATGAATGCAATGCATTGCCATCCTCCAAGTCATCTGATCATCTGTTGCTCTGAGTCACGGCTCGGATCTCTGAACTGATCACAACCATCTGAGGGAACATGTAACCACAAATCCATCTCAAGGGTTCCGAAATAAACGGAAGAAAGATACATCATCATCATCATCAAACCATCTCTGAACAGATACCCATAATCATCTGAATCGGCCCGGGGAATCCTGAAATAAACGGATCCCCACTGATAAATAACTCGGACAGCATTTCGGCGTCCCAGAAATAAATGGCCATAAATTCGACTTATAAATAGGACCCTGATCAACGGAACCAAAAGTCACCATCAAAGTCACCATCTGAACATGCATCTGAAAGAATCACCCTCCCCTCATAGGTAAATCCTAATCAGGTCATCCTAAGGCGAATAATAGTCTCGACAATCGGGCAAAGATACTCAATGGGTTTGCCCTTTCGGGTGTGCCATTGTAGCTCTCTTAAGATCGTCTAAACCAAAGATCCGGGAAATGATCGGTCACCAGAGTCAACAGCTCAAATGAAGTAACTCAACCAAAGTGGAGTACCCCACAGAGGAAAGCACTATCAAATGAACCTCGTCCGGCTTGTGGTACATCACGTTTCCAGGCACATGTTGACCTAACATGAAGGAGGCAACATGAGACCACACTAGTCCTAGGTGTATACTCGGGCCTGGGTTTTAGCCCCACTCAGAACACCCACCCCAAAACCAAGGAACCACCTGCACAGAGGACGGCAACAACATGATAGTATGATGCATGCAAATATTTATGCAAATATATACACTGTTAGAATAATAAATGCAATAAATAAAACAAAACAAACAACCTAAACTATCCTAGAACGCTAGGAAGGACTCGCTTAGGGAAGATGGACCAGCACAGGTCAACATCCTGTAGAAGTCCCCAGCAGAGTCGCCAGCTGTCGCATCCGCGAAAAACAACCGGCGGGATAAAATAAATAAAAAACAAACAGAGCCGCCACTGCGCGTTATTTATCCCAAAATAGGGAAAGGAAACGCTCAGAGAAACCTGGAAAAAGCACGGTCTCGCGACCAAAGAGAAAGGGTAAGGGAGTCGGTTACGCAAGGGGAAGGTATTAGCACCCCTCACGTCCGTCGTACTCGACGGGATCCACGTTCTAAAAGAAAGAAAAGGTTGCTAAAACATCACATACACACAAGGAACACAGGTGGGGTTAAGAGGAAGAGAGCTCGCTAGGACATCGAATCCTATGCCTACATATCTCGTATGGAACGAGAATCAGAGCTACTGTAGTTCGGCTCACGCACGCCAAACAACACAAACACCCAAACAGGCAAACATGGAGCCTGAATGCCAATCACTGGGCTTACATCAGCATCCGAACCAAAACAGACACACACTAGAACCCAGATGCCACTTGATGGACTTACACCGGCTTCCAAGCACACAACAAGAACAAACAAACAACAAGTTGCTAAGGAGTCGGGAACTCGAGCCTAGCAATTGTCAGACAAACACAAAAAGGAAAAAAAGTGCCCGGAGAAGTCTCGCACGACCTCCTGCCTACATACCTCGTCGGGAACGAGGATTGGGGTGATGTAGTTCCCCCCAACGGGGGAGAAAATCTAGCTAGAAACAAAGGGAAGACACACTACCAGGGAGCTGTACTCGAGCCTAGCGTTATCATGCATCATTGCCCTATGTTATGGCTTCTACCTACTTGCACAACAGCAAGCTAATCCTATCCAGGAAAACAAGCATGCAAGCATCCACAAAACAAAACAAACATTTCAAGCAAATATTCACAAAGCACACACTATATCCAGTCAAGTGGGCTCAAACAATGGGTTTGACTGTCGAGGCAAGTCATCTGTACAAGGGTAGTGTTAGCTCTTAACCTTGCCATCGAGGGGCTAAGGTGAAGCTGATGAAAGGTGAGTGAAGATTAGACTTCACAGCTCTTATCCCTGTCCAGGGAGAGCTTCAGACAAAGGAGTGTGGGTTCAGAAAGGAGGAACCCTTCTACACTCAAGACTCTGACACAACTGTACAAAGTACAAGATCTTGGGTTTGTGTCCCAATGCATCAACACAGTGGTGTGAGCAGAGGGACGACTCAACAGAATAGTGGGAGATAGACTGCATATCTCTATGATCCACCAATTGCCTTAATCAAGGTCTTTACCTGCTTGGGGACAAAGTTAAACAATCACAAACATCGCCTCTTAAGGAGGACTTCAGACAGTTGCCTGGCCAAGTAACAGGCCAGGTCTTCCAGACTACATGGAGAATAGAGATTCTACCTCAATTGGTTTAAAAACCAAGCAACAGCAAGCAAGTTCTCAAGGAACTGTAAGCAACTAAATGTACCTGAAATCAATCAAGTATCATCAGTACTCAGACAAACCAACAGTAAACATCAAATGTTAATCAGTCAATCTGTACAGTCAATCACAAGTTAATGCACACAAGTACAAGCCATAAGCTCAAACTCAAGCATCAAACCCTACAACACAAAACCAATGTTAGTTGACAACATCAAACAAACTCAATTTACAACTTGCATTGTTCTCCTTAAGGCTTTTGCAGCTCAAACCTGAAACACAATCCCAAAGGTGAGAAACAAGACCACTAGGCCAAGCCTAGGGTCCAAAAGAGATAAAAAAATCCAAAACAGCAAGTGAAAATTATCCAAAGTCACATTCAAACAAATCAAAAGCAAATGCAATTGGTCCCATGCTCATATCAATCACCATTATCATTTTATGCACAAAATGGTATCAAACATGCAATATGCAACCTCAAATGACCAAACAGAATGACCTCAATCAAATCCATACCAAAACAATTCAATTAATTCCACAAAAATTCAAGTATCAACAGAACATATCCAATGAATAGCATGTCAAATTTCAGCTCAATTGGACAAAAGGAAGTAGGTCAA
This sequence comes from Lathyrus oleraceus, assembly GCF_024323335.1. NCBI lineage: Eukaryota > Viridiplantae > Streptophyta > Magnoliopsida > Fabales > Fabaceae > Lathyrus > Lathyrus oleraceus. The sequence goes on from NC_066583.1 coordinate 347,487,916, forward strand.
TGAAAATCAAGAAGTTCAGACAATTTCAAACAAGCCAACACAAGGCATCAACACAATCATCAACTTCCAAAAATCATAAAACAGTGAAAATACAAGATAAATGAATGGGATCAAAACCACAATGACCTATAAGGTGTCTACAATGCTCATACCAAATTTCACATTCATCCAATACACTATGAGAATTTCACAAGCAACATGCCAACATGTGTCACACAATGTCACCAAATGACCACACAGAGAAGCAAATTATCAATCAAATAGAAAATGATATCAAAAATTCCAGAAAAAATCACATGTGATCTCAACATTCATATGTTCAACCATGCAAAATTTCAGCTCAATCTAACATCCCTAAGCACCTCAAATAAAATCATGAAATTCATCAAGCTTGGTGTGACACAAATTGTCATACCTCTATTCAAAAATTCATATCTCATCAATCAAGTATCCAAAAATTACAAACTCTACATGAAAATCACCATCAATGAGTCCAGAACAAGCACAAAAAATTTCACCCATTTCTTTGAAGGCATCATCATTTCATGAAAGATATGGTAAGACATGTTCAAATGTGACACATACAATCAATCCCTAGACAAATTAATTTTCCACACGTGCAAAAAATTTACAAAAATCATGATTAAATTCTACACATCACAAGGAATATCATGAAAAAAAACTCACTCAATTTGGACTATTTTTGAAGGAGATATGATTTTTCTAAGTTGAGGTATCAAAAATGAAATAACAATTAGAAAAGAAATGAAATAATATTAATAATTAAAAGGAAAATGGCATTCTCGTAATTCCTGAGCCACAGACCAAAACGCGGTCGTTGGCATTAATGTGGTGGCAAGCGTTCATTGGCCCTGGGCGCGCGGTAAACATAATTCGAAAACCAGGCCAAGCAATTGAAGATCAAACACGCTCATATTCATGTTCTTCATCAAGAATCTCCAGAAAATTTCCAGCAACGCTCAAGAACAATTTTCAACGAAAATGAACAAACCGCACATCAACGTGTTCATCTTTCACTCAGGATCATGGATATGTCATCTATTTCTCCTAACTCTCAACATACAACACGGATCGAGCAAAAAACGAAATGCGCATCAAACTTTAATTCACGATTACTCTCTCCATAGTTAACCAATTCACAAACTAAAAACATCATGTTAATCTACGTTCAAAGACCTTTCTAAACCCTAGCTTAATTCGAGCAATGATGAAATTCGAAAACTGACCTAGTGGTTATGGCAGTGCTTGATCTTGATGTTTCAAGGTGTAAAAGCTTCAAACAGATTGAGATTGATGTATAGGAGGTTGAATGCAATGCCTAGCTCGATCCAAAACAGCTCCAATTGGAAGAAACTTCAAAACTCCATTGATGACCTTGCTTTGAACAGTCCACGATCTTGAGGTTTTTTGCAACGATATAGCAAAACAGTTGCACAATAAGGTTTGTGGAGAATGAATCAAAGAAGAATCGTGCCAATTGATGAAGATTTCAATGCAAAATGATGAAAAATGTGGGATGAGATTTGAGAGGATTTTGCAATTTTGGAGGGAAAAGTTGTTATGGATCTTGAGAAGTGTGATGCAATTAACATTTTCTGTTATGCTTAACAATATATACCAATGCTAATCCACTTTGCTAATCTCAATTACCAAAAATCAAGTGATTAGCATAATTGCATTTTATGTGAAAGTCCAAAAATGACCTTGCCAAATTATGCACCATGACAGCTCATGATAGTTCACACAACTTCTAAAGGGTATTTGGAGTGTGTTAGAAGTGGTCTCATGTTCAAATTCCAAGTATTTCTCAATTTCACTATGCCATGCCAAAAATACACATGAATCCACTTGAAAATTGACTTTTTGTCTTGACCATTTTTGATGAATTTGGACCATACATCATGAAATTACATGTGAAATGGGGTTTGCTCACAAAAAGATCACCCAAATTGGACATTCCATGTGAAAGTTATGCCACTTTGATTATAGGCATTTTTGGAAAATGAATGGACCATAACTTGTCAACCATACATGGGAAATTCAAGTTCTTGGACTTTTTGGAAAGGTGAGAGCAAGATCTACAACTTTCATGTTGAACAAATTTTCATTTGAAGCTTTTTTGGACATGTAATTTTGTGGTGAAAAACTTTCCATTTTTGGAAACTTCCATTACAAGTCACTTTCCATTTTTGGCAACTTTTCTCCTGATTTTATTTTCTTCATTCTTGATGTTTGAAATGTCAAATGAAGCTTGTTTCAACATGAATGAAGTGTATCCAACTCTCTCCCACCTCCAAATCCATAAAATCAAGCACAGTTGACCACAGTTGACTTTTTCAACTGATAGATGAATTTGGCAATGCACTGATCAAATTGAGCCCCAAACTCCTGATGAAATGGCTCAAGGATGAAACCCTAGCTTCCATAAGCTCAATACATTCACATGATGATCTCCATATCCATTTTAGACCCCACCTCCTTGCCATGCCCTGATTGGCCCAATGCAACTGATTAGGGTTGACCAGTGGTCAAAACCCTAATCTCAAGGAATATGATCAGTCTCTTGAACCTCTTGGATGACAACAAAACCATGATGATGATGATGATGTATCATTTCAACCAATACGAAGCTCAATCTCCTTGAGAACCACGAAACCCTAATTTGAATCACCCTCAGACAGTTAGTGATCCAGTCCAATGAAACCTTCAGCTTGAATCTCAACCTCTTATCTTCTGACCAAGACCTAAGAGGAAGACTTGCTTGATGTAACCACATGATATGCAATATGCAATGCCTAATGACCTACAAATGCAATGTAATATATTAAACTAGTCCCAAGAGAGGAGGGCAAATTTTGAGGTGTTACAGACGAGTCTGGTCGAAAAGAGCATGCCATATACTACCTTAGCAAAAAGTTTACCGACTGTGAAATCAAATATTCACAGCTTGAGAAAACTTGTTGTGCTTTGGCCTGGGCTGCTCGCTGACTGAGACAGTATATGTTGAACCATACCACTTTATTGATTTCTAAGATGGATCCAGTAAAATACATCTTTGAGAAGCCGGCTCTCACCGGACGTGTTGCTAGTTGGCAGATGATCTTAACAGAATATGATATCTAGTACACGTCGCAGAAGGCCATCAAAGGTAGTATTCTGTCAGACTACCTTGCCGAGCAACCAATTGATGATTATCAGTCGATGATGTTTGAATTCCCTGATGAAGACATCATGTATCTTAAGATGAAAGATTGTGAAGAACCTCTTGTCGAGGAAGGACCGGATCCTGATGACAAGTGGACATTGATGTTTGATGGGGCTGTTAATGTGAATGGCAACGGTATTGGGACAGTGCTTATCAATCCTAAAGGTGCTCATATACCTTTTCTGCCAGACTGACTTTTGACGTCACCAACAACGAGGCTGAGTATGAGGCTTGTATCATGGGGATAGAAGAAGCCATCGATTTGAGGATCAAAACACTTGACATTTATGGAGATTCCGCTCTAGTGATCAACCAGGTCAATGGAGATCGGAATAATAATTAGCCGCATTTGATTCCTTACAGAGATTACACCAGAAGAATCCTGACGTTCTTCAAGAAGGTGAAGTTGTATCATGTCCCCCGGGATGAGAATCAGATGGCTGATGCCTTGGCTACTTTGTCTTCTATGATCAAATTTCATTGGTGGAATCACGTGCCACATGTTGCGGTGAATCAACTCGAGAGGCCTGCGTATGTGTTTGCAGCCGAGTCTGTTGTTGATGAGAAGCCGTGGTACTATGATATCAAGAACTTCCTCAAGAGCCAGGAGTATCCTGAAGGTGCGTCGAAGAATGATAAGAAAACCCCGAGAAGGCTAGCTGGAAGCTTTTATTTGAATCAGGATGATGTGCTGTACAAGAGGAACTTTGACATGGTTCTGCTCCGATGCGTGGATAGACACGAAGCAGACATGTTGATGCAGGAAGTGCATGAAGGATCTTTTGGTACCCATGTTGGTGGTCATGCAATGTCCAAGAAATTGTTGAGAGCCGGTTACTACTGGATGACTATGGAATCCGATTGTTTCAAGTACGCTCGGAAGTGCCATAAGTGTCAAATTTATGCTGATAAGGTGCATGTACCACCAAGCCCTCTGAATGTCATGAATTCGCCTTGGCCGTTCGCCATGTGGGGAATTGATATGATTGGGAAGATTGAGCCCACTGCTTCTAATGGACATCGCTTCATCTTGGTTGCGATTGACTACTTCACCAAGTGGGTGGAAGCAGCTTCTTATGCTAATGTCACCAAGCAAGTGGATGCCCGGTTCATTAAGAAGGAAATCATCTGTCGTTATGGGGTTCCTGAGAGAATCATCACTGATAATGGTTCGAATCTCAATAACAAGATGATGAAAGAGCTTTGCAGAGATTTCAAGATTGAACATCACAATTCTTCTCCTTACAGACCGAAGATGAATGGTGCTGTAGAGGCGGCAAACAAGAATATTAAGAAGATTGTGTAGAAGATGGTCGTGAGGTACAAGGATTGGCATGAGATGCTGCCTTTCGCTTTGCATGGGTACCGTACCTCAGTACGTACGTCGACCGGGGCAACCCCTTACTCCCTTGTGTATGGTATGGAAGTTGTCCTACCTGTTGAAGTGGAGATTCCCTCTCTGAGAGTCCTGCTGGATGTCAAGCTTGACGAAGCCGAGTGGATTCAAATAAGGTTTAACGAGTTAAGCCTTATCGAAGAGAGACGGCTAGCAGCTGTGTGTCTTGGGCAGTTATATCAGAGAAGGATGAAAAGAGCCTTTGATCAGAAACTGCATCCTCGAAGCTATCAGATCGGTGATCTAGTTTTGAGGAGGATCCTTCCTCCCAGTACAGATAACAGGGGCAAGTGGACTCCTAATTATGAAGGTCCATATGTTGTGAAGAAGGTTTTCTCTGGTGGAGCCTTAATGCTTACAACTATGGATGGTGAAGATTTTCCATCCCCTGTTAACTCAGATGTAGTCAAAAAATACTTAGCATAAATTGACCCGCTGGACAAAAAGAATAAAAAGTCCAGGCAAAAAAGGGCATCCCGGCGAAAAAAAAAGAGAAAAAGGTTCGGGCAAAAGTTAAGGATAAAAATGAAGATTGTACACCCGGTAAGTCGAAAACCCGCAAGGGCGGCTTAGGCAAAAATGGGTATCCCGGTGGATTGAAAACCCGAAAGGGCGATCCAGGCAAAAGAGGGATTAAAGCGAAAACTACAGTCTGAGTTGTCTGTACTTCATCGTGCTTCAGTGTCTACCGTCTCGAAAGATGTGATCGGTCCAATCATTCTTCTCAGAAAGCAAGGAATTTGGGAGGAAACTGATGATCTGTGAATTATAACAGAATTGGGAAATAGTGCATGCCGTGTTCACATTGCCGTTAGGATAGATTTTTCCTTTTGTGCGCAATTACCTCTTTCTAGGAATTGCTTCCCGATGTATTCGCCTTTTCAGGCCCATTTTCAATCAATAAAAGTTGTTATTCAGATAAATTGCTCTCTTGTTTTTATTTTTACTGTTTTGTTTGCAAAAACATCCGAATTTTTGATAAACATTGTATATAAAAACATGAAGGTTAAACAATAATGTGCAGGAAGATAAAACATTTGAAAATCATTTTGAATGTTGAGGACACTTGAGCGTATCTTGTCCAAGCAATCCCCTGGGGCATGTTTGTCGTGCTGTTTTGCAGGTCATCACCTTAAGATTCCTGGCTGAAGCAGTTAAGCCACGGTTGATTCCTCAGCAGTGTGAGAGAATGGGGATGTTTCCCAGCGGTTGAAGCAAGTTCGGGATTTGTCTTCCCAGCGAATTGAGGATGATTCCCCAACAGGCTTTGAAGTGGTTGTTTCCCCAAGCGAGTCTGAAGGCTGTCAGAACTATTTTTCTCCCCCGTAGAGACGTCTGTGGATGGTGCCTTCTATTCCCAGCAAAGCTAAGGAATGTTAAGTCCCCAGCAGGTATGGAAATGGGTTTATCCCCAGCTAGTTGGAAAGTTGGTAGTTCCCCACTGAGTCTGAAGATGTTAGTCCCCACCGAGTTGGAAGGATGTTGTATCCCCTGCAAAGGTGTCAATGGAGTGGTTTTATTCCCCAGCAGTCTGGTTTAAGGTACTGCTATCCCCAACGTGGTCTGGTATATTATTTCCCCAACAGAGTTGTGCTTTTTCTCAGCGGAGTGGTGTAGGCCTTTCCCCGACAGGGTTGTGTATGCTTATCCCCATCAGGGTTGTGAGAGTTTTCCCCTAGCGGGTCTCCCTAATAGAAGGTTGGTGTTGATGGTTTTCCCCAGCAGGTACCCCGAGTGGATCAGGTTCGGTGGAAATTATCTCCAGCAGAGTTTATCTTACCTGTGGATTGGATGGGTCATCCCCAGTAAAGTCGCATTAGATGTTCCCCTAGCAGAGTCCCCGAGTGGATTGGGTCCAGTGAAGTTTGTTCCCTGATGGAATCTATCTGTTCCCCAGTAGCGGTGCTATTCTCCAGCATGAGTGAGAAGTCGGTGCTACTCCCCGCAGAGTATTCCTCAGACAGAGTATCCTCACAGAGTTGGAGTATCTAATCGGTTTGCTCCCCGGCAGGAGTTCGTCATTTGCATTTTGCATGTAGTGATCATTGCATCCTCAAAATGAGTAGCATTTCCATTCAATATGGAGCATTACGCCATAGAAAAATTCAAACATATGCATTCATGTGTTAAACCCAGTCAGACCATATCCCCGGCAGAGGCGGATCATTGTTCAACACCTGTACAGCACGTTTGCTACAGTTGCTCCTGACAACATTCAGGATTGATATTTCCCCAGGAAGGTTTATTTCCTCACTCGTCCGTGGAAGGAAAGCTTGATTCTCCCCAGTGAGATCCCCAGCAAGTGTTTAGCCTTGCCTCGACATATGTGATACCGGTAAGTGTCATGTCAGCACCCGCGTGTGTTCTTTCTTTGGTGTCGGTAAACACCATTCTTTCGATGTCGGTAAACGTCGAGTCCATCTCCAGTCATTCGTTAATGCCTGGTCTTCTTTGTTGATGTCGGTAAACATCATCTTTCGATGTTCGTAACATCTTTCTCCTAGTGCAGAATTCACCTCTCTGTTGGTGTCGATAAACGATGAGTTTTTCCTATTTGTCCGTTGACGTCTAGTTGTATCTTCCCCACAGGTCATATGTTGATGTCTGTTCACATCTCCGTTGGTGTCGATAAATGCTGAGTTTTTCCTATTCGTCCGTTGACATATAGTCGTACCCTTCCCCATGAGTCACCTCTCCGTTGGTGTCGATAAACGTTGAGTTTTTCCCGATCGTCCGTTGACGTTTGGTTGTGTTATTTTTTCCCCAGAGATCACCTCTCCGTTGGTGTCGATAAACGTTGAGTTTTTTGACTGGTCGCCCGTTGACGTCTGGTTGCACATCCTATTCCCCAATCATCGGTAAATGTATGGTCGTCTTTGTTTGATGTCGGTAAACATCATCTTTCGATGTCGGTAAACGTCGAGTCTCATCCCAGTCATCGGTAAATGTCTGGTCGCCTTTCTTTGATGTCGGTAAACATCATCTTTCGATGTCGGTAAACGTCGAGTATTTTCCCCAGTCATCGGTAAATGTCTGGTTGTTCCCCAGCCAGAAATCCCCAGTAGAGTCGTCGGTAACCGTCCTATCTGGTTTCTAGTTGCAAGTATTTGGTTTTCCTTCCCCAGTGAAGTATTCATCTCTCCGTTGGTGTCGATAAACGTCGAGCTTCTCCCTTTCGTCCGTTGACGTCTGGTGGTATCTTTCCTTTGATAAAAATCAAAATCCCCAGTAGAGTCGTCGGTAAACGTCTTGTCTGGTTACTGTTGCAGATATCCTGTATCATATCCCGCAGAGTGCAAATTTCTACGGTTCTTTGGTATTCAATCCCTGTTTACCTTGAAGGTCTGACAGTCGTCGCTCTCATCCGTTCAGGTTCCCAGTTGATTGAATAGGGGCAGCTGTAGCACCTCAAATTTGCACCTCCCATTTTGTATATACATTTTCCTTTTTAGGTCATTAACATTACATTGTTCATTGCATAGTCCACCAAGTTATCAGGCAAGACTGGCATCAGGAGATTCAACTGTGCAAGGCAACAAGAGCATTCTCCATGAGATCAAAGCCTTAGGGTTGGTACAATGAGTTCATATGATCCAAGGATCATTTTGAAGATGATTGGTCAAGCATTGAAGGCTCAAAGCTCATCAGTCCATGTGCAAATCATATGAAACCCTAAAAAGTCAACAGAAGTCAACTGTCAGTTCAATTATGGATTTGGAGGTGGGAGATGGTTAGAGATGCCTCATTCATGTTCATACAAGTCTCATTTGACATTTCAAACATCAACATTGAAGAATTTGAGGTCAGATCAAAACTTTCCCAAAATAGTAAGTGACCTGTAATTTGAACTTTCCAAAAATGGCAAGGTTTTTGACCAACTTCAACTCAAGATTACATCATCAAGAAAGCTTCAAATGAAATTTTGTCCAACATGAAAGTTGAAGATCTTTCTCTCCCATGTCCAAAAAGTCCAAGATCATGAATTTATCATGTGTGGTTGAGGAGATATGGTTCAAACTTGACAAAGTGTGGTTTAAACTTCAAATGAGCATAACTTTCAAACCAAAAGGCCAATTTGAGTGGTTCTTTTTGCATATTGCTCCTTATAACATGTATTTTCCAAGCATACAATCATTTGGCATGAAATCTCATTTGCATGGCATTGGTTCAATCATGAAGATTTTGGTGGAAAATTTCATAAATTCATTTTGGTGTAACATGAGCATACCAAATCATTTCCAACATGTGCATGGAAGGTTTTTAAGTCATTTTGAACCAAGAACATGCACTGTTCACGTGCATGAGGGTGCATGGAGCATAAATTTGATTTTTTGCATAAACACCACAAAGCCCCTAATCTCATTAGCATTTGCCCTAATCCTTTCCTAAACATGTTTAGCATGGACTATAAAGCCTTAACCCTAACTGTTTCATCACAATGACCAATTCTAGATCTAGGTTTTCAAAATTTCTCAAAATTCTCTCTCACTTTTTTCTCTAAAATTCTGCAAACACAAGCATTGTTCCTTGATTCATTCATCATCATGAGTTATTATTGAGCATCTTTGGACGTGGAAACAGAGGAAACCACTGCATTCGAGTTCATGTTCATAGCTTGAAGCTTTCATGGCAAGTGGAGATTGAGCAAGATTCATGCATTGTTAAGCCTTCTTTTCATCATCATTCACTTCCTTAAGCACCTTGGAGAAGGATTGGAGCATCAAAAGCCTTGGAAATACACGAATCCAGTTTGTAGGTGTTTAATTGGCTGCATTATATGGTAAAACACTAATGTCTTGACTGATGTCATAACATGTATGTGTGACTACATTGTAGTGACTGCAGGACTAGCTAACACAGGATTTATTGAATGTCAAACTGGATGTTGTGACACTCATACCTGTTAACAGATACTAAGGAATAGAACAGCAGGAGTTCTGTTAGAACTTAGTATTTAAGTGCAGTCTGGTTATCAAGGAAGAACCAGACCTGGCATAAGGCCTACTGATTGAATGTCAAACTGGATGTTATGACATTCCTCATTGAAAGCAGCTGCTGAAGATTAGACAGAGTGGTGTTTTGTTATACTTCAGCATGTAACTTAGTTTGTTCTTCAAGAGAATAACAAAACTAACTTAAGGCCAAATGTGTAAATGTTAAGTTGGACACTTTGACATTTATTAATGTAAGTTGTTACTGTAATATGGTCATTTTGATCATGTACAGGTCAGCAAAATTGTACAGTCTGTTTTCTGGAAAAACAGACTCAGCATATGGACCTTGATGTCAAGCTGAATGTCGTGACATTCATGCCTGACAGCATATGCTATATTGTAGGTTGTTCAGTTTTCTGTTTCAGCTTTTTCTCAGGCTATTCTTTAGGAAGTCAACAGCTTAGAGAAAAACCAGGAAATCAACAACCAATCTACATTCAATGAACCTAACAAATAGCCTATTTGTTAGTAACCTAAATGTTGAATTTATGGGAACTTGAGTGACCTTAAATTCAGGAGAATACATGTGCAAAAGCCCAGGATGCTGCAATATAAAAAGGAAGGCGTTCCTTCATTCAGTTTCGGGGATTTTGAGGCGTGAAGATTTTGTGTGTCCATCATACTTCACTGCTGTATTTTTGTGAGTCTAGTATTAGACGTATCTTGTAAGCCAAGCCATTATCAAGTAGATGATTGCTTTGGCATAGGGTGTTCATTGAGTTGTAAGTGTTGTGTCACTCAAAGCTTTTAAGCGTGAGTGCTGTGTATCTTGATTTAAGCTGTGAAGCATAATCAAGAGTTGTTTTTGAAGTGTGACTTCAAAGTGTATTTAATATCACTGAGGTGATTGAGGGGGAGTGAGTAGGAACTCTGATCTTAGGTTAAGATTGAAATTGCATTGGGTAGGGATTAAGTGATAAGTTGTAAACGGGTGAGTTTAGCTTTGAATTGATACTACTAATAGTGGATTTCCTCCCTGGCTTGGTAGCCCCCAGATGTAGGTCATGTTGGACTGAACTGGGTGAACAATTACTAGTGTTATTTACTGCACTTACTGTTAAGTTCTGCATAATCCCTGTCTGTGCAGAATTGGATGTCATAACAACCAGTGTGACATCCAAAGTCTGATAACTAGAATTTCAATTGGCATCAGAGCAGGCACCCTGCCTGTGAATTTCTGGGTGAGATCTAGGGAAGTTACTTTCTAGTACCATGGACAAGGATTTAGGACACTCAAACAGACCACCCATGTTGGATGGATCTAATTATGATGACTGGAAGCCTCGTATGATAGCCTTCTTAAGGTCTATAGACAGCAAAGTCTGGAGAGCTGTCAACAAAGGATGGGAACATCCAATGAGGACAGGTGAAGATGGAGTCAGTGTGCAGATTCCTGAAGAAGAGTGGGACAAGGAGCAAGAGGCGTTAGCTCTTGGAAATTCCAAGGCCTTGAATGCATTGTTCAATGGAATCAGCAAGAACATCTTCAGGCTGGTTCACCACTGTGAACTAGCTAAGGAAGTTTGGGATACCCTCAAGGTAACTCATGAAGGTACTTCCAAGGTGAAGATGTCCAAACTTCAGATGCTAACCACCAAGTTTGAAAATCTGAGGATGAAAGAGGATGAGACTATTCATGACTTTCACATGAATATTCTTGAAATTGCAAACACCTCTGGTGGACTAGGTGAGAAAATGGCTGAAGAGAAACTTGTAAGAAAGATTCTCAGGTCCTTGCCTAAGAGATTTGCTATGAAGGTCACAGCCATAGAGGAGGCGCAGGACATATGCAACATGAAGGTGGATGAGCTCATTGGTTCCCTCCAAACCTTTGAAATGGGCTTGGGTGAGTATGCTGAGAAGAAGAACAAAAGCATAGCTTTTGTATCTAATGCTGAAGAGGAGTCAGAAGCAGGATATACTGGTGGTGATGAAAGTATATCAGAAGCCTTAGCCATGCTTGGGAGGCAGTTCAACAAGTTTGTGAAGAAAATTGATCAAAGAGGCAGACCTAATGTCAAGAACATCCCGTCTGACATTAAGAAAAGATCAACTTCTGATGAGAAGTTCAACCATGGCAAAGGAATCCAGTGTCATGGTTGTGAAGGGTATGGACACGTCAGAGCTGAATGCCCTACTTACCTCAAATTGCAAAATAAGGGGCTAGCTATCACTTGGTCTGAAGGAGATTCTGAAAGTGTATCTGAAGGAGAATCTGCCAAACATGTCACTGCACTAACCAGTGTTTGTGCATCTGATGATGACTCAAGTGGAGATGAACTGTCCTTTGAAGAACTTGCTGCAGCCTATAAGAAGCTGTGTTCCACCAGTGCAGAAGTGCGTGCACAAGGAGAAAAGCAGAAGAAACTCATCACGGAACTGGAAGATGAGAGACAAAAGCAACTGTCTGTCATAGAGGGTCTAAATGGTGAAATAGCCCTGCTGACCTCCAAGCTGAACCAGATGACCAAATCCATCAGAATGATGAATAAGGGAACTGACACCTTGGAAGAGATTCTAAAGGTGGGACAGCAGTCTGGAACCAAATCTGGCCTAGGATTTGGGAAAAGATCCTCAACTGAACACAAACGCCCAAAGGCTAAAGTTCAGAAGTACCAGCGGAAGTCAAAGCCAATGTCTCAACATCGAGGAACTAGGATGAATGATCATCAGAAGAGGAAATACCAGGATTGGAAGTGTCACCACTGTGGTAGGCTTGGTCATATAAAAGCCTTCTGCTACTGGATTCATGGTTTCCCTAACCAAGCCTCGCATGTCAGACCTAAGCACAAAACACATAAGCGATGTGTTCCCATTAAGAAGCAACAATGGTATGCTAGGATAGCACACACTGCTCTAAGAGCTTCTTCCAGAGAAGACTGGTACTTTAACAGTGGATGCTCAAGACATATGACTGGTATGGAAAATCTACTGGTAGATATTCAACCTCACACTACCAGCTTTGTGACCTTTGGTGATGGTGCCAAAGGAAAAATAAGAGGTGTGGGCAAACTGGACTGTTCTGGAGTGCCAAAACTGAACAATGTGCTGTTAGTAAGAGGACTAACTGCAAACCTCATCAGCATAAGTCAGCTGTGTGATCAAGGTTTTCATGTTCAGTTTACTAAGGAGCTGTGCATTGTGACAAATGGTGACAATCAGGAAGTTATGAGAGGAACCAGGTCCAAAGACAACTGCTACCTGTGGGAACCTGAACTCTCTAACTTTTCCACAACATGCTCCTCAGCCAAGGAAGAACAGGAGGTGAAGCTGTGGCATAGAAGACTTGGACATCTCCACTTACGGGGAATGAAGAAGATCATATCCAAGGAAGCAGTTAGAGGAATTCCAAAGCTTCTGATTGATGAAGGAAGAGTCTGTGGAGAATGCCAGGTGGGCAAGCAAACCAAGATGTCACACCCGAAGCTGGGACATTCCACAACCTCCAGAGTTCTGGAACTGTTGCACATGGACCTAATGGGACCTATGCAGGTTGAAAGTCTTGGTGGGAAGAAGTATGCTTACGTGGTGGTTGATGACCATTCCAGATACACGTGGATAAGCTTCATCAGAGAGAAGTCAGATACATTTGATGTCTTCAAAGATCTGTGCATAAGACTTCAAAGGGAAAAGGACAGTTGTGTGGTCCGGATTAGAAGTGATCATGGTACGGAGTTCAAGAATTCCAAGTTTGATGAGTTTTGCTCGTCTGAAGGAATAAGCCATGAGTTCTCCTCTCCTATAACTCCTCAGCAGAATGGAATAGTTGAAAGAAAAAATAGAACTATTCAAGAATCTGCCAGAGCAATGATTCATGCAAAGAAGCTCCCCATGCACTTTTGGGCTGAAGCAATGAATACCGCGTGCTATGCTCACAACAGAGTCACCTTGAGAAAAGGAACCTCCTCCACTCTGTATGAAATATGGAAGGGCAGAAAACCCACTGTGAAGTACTTTCATATCTTTGGAAGTAAATGCTACATTCTCACAGATCGTGAACAGAGAAGGAAGCTAGATCCCAAAAGTGATGAAGGTATATTCCTGGGATACTCCACTAACAGTAGAGCCTACAGAGTGTTCAACTACAGGACCAATGTCCTGATGGAATCCATAAATGTTATTGTGGATGACAAAGAGGAAGGAACCGATGTCATGGAGGATGTTGAAACATTCCTTGACAGTTCAACTGACACTCCAGTCAAGTCTGAAGAAGTACAGGAACCTCCTCCTGAATGTGAAGTAGATGCAACCACCAAAGTGCCATCTATCAGAATTCAGAAAGACCACCCTAAGGATCTTATCATAGGGGATCCCACCAGTGGTGTAACTACCAGGTCAAGAGGAATAACTTCAAATTCCTGCTTTGTTTCCAAGGTTGAACCAAAGAATGTGAAAGAAGCCCTGACTGATGAATACTGGATCATTGCCATGCAAGAGGAACTCGAGCAGTTCACAAGGCATGAAGCATGGGAGCTAGTTCCAAGACCTGAAGGGTTCAACATCATTGGTACCAAGTGGATCTACAAAAACAAATCTGATGAGAAAGGAGTAATTACTAGAAATAAAGCAAGACTAGTAGCTCAAGGATACACTCAAGTTGAAGGGGTAGACTTTGATGAGACTTTTGCTCCTGTGGCTAGACTTGAGTCCATCAGATTGCTCTTGGGGGTAGCTTGCATCCTGAAGTTTAAGCTATTCCAAATGGATGTGAAGAGTGCATTCTTGAATGGCTACCTGAATGAAGAAGTCTATGTGGAACAACCCAAAGGGTTCTGTGATCCTAACCAACCTGAGCATGTATACAAGTTGAAGAAAGCCTTGTATGGGTTGAAGCAAGCACCCAGAGCTTGGTATGAAAGGTTAACCGAATTTCTGACCTCAAATGGATACAGAAAGGGTGGCATAGATAAAACCTTGTTTGTGAAGGATGAAGAAGGCAAAATCATGATAGCTCAAATCTATGTTGATGATATAGTCTTTGGTGGAATGTCAGAACAAATGGTTAAAAAATTTGTTCACCAGATGCAGTCTGAGTTTGAAATGAGTCTAGTGGGAGAACTGACCTATTTCCTTGGAATGCAAGTAAACCAAATGGAGGACTCTATGTTTCTCTCCCAAAGCAAGTATGCCAAGAACATAGTTAAGAAGTTTGGTATGGATAATGCCAGGCACAAGAGGACTCCTGCTCCTACTCATCTGAAGTTAACCAAAGATGATGGAGGGCCTAGTGTTGATCAATGCCTGTACAGAAGCATGATAGGTAGTCTGCTGTATCTAACTGCAAGTAGACCTGACATTTCTTATGCAGTTGGAGTGTGTGCCAGATACCAAGCAGAGCCCAAGGTGAGCCATTTGAATCAAGTCAAAAGGATTCTCAAGTACATCAATGGGACGTGTGACTATGGGATGCTGTATTCACATGGGTCTGAGCCTGTCCTATCTGGGTACTGTGATGCTGATTGGGCTGGAAGTGCTGATGACAGAAAAAGCACATCAGGTGGATGTTTCTTCTTAGGAGAAAACCTCATATCGTGGTTCAGCAAGAAGCAGAATTGTGTCTCTCTGTCCACTGCAGAGGCTGAATACATAGCTGCTGGAAGCAGTTGCTCCCAACTGGTTTGGATGAAACAGATGCTCACTGAGTACAATGTCTCTCAAAATGTCATGACATTATTCTGTGATAATCTCAGTGCCATCAATATCTCCAAGAATCCCATCCAACACAGCAGGACCAAGCATATTGACATTAGGCACCACTTCATCAGAGATCTGGTGGAAGACAAGGTGATCACTTTGGAACATGTAGCCACGGATCTTCAACTGGCTGACATATTTACAAAGGCTCTGGATGCTACTCAGTTTGAAAACTTAAGGAGCAAACTGGGAATATGTCTCTCTGAGACCTTATAGCAACCACTGATGTTGGGAATAAATTGTTTAATATCTCTGTCTATTAAACAATTTGTACTAAGTTATGATTGGGCACCAGATCATAGCTATGCTACTTGTAACAAGGGTGGATACAAGAGGGTAAGGAGACACCCTACTGTGAGAAGGTCAATGTACCTGCAGGAGTTCAAGGATGTTGTTCATGCAGGAGTGGTTCTGGATGTCAGAAACAAAATCAGGGCATCTGATATGGTGGTACCTACTGTAAAGCAAAAGTGGGTGATTACTTGATCGAAGCTGTGAAGCAAGATCAAGGGGATGTTAACTTGGTTGAAACTGTGAAGTAAAACCAAGTCTGGAACTCTGTCATTGTGCTCTGGCTATGTTGTTGGCTTTGGCAACATTTTTGACAAAAAGGGGGAGTAATAACCACCACCACTACCCCTGACAAACAGAGTGGGTCTCTACAACAGACTCTCATGACAGATCTGAAGATTCCCCCCCCCCCTGCAGCAACTGTGTGTGTGCTGCTGTGTGAAGTTGTTATTTAACTTCCATGTGTGTGAGTGTGCTGCCACTCTGAGTGTATTAGCTAGTATTATTCCGCTGCTATGAACTCTGTTATGGGGATCAAAGTGTTTTAGCCAAAAATTTGCCAAAGGGGGAGTTTGTAGGTGTTTAATTGGTTGCATTATATGGTAAAACACTAATGTCTTGACTGATGTCATAACATGTATGTGTGACTACATTGTAGTGACTGCAGGACTAGCTAACACAGGATTTATTGAATGTCAAACTGGATGTTGTGACACTCATACCTGTTAACAGATACTAAGGAATAAAACAGCAGGAGTTCTGTTAGAACTTAGTATTTAAGTGCAGTCTGGTTATCAAGGAAGAACCAGACCTGGCATAAGGCCTACTGATTGAATGTCAAACTGGATGTTATGACATTCCTCATTGAAAGCAGCTGCTGAAGATTAGACAGAGTGGTGTTCTGTTATACTTCAGCATGTAACTTAGTTTGTTCTTCAAGAGAATAACAAAACTAACTTAAGGCCAAATGTGTAAATGTTAAGTTGGACACTTTGACATTTATTAATGTAAGCTGTTACTGTAGTATGGTCATTTTGATCATGTACAGGTCAGCAAAATTGTACAGTCTGTTTTCTGGAAAAACAGACTCAGCATATGGACCTTGATGTCAAGCTGAATGTCGTGACATTCATGCCTGACAGCATATGCTATATTGTAGGTTGTTCAGTTTTCTGTTTCAGCTTTTTCTCAGGCTATTCTTTAGGAAGTCAACAGCTTAGAGAAAAACCAGGAAATCAACAACCAATCTACATTCAATGAACCTAACAAATAGCCTATTTGTTAGTAACCTAAATGTTGAATTTATGGGAACTTGAGTGACCTTAAATTCAGGAGAATACAGGTGCAAAAGCCCAGGATGTTGCAATATAAAAAGGAAGGCGTTCCTTCATTCAGTTTCGGGGATTTTGAGGCGTGAAGATTTTGTGTGTCCATCATACTTCACTGCTGTATTTTTGTGAGTCTAGTATTAGACGTATCTTGTAAGCCAAGCCATTATCAAGTAGATGATTGCTTTGGCATAGGGTGTTCATTGAGTTGTAAGTGTTGTGTCACTCAAAGCTTTTAAGCGTGAGTGCTGTGTATCTTGATTTAAGCTGTGAAGCATAATCAAGAGTTGTTTTTGAAGTGTGACTTCAAAGTGTATTTAATATCACTGAGGTGATTGAGGGGGAGTGAGTAGGAACTCTGATCTTAGGTTAAGATTGAAATTGCATTGGGTAGGGATTAAGTGATAAGTTGTAAACGGGTGAGTTTAGCTTTGAATTGATACTACTAATAGTGGATTTCCTCCCTGGCTTGGTAGCCCCCAGATGTAGGTCATGTTGGACTGAACTGGGTGAACAATTACTAGTGTTATTTACTGCACTTACTGTTAAGTTCTGCATAATCCCTGTCTGTGCAGAATTGGATGTCATAACAACCAGTGTGACATCCAAAGTCTGATAACTAGAATTTCACAGTTGTTGTTCATCAAGAGGTCACTTTTTCGACCTCCTTAATTCTCAAAATTGTTGTGATATTCTTGTAGTTCATTGTATGCTGAGTAATCTGAGCTTTGAATCGAGTAAAATGATGATATATCCATGAAGATCCATGTGATTTAGGTTCTGATGTGAATATTTGATTTCTTCGATCCGTGTTCATCTTGATGTTTTAGCATGAATTATTCATTGATCCTTGTTGTTTGATGCATGGCAAGTTGGTTGGTATGAGTTTTGTGGATTTCTGGAACAGTTCATTGGATCTGGAAATTTCCAGATGAAGATATTCATCGTGTTCATAATGTTCATATGCATTGCCAGTTTCCTGCGAATTTTCTTACAAAACGCATAGGCTTACCTGCGAATCTTGTTGCGAGTTCATCAGGTTTTCCTGCGGATTTTTTAAAAGCCATGCAGCGCGCGCTTAGGGTTTGTAGGTCAAAACTACGTCGTTTGATGTAGCGTGCACTTTGGATTTGAAAATGCACATGGTTCGATCCTCCGTGCCACACTTTATTCAAATGCTTCACATATTTTCCACTTTCCCTCCTTTGCCATGTACATGCTTCACATGCATTTTTTTTTATTTTTTCTACAACTTCACAAATTCATATCTAATGGAATATTGATCCAAAAATCATGCGATTTTTTGCATTGTGTTGCATTTTTTGTCTATTATTTTTTTATCATTTTTCCATAAATTGTGCATGGCTGAATATTTTTTGGTGCTAGGATGTTTGGACATGTATGCTTTCTTGACCTTGCTTTGCCATATCATTTGTGAAATGTTGGTCTTTGATCCAATGCCTATGAAATTTTGCATGTTATAACTAGACTCATTGCTTGACATTTTGGTGTTGATTTGGTATTTTTATCATTTACCATTGTTGTTTTATGATCATGCTAAGGTAGGTGTGACAATTTGTGTCACACCTTGTGATGTTCAACTTGATTGATGAGGTTGCCATGCCAAATGATATCCAATTGCCTTGATTTTTTGTATGATGCATATTATGGATGTTGTGGTTGCTCATGATTTTTGTTAGAATTTTTGGAATCATTTCTGATTTAATTGAGATTTTTCACTCTGGTTGGTCACATTTGAGCTTCCAAATTACCTTGAACTTCATTTGATTGTGAAATGCTTGTTCCTTATCCAATGCTTGTGAAATTTTGCACACTATTTCTAGACATGTTGAGTGTTGTTTTGGCTTTGGTTTGAGGTTTTTACCATGATCCATCTCTGTTTTAGGCCTTTGCTAACTTGGTATGACATTTGGTGTCACACATGTGCTTGTTGTGTTTGTCTTGACTTATGCCATGTGATTGCCATGCCTAATGATGTCCAATGCCTCCAATTGTTTGTGTGATGATCATGTTGTATGTCCTGTTTACTCATGAATTTTGCCAAGATTATTTGAATCATTTTTGATTTAATGTGCATTTGTTCATTCTGATGTCACAATGTGGTCACAATTTGCATACCTTGCAATGTTTGGTTCATGAAATGCTTTTGGTTAATGATATTGATATGGGACTTTTTGAGTTGTGCTCTTGATTGAATGAGGTTGATTCATGTTAAATTTCATGTTCTGTTTTGAATGTTTGACCCTCTTTTGACCCTAGGCTTTGACCTAGTGGTTTGGACTCACTGTTTGGATTGTGGATTTCAGGTTAAGCACATTACCATGCTGGAGTTGCTCACTCATTTGAGTGGATTAGTTGGTTGATGTTGGCTAATATTGAGTTGTTTTGTAGGTTGATGCCAAGTTATTTGTGTTGTGCCCATTGGCTTGTGGCTTGCACATTGTTGCTTAATGCCTTATCTGTCTGATTGTGTGATTGACTGTTGTTTGGTTGTCTGAACTTTGTACTGATTTGTCTGATGTTTCCACAGGTACATTAGTTGCTTTAAGTTCACTTTGAACTTTGCTTTGCTTGGTTGCTTAACCATTGAGGTATAACTCTCTGACTTCATGTAGTCTGGAAGACCTGTCCTGTTATGTGGGCAGGCACCTGTCTGAAGCCCTCCTTAAGAGGCAATGCTTGTGTTTGTTTATCTTTGTGCCAAGCAGGAAAAGTCCTCTTATGAGGAAATTGGCAGATAAAAGAGATGTGCAATCCATCTCCTGTTATTCAGTGTGTCATCCACTTTGCTCACACACCTTGTGTTGATGCATTGTGGATATTAACCCAAGATCTTTGTTGTGTCAGTCATCTGTGGAGAAGAGTTCCTACATTCTGAACTCCCACCCTTTCATTTGTCTGAAGCTCTCCCAGGCCAGGGATAAGAGCTGTGAGGTCTTACCCTCACTTCCCATTTCATCTGCTTCACCCTAACTCTCAATGTTAGGGTTAAGAGCTAACTACACCCGATTCCAGTTGGCTTGTGTTTCACAGTCTAACCTTGTGTGAGCCCAATTGATTGCATATAGTGTGTGTGATTGTTTATTGTGCTTGTGTATTTGCTTGTGTTGTTTAGGATAGCTTGCTCCCTGTGCAAGTTAGATAGAAACCTTAACTTAGGGATGGTATGCATGATAACTTCTAGGCTTGAGTCGTAGTCTCCCTAGTAGTTTGTGTCTCCCTTTGTATCTGGTTAGGCTAGTCCTTTTTTCCTGTGTAGGGGAACTGCGTTGCCCTGATCCTCATACCAGATGAGGTACGTAGGCAGGAGATAAGCTGATCTCTCTGGGCGCCCTTTTGTTTTCAAACCCTTGTGTTGTGTTGGAGTCTGACTTAAGTCCATCGATTGGCAGTCGGTTTCCTGTGTCTTGTTTGCTTGTTGGAGTCTGACGTAAGTCCAGCGATTGGCAGTTGGTTTCCGGTGTGTGTTTGTTGGTTCGGAGTCTGATGTAAGTCCAGCGATTGGCATTCGGTTTCCATGTTTGCCTGTTTGTGTGGAGTCTGATGTAAGTCCAGCGATTGGCAGTCGGTTTCCTGATTGTGTTTTGTTTGGCATGCGTTAGCCGAGCTACGAGTGCTCTGATTCTTCTCCGGTCAGAGAAGATACGTATGCATAGGATGCGACATCCTAGCGAGCACGTTTCCCTTGTCCCGAACTACGTCGACTCTGATGTCTGTGCCTGACAAACTACGTAGGCCCAGGATGCGATATCCTGCCGAGTTAGTTTCTTTTGTCTTCCTGTGTTTCCTTCCAGCCTTGTGCAGTGTTTGAGCAGTTTTTAGCAACCTTATCCTTTCTTTTGTGCGTGGATCCCGTCGAGTACGACGGATGCGTAGGGGTGCTAATACCTTCCCTTCGCATAACCGACTCCCGATCCCATCTCTCTTTGGTCGCGAGACCATGTCTTTTCCAGGTTTACTTCGAGCGTTTCCTTTCCCTCTTTTGGGATAAATAACGCACGGTGGCGGCTCTGTTGTTTCGTTTTCCCGCCGGTTTTTCGCGTAATGCGACAGGTACCTATATTCATCACCTTCAGCTTCTTCTCTACTTCAGTAGCTATAGTATCTTCTATACGGATTCTATTAGTTTCCAACTTCAAATTGATAACCCATTCCGGTTTACTTACACATCTGTCGTACAACTCCAAGTGTTCATTAGCAGAAATTGCTTCAATGATCTTTTTGATACCGGTGGCTATTGAGAAATTGGTAGAGCCACCGACTGTGGTATCTATCAACGGTTTGGTCTTTATTTTGAAACCATTCACAAACATCTGCATTTGTTCTGTTAGACCCATATTATGAGTTAGGCCGGCTACCAGGACCCTTTTGAATCTCTTGTAGGCGTCTCCCAAGGATTCCCCGTCTTTCTGCTTAAAATTCATAATTTTATACCACTTCCTCAGAAAAACCGACGATGGGAAATACTCATTTAGGAAGGCTTTTTCCATCTCTTCCGAAGATGTAATGCTACCGGCTGGGAGAGAATAGAACCATTCTTCGGCTTCTTTCGCTAAGGTGAACAGGAACATTCTTAACTTCTTAGCTTCCTCGGTGTGGCCATCAATTTTTAGAGTGTTGCTCATGGTTAGAAACCTCTGCAAATGCTTGTTTACATCTTCATTTACCTTTCCAGTGAAATGCTTTCTTTCAAGTTGATTAATAGTGCGAGGATGTAACTGTAAATTAGACACATTCACTGGTTGGTTGACAATTGTTAATCTTCCGGTTGGTGCATTTGCGCCCCCGTAGTCACCCAACAGTCTTTCTGGTGGCGGTGGGTTGTCTCCCATTATTTCGATCTCTCTCTCCGAACCTGAGTCTGAACCTGAATGAATGAAGGTTGTTTTTCTTCTTATTCCAGTCTTGCCAATCGAGCTTGTCTGAGTCTTGCCCGCAAAGTTCTTTCGATTTCTACATCAAAAGGAAAATCAGTTGAGGCCTTACCTCGCATACAAGTATCAGACACAAATTAGTTGATAATGATCGAAATAAATAAATAAAAGAACGGAGAATAAATTTTAGTTGCAGAGCAACAAAATTTCAATTGAAATAATTTAAACTTTATATTTGGCAGTCCCCGGTAACGGCGCCAAAAACTTGATCGGGAAATAGCAAGTGTACTATTTTTCCAATGTAGTAATAATAGGGACGTTTCCCAAATATCGATCTTGAGGACTGCGCAATAATATGAGTTTAAATTGTGATTCAATTAAACAAAACAAATAGTTGAAGGTTTGTAATAAGTCACTCTCTATTGGAAATAGAAGTAATGTTAATCATATAATTTAGACATTACAAGAATATGAGGATTTCGTTGATCTTCAATCGCATCCGCTCTTGAAGGACCTCTGTTCTCCACAACTCTTGATCGTTCCAATCTCAATCGTACCAATTCTCTATCGTGTAAAAATTCCTTGGTCTCTATCTCCAAAAGTCACCTAAATAGTTACTGATCAAATATTTGATGTAGAAAATATCCAAAATGCCCTCTGAGATCAATAATGCCAAAAAACTGGGAAAATTAGAAGATGAGGCGTCCAAGCCAACACTGGCCGTGTCAGGCTACACGGTCAGCCGTGTTGGCTTACTGCTGCCAACTCTCCAACACGCCCATTCCAGGACTGCTGACACGGGCACCCGTGTTAGCTCCCTGTTTAAGCTGTTGGGCCTCCTCTTTCTTCCTTCCCCTGACATGGGCCATGTCAAGAAACACGAGTCACCGTGTTAGGGCTACTGTAACTTCAAAATTCTTCTTCCGATGAGCTCGGAATTCCCGATTCCCTTGGCGAGTCTTTGGGTATTCTTGCTTGCATCTGAAACCAACCAAACTACCAAAAGGAGGCATAAAATGGAGTACATTGACAAAAACCGAAGATAATAATCAAAACATAATGGAAATGCAAACATCTAATTTACTAAACAAAATAACATAAATAGGTAAAATAAGGTGTTATCGACTTCATGAATTTATGCCGAATGAGTGTCAGAAAATAAGTAGAATTGGAGACAGATCACCAGACATTATGAAGGTCAAGGCATCAAATAAAGATAGCCACATCCAAGCAAGTCATTCCTATAGCTAGCAGTCTTCTTTATCTTCTCATGTATCAGATGAAATATTCCTTGATCAACTCAAAGAAAAGCATCAGACACACGGTCAAAATAACAATTAGCACAAAGACAAGGTTGTAGATGAATTCAAACAAAATCCAAGGCTTGCATCAGATGAAGGCTCAATTCACAATAGCTTGGTCTCAAAATGTTGGCATTGGCCAAGTCCTTTTTGCACAGGGAATGTTGCCTAATCCTAAGTCCAATAGTTCAGATCAAGATCAACAATCCACCTGATAATTTTTAGGTTTTTTTGTTGTTATTAAGTGTTTTAAGGCCCTAAGACCACAAAACCTAAAATGCACAAACAATATATACAATCACAAGATATGGCTCAAATGAGCAAAGTGAAAATGACATAAACATAAACAAGTTAAATGGAACGTAAATGGCATTGAGTGATAAATGACTAAAATTTAAATTGCATAAAGTAAATGGATTGAAAGTAAAACAATATTAACAATAATTAGTCAAATGTTAGCCAATGGTTAGTTAAGTGTTATTGGTGTTTTTTAATTGATTAAGCCATTCTTTGGAGAACACTCAACCATCCTTTCACAAGTATGAATCATTAAACCAAGACATCTTTCATGAGAAGGGCTCCAACTTGGATAAGTCAACCAGTATGCCACTAGCTCTCATGAAAGGAAAAAAGGTCAAGTTTCCATACAATACCATGAATAATGGGAGACTTATAATCCCACTTACTAGAATGTTATGCCTTTAGGGTCAAATTTTGCTTTATGTTAAGCAATCGTAATTAGACTTCTGTAGAAGTCATAACTATTTGAGGTTGGGCAATAAGAATTTAGGTGTGAATTCATGTTAGATATTTGGTATGATGAACTAGACTCCTAAAACATACCACACACTAAAAGAAAAAAATTAAGAGGCATGGACCTATCTCAATCATACTTGTATTGGTTCATCTGACACAAAGTCATTGATGAACCAATTAGCCTTAAGATATTAGAGATTTCATTGGTCAAATGAGAGAATGGGAAAGAATAGGGATGAAGATGAAGAGGGAGGGAAAGTTAGAAACACAAATTGACCAACAAAAGTCAAATCAACCTTGACCAAAGCCCAAACAAATAGTCAAACATCAAAAGACCATAAAAATGGTTCAACATAACTTTTACACATTTCATCAATTAAAAATCAATCTAAAAATTAATTAAAATACAATTTAATTTGATCAAAATCTAAAATCTCTTCAAAACACCAAATAAATGGATAAGAGATTTACCCTAGGTCAAAGAACCTTAGACAAAAAATTTCATGATTTTGAAAAAGTCAGAAGTATTTTTAAATAATTAAAAATATGCACAAAAACATTTAATTCATGAAAAATATCAAAATTAATCCAAAAAATAATTTTAATTCAGAATATGAAAGAGAAAAATATTTAAAGATTTTTGGTGAAAGTCCCATGTTTTTTGGATTAAAAATGAAATTAATATTAATTAAACAAAATAAAAGGATTAAACATAAAATCAGAAATTAGAGTAAAAATAGAAAAAATAAGGGCCATTAGATCTCCCTCATTAATTGAGGTGGCAGATCTGATGGCCACACGCGCGCGTTCCATGGTGGACTCAAGTCAACTTGTTGTACGTGTGGTAATCAAATGCAACGGTCCAGATTATAACATCTAATCATAATCAGATGTCCAGGAGGTGTGCCAACACACCACCGGAGCTAGGGCTCCGGTTATCTTCTCCGGTGACCTCAACTAGACTGCTCCAACTTCATCTCAATGGAAAATGAAAAACAAGGACACTATTTCAAAGAGAAAATGCTTAGGATCACGAATCTGGCCTGATTTTTCTTCAATTCCAAGTATATAAAAAGATACAGAGATTTGAATTTTGAGGATCATGAATTGATTTGCTTTGATTTGACCTAAAAGTAACTCAATCTTGTTGCCTACATTGGTAGGACTTAAGCCAACCAAAAGTCATAGAGAATGATGAAGAATTGAGAGAGAATCGAATAAATAAAAATCCTGGAAAATCACCTTAAAGTGAGCTTCAAACTTGCTTGATCTTGCTTCCAATTGACCTTGGCTTGACTTTAGAAGCTTGTAGGAGTTGAATTGGATCAAGGAAAGGCTTGGACTCTTGGAGTTTCAATCTTAAAATAAAAGGAGATTTGAAACTCGATTTTCAAATGAAAACCTTCAAGATTATCCTCTAATGGTGAGGGTTTCGATTACAGGTTCAAAGCTTAGGCCACGTGTCCTTAATTTTGAGCAATGAGGGTCTTATTTATAGGCAAGGCAATTGCTTTCTACACATTTCCAAAATTGGCCAAAAATAGCAATTCACCTTATATGCTTGCATGGACGTGTGATAGGCCCATGAAATGATGTGATCAGGTCCAAAATCCCTCATGTGCAATGCTGAAATCATGTCATGTGATCATGCAATGGAGATTGAAATGTGAATGTGAATTTCATCCAAATGAACCCTTGAAAGGAACCCATGCGCAAGTTCTCCAATTCTTTGCAAAATGAGATGATCTTGAACTTTATAGAAAGATGAGATCAAGGGGAACAACTTTCATGTTGAACACATTTCCATTTGAAGCTTGGATCATGATGAATTTTGAGGTGGAAGTTTGGAAAATCAAACATAAATGAAATTTTTCTAAGTACCAATCCAAATGTTCACTTTTTCCACCTTAAATAACTTTTGCTATGGGCTTCAAATGGAAAAAGTTCCTTTATAAAAGTTGTAGCTCTTTCAAATGTATTCAATTTGGTTACACATTGGACCTCATTTGGATTTGGCATGAAGGAGTTATGCATTTTAGAAGTTGAGGAAAATAACTTGTTTAGTGGTAATGGCCCAAAATGACCTATAATGTTTCCTCTTGGCAAATGCATTTAAAAGTTGAATTTGAATTTATTTAAAGAATAAAAGTTGGATAGGATATCTTGAATTTGATCATGAAACTTGAATGAATTTCATATCATAAAAATTGAGAAAGTTATGGTCCTTGGAAGTTGACCTCCTTACTAGGGTTCATACAAAATGACCTATAATCTTTCAGCATAAAAAATGATTTTCCAAGAAAAACAAGCTCTTTACTTCAACATGAAAGTTGTTTAGAATGTCATAATAAGTAACATTTATTTTTGAATCATTTTCACATGACAAAAATTGTAGGAGATAGGGTCTAAGGAACCCCAGTTTTGACCAGTTGACTTTCTCTGGTCAACCACCATGAACCAACTTGCAAACCTAAAATTATCTTGATCTCTTGAACTCATGGAGGATCATATATTCATAATATGATGTAAAAATGTGAAGTATCCCTTGAAATATTTGATCAAATGGTGAAGAAACTTATTGAGGAAGTCACACAAGATGTCTAGATGAATTAGGGCTTCCAAGGCAAACAAGCTTCAAACTCTTGATGATTTCTTAATCAAAATGATATGTGAAGATCATGGGGATCCATATATGATGTCTAGAGTCAATGTGAACCATCTCTTGATTAGTCTTCTTGCATTGAGGGTCTCAAACCCTAGATATGAGCTTGATGAGGCATAGGTGCACACACACACTACCTACAAAAGAAGTAAACTATACATAGACATATTTTTGGCATTTTGGTTAGTAAATAATGAAAAAAAAAGTATGATACAATCAAATGTGCTTGGTGATCTCTCCCAATGCAAATCCAATGAATGAGGGGTAAGGAGGATGCCAATGTGTGAGCCCAAAGCTAATGCATATGATGAGATAACTTGAGGGATCTTAGGGTCAAAGTTAGGATCTTACAGAGTCAGACTACAAAGAGATCATCCACGAAACCAACAGGAATTCAAACGTCAATCTTCTAGGTCAAAGCTAACCGTCCACTGCATCTTTAAGGCATCTTTACTTGTCTCAATTTTTTTGTTTCTTGCATCCATACATTGATGACATTGTTGATATGGATGACGATGAAAATTATGGTTTTCGGGCTATTGCATCTTTATTTGGATGGGGCAAAGAGTCATGGTCGTTGGTTCGGACGTAGTTAGCTACTCAAATTCATCAACACCCTAAATTGTTTTCCAATTTGTTATATGACATGGTCTATGAAGTTAGAAATTCCTTAAAATTAGAACATTTCGATGTTCAAGGTCGAGAAAAATGGACGACGATTCCTGATATGGGTTACCCCATTGCTTGTAGGTACAATGTCATATTTGTCTCACAGTCAAAGAGACTTAACATTACCTTTTTCCCTCTTACCTTAGTTCCACCTATGTATACGAGCAAGCATAAAATCATTGTTGTTGGTTTTGTCAATGATAATCATTGGATTCAGGTAAAGTTGAAACCTAATAGTCCATTGCCTCCCGTCACTGACCGTTGGAGACAAAACTGTACTGAAGATGCAAAAACATGGGAATCAGCATATGCATGACGAATTAGGCACTGTAAAAATAAAGTTAGGAAGTCATCCTAATTTGTTATGTAATTTGTAAGTTGTAAATGCGCCTAAGAGGGGGGGGTGAATTAGGTGGTTAAAAATTCTTCGAACTTGTTTCCGGTTTTTGGTTATTTTATGTTTAAGTGCGGAAAGATAAATTGCGGAAAGTAAAAAGACACCGGAAATTATAGTGGTTCCCTTCACAATCCGAAGGTACATCCACTCCCATTTCGACTCGAAAGAGATTTCACTATAGTTAGAATTATGGTACAGCCTATTCACACCAATGGTGATGCTTACTATCTAACCTATAGGTAAACAAGTGTATGAAGAACAATCCTCTTCAACACTAACCCTTGTGTCCAACAATCCTGGATCACAAGTCAAAACAGAAATAAATCTTTTTGATGATTTTAACAAAGTGTAGTATTATCAATCTTCTCTTGATTGATCTTCTCCTTAGATAAATAATTCACTCAATGAATAATATACAAGTGCTCAAAAATGGAATGAGATGAAAATTTTATTGTGAACACTTTTATGAAATATTGAATAAAATATGAGAGAGTGATTATCTTAAGTTTTTATGAAAATTCTTGGAGGTGAAAATTCATTTTGAAAATTCAAGAATTTATATTGCCAAAACACCTTTTCAAAGAGGTATAAATTTCTCATAAAAAGTGATGAAAAGGTACAAGTTTCTGGAAATAATTTTTCACTGAAACGAACAGTGTTAACCGGTTAACCAAATGGGTTAACCGGTTAACGCATATAACGTTAACAGAGAATTTCAAAAAAACTGGGCCATTAACTGGTTAACCCATATGGTTAACCGGTTAACACTGTTGAAATGCAGAAAAATACTTTAAGAAAAATGTGTCTTTCATTTCAACATGTTAACAAATGGTTATGTTAAAAATGCAAATGCAGATCATGATTGTTGAACACTTGTATACTAATCTAAGAATGAATTAGATATACCTTAGAAGTGAATCAACAATCTTGCAAACGGTTGACTTGAAAAAGAAGCTTGATCAAAATGTTTCTCATGCATATGTGGCTTGATTACTTTGATGCTTGAATTATCTTTGAAGCTCTTCTCTTTTTGCATTGATACATGTTGTCTTCATCAAAATACTTTTTGGATTGAAGCTTGCTTCTACAATCTCCCCCTTTTTGATGATGACAACCAACTTTGAGATAGATGCTTGAAAGTGAAGTTTCTCTAATTTGATTCTCCCCCTAAGTTTAAGAACTCCCCCTAAATGAGAGGCATACAAAATTCTGCATAGAGAAACCATTAGAGAAACAAGTCTTCTCCCCCTTTGGCATTAGCAAAAAGGAAGAAACTTATGAAAAAGAAAAGTAGACAAGCATACACGCATTATGCGATCATTAAAAAAACATTCAAGCACATATGATGACAGAAATATAATTGGATTAATTGTTAAGAAGGTATTAAACATTCTGTCTTTTAAAATTAGTGCAGAACTGCTTTCTGGGAGGCGTTAACCGGTTAACCTATTCCGTTAACCGGTTAACGGACTGAAAATTTCAAAAAAAAGAATAAAAAAAAACAGCAGCTCTGTTTTGAAAAATTGGGAAAAGATTTTCACAAAAAAATTTCACAAAGTATTAGCACTTATCAATACGCAACTTTTGATCAAAAAATATTTTAAAACCGATAATTTTCGAACATGCGAAAGTGAGAAAAACTAAAAACGGCAAAAGAGAAGTGCCAACATTGCATAACATAAAAATTGAAAATAAACAAATTTTTAGCAACTATACCACATAACAAGTAATTTTAAGACAATGTTAGATGTCACCTTCATTGAGAATACCAAGTTCTCGCCGAATCTTGAAGAATTGCTCTTTAGGCAATGGTTTTGTGAATATGTCGGCGAGTTGGTTATGTGTATCCACGAACGTAACATCTACATCTCCGTTCAGCACGTGATCTCGAAGGAAATGATGTTGGATATCTACGTGCTTTGTCCTTGAATGCATGACCGGGTTCTTTGTGATGTTGATGGCACTTGTGTTATCGCATCTAAGAGGAATGCAACCGAGGTCTACACCAAAATCCAGAAGTTGTTGCTTAAGCCATAAAATCTGTGCACAACAACTGCCTGCTGCAATGTACTCTGCTTCAGCCGTGCTAAGTGCGACACATGCTTGCTTCTTGCATGCCCACGACACTAGTGCATTCCTGAGAATGTGACAGGTACCACTTGTACTTTTTCTATCGGTCTTACATCCTGCATAGTCAGCGTCAGAATAACCAATCAAGGAGCATATACTACCTTTTGGATACCATAGTCCGACGTTCGTTGTTCCTTTGAGATATTTCATAATCCTCTTCACGGCGGTGAGATGCGATTCCTTCGGGTTTGCTTGAAAGCGTGCACACAAACATACACTAAACATAATGTCAGGACGGCTTGCCGTCAAATATAGTAATGAACCAATCATACCTCGATATTTTGTAATATCTATTAAAACTCCGGATTCATCTTGATCAACGTACGTTCCGGATCCCATAGGAGTGGACATCACTTTGCAACTATCCATATCGAATCTTTTCAACAATTCCTTGCAATACTTGGATTGGTTGATGAAGATGCCATCCTTTGTTTGCTTGATTTGTAGTCCAAGAAAATAGTTCAATTTTCCCATCATGGACATCTCGAATTCTCCTTGCATCATGATTGAAAACTCTTCGCAAAGATCTTTGTTTGTTGAACCGAAGATGATGTCGTCGACATAGACTTGAGCCAATAAGGTGTTACCCTTGATCTTTTTTATGAACAAAGTCTTGTCAACCTTTCCTTTTACAAATCCCTTTTCACATAGAAAGTTGCTGAGGCGGTCATACCACGCTCTTGGTGCTTGCTTTAAGCCGTATAGTGCTTTCTTCAACTTGTAAACATGTGAGGGATTCTTGAAGTCTTCAAAACCCGGAGGCTGTTTGATGTAGACTTCTTCATTGATATAGCCATTTAGGAAAGCACTTTTGACATCCATCTGAAACAATTGAAAATTCATAGAACAAGCATAAGCAAGTAATAATCGAATTGCTTCTAACCTTGCTACCGGAGCGAACGTTTCATCAAAATCAATTCCTTCCTGTTGGTTGTATCCTTGTGCGACCAATCTTGCTTTGTTACGAACTATGATCCCATTCTCATCAAGTTTGTTCTTGAAGACCCATCTTGTTCCTATGATGTGCTTGTTGTCCGGTCTTGGTACAAGACTCCAAACTTGATTTCTTTCGAATTGGTTGAGTTCTTCTTGCATTGCTACCATCCATTGATCGTCGCCTAAGACTTCATCGACTTTGGTTGGTTCTATTTGAGATACAAAAGCCATGTTGAGACAAACATCCTTGAGATTTAGTCGTGTTGCAACGCCTTGGCTAATATCACCAATAACTTTATCGATCGGGTGATCTCTATGAGTTTTCCATTCTTTCGGTAGATCATGATGTTCTTCAATGATTGGTGAGCCATCTCCTTGTGGTATTGATTGAACCTTTGAAAGTTCCTTTTCTTGTTGTGACATATCTATTATATCATCGTCATCATCAACAATAAAGTTATCCTCTTTCGAGGGGTTAGTTTCATCAAAAGATACATGCATTGATTCTTCAATAGAGAGAGTTCTTTTGTTGAAAATTCTAAATGCCTTACTAGATAGGGAGTAGCCAAGGAATATACCTTCGTCGGATTTCTCATCAAACTTACCAAGGTTGTCCTTTCCATTGTTGAGGACAAAACATTTGCACCCAAAGATGTGAAAGAAGGATATATTAGGCTTCCTTCCTTTGAAAAGCTCATACGGAGTCTTTTTGAGAATCGGCCGAATGTTGACACGGTTGCTAACAAAGCATGTTGTGCTAACTGCGTCCACCCAAAAATACTTAGGAAGGTTGGAGTCACTGAGCATTGTTCTTGCGAGTTCCACCAAGGATCTATTCTTTCTCTCTCTACGACACCGTTTTGTTGTGGTGTTCGTGGTGCAGAGAAGTTGTGGGAAATTCCGTGCTCTTCGCAAAATTCTTCAAAGAATGTGTTTTGAAATTCTCCACCGTGGTCACTTCTTATGGAGGTTATTGAGAGAGACTTCTCATTCTGAATTTGTTTCGCATACTTTTTGAAAGCCTTGAAAGCATCGCTTTTCTGCACAAGAAACAATGTCCACGTATATCTAGAGAAATCATCAACAATCACTAAAGCGTAAACATTACCTCCAAAGCTTTTCGTTCTTGATGGACCGAAGAGATCCATGTGCAAGAGTTGAAGTGGCCTCGACGAAGATACGACATTCTTGGATTTGAAAGTTGTCTTGGTTTGCTTTCCCTTTTGACATGCGTCACAAAGCTTATCCTTGATGAACTTAATCTTTGGAAGACCAACAACTCGATCATGCTTTATTAATTTGTTCATGTGCTCCATGTGTATATGAGCGAATCTTTTATGCCATAGCCAAGCCTCGTTGTTGTTTGTCAATAAGCATTTTACCTTCACGGAAGAGTCATCAAAAGAAGTCATAAAAATATTATTAACCCTTTTACCTTTTAGCAAAATGTCATGGGTGACTTCATGCTCTATCACACATTCATCTTTTGAGAAATTGATCCGGAACCCTTTGTCACACAATTGACTTATGCTAAGTAGGTTGTGCTTTAGGCCTTCAACATAAAGGACATCTTCGATGATGGTAAAAGGAGGTGCTCCAATGGTTCCTACTCCAAGGATCTTTCCTTTAGTGTCATCACCGTATGTAAAATATCCCTTGGCCTTTAAAGATAGATGTGAAAATTTGTCGATATCGCCCGTCATATGCTTTGAACAACCGCTATCAAGATACCATTGATTCGAGGTTGTCTTCAAGCATACCTACAAAACAAAATCAAGTTTTGTTAGGTACCCAAATTGCTTTGGGTCCTTGGTAGTTAGTACCCTTTTTAACCCACACATAATGCCCTTTTGGAACGCTAAAGTTTCGCACATAACAAGCATTAGGTGTGTGCCCTTTGATTCCACAATAAAAGCAAGTAGGTTGAAAATCACTTCTATATCTAGGAACATAATTCCTTTTCTTAGCAATCATTTTCTTTTTATGACTTTGATGCATAAATTTAGAGTTGTTTACTTTCTCTTTAACAACTTGTTGACTTGCTTTAACAAAAATGGTCTTATTTGTGCTTGGTTTAACAAACTTAGAATATCCTAATCCACTTTTATCATTAGAGTACCTTTGGTGCTTAAGAATTTCTTCCAAGCCAATTTGACATTTTTCATATCTTTCTAAAACTCTTTTAAGTTGAACAATTTGAAAAGATAAAGATTCACAATTCTTACATACAAGACTTTGTTTTTCATCCATCAACTTTTGTTTTCCACTTTCAATATATTTTTCCAAAGCAATATTTTTTTCTTCTAAGGATGAAATTTGTTTCTTTTGGGATGAAATACTTTTATACAATGTCTTGCATTCTTTTAAGAGTTCATTTATAACATCTTGTGCATCATTGTCATAAACTGAAAAATTGCTACTAACCTCATTGATTTCTTCATCGGAGTGATGTGAAGCCATAAGAGCCATGTTCGCACATTCATCGCTTTCCGATTCCAAAGATGAACTGATCTCATTATCGTCCCAAGCGACGTAAGCCTTTTTGTTTTTGAATTCCTTCTTGCCTTTGAATCCTCCTTTCTTTGCAAGTTTTGGGCAATCCGGCTTTATGTGACCTTGCTGTCCACATTCATAACACGTGACGTCTTGCATTGATGTGGATGCTTCCTTTTTCCTGAAATGTTTATTCTTTTTAGGATAAGAGGAATTTTTATTTTTATTAAAAAACTTACCAAGCTTCTTCACAAGAAGCATAAAGTTCTCATCTTCGGACGTCTCATCGTCTTTGTCATTTCTTGAATCAACCTTCAAGGCAATTCCCTTGGACTTCTTTTCTTGACTTTCGTGCTTCTCGAGCCTTCCAAGTTCCAATTCGTGTTCTTGAAGTTTTCCAAATAGAGACGCGGATGTCATCGTTGAGAGGCTCTTCTTTTCCGAAATAGCGGTCACTTTCGGTTTCCATTCTCTTGTCAAAGATCTTAGGACTTTCAGGTTGAGATCATCATTGGTGAAGGTTTTGCCAAGAGCAATCAAGTGATTTGTTAGATGGACGAATCTCTTTTGTAAGGCAACTATAGATTCACCGGGCTGCATGCGGAACATCTCATATTCTTGACTTAGAGTGTTTAGCCTCGATCTCTTCACTTCGGTGGTTCCTTCATGTGTTTCAACCAAGGTGTCCCAAATCTCCTTTGCCGATTTACATTAAGATATACGGAAGAACTCGTCCATACTAAGAGCGCTTTGGAGTATGTTGATTGCCTTCTTCTCATTCAGAATATTTTTCCTATCATCTTCGTCATAAGTGTTTTTCAACTTTGGGGTACCAACTCCATTCACCACATTCACCGGTTTGTGTGGACCTTCTTCAACTGCTTCTCATATACCTTCCCCTTGGGCTTCAAGATGTGCCTTCATTCTGATTTTCCAGAAATCGAAATATTCTCCGGAGAAGAGTGGGAGCTTGTTGCTACTTCCACCGTCTTTGAAAACCGGGTTTACGCTTGCGGAAGCCATGCTGGATCTCTAGGAACAAGTTACCTGTAACTTGCTCTGATACCAATTGTAAGTTGTAAATGCGCCTAAGAAGGGGGGGGGGTGAATTAGGTGGTTAAAAATTCTTCGAACTTGTTTCTGGTTTTTGGTTATTTTATGTTTAAGTGCGGAAAGATAAATTGCGGAAAGTAAAAAGACACCGGAAATTATAGTGGTTCCCTTCACAATCCGAAGGTACATCCACTCCCCTTTCGACTCGAAAGAGATTTCACTATAGTGAGAATTATGGTACAGCCTATTCACACCAATGGTGATGCTTACTATCTAACCTATAGGTAAACAAGTGTATGAAGAACAATCCTCTTCAGCACTAACCCTTGTGTCCAACAATCCTGGATCACAAGTCAAAACAAAAATAAATCTTTTTGATGATTTTAACAAAGTGTAATATTATCAATCTTCTCTTGATTAATCTTCTCCTTAGATAAATAATTTACTCAATGAATAATATACAAGTGTTCAAAAATGGAATGAGATGAAAATTTGATTATGAACACTTTTATGAAATATTGAAAAAAATATGAAAGAGATTATCTTAAGTTTGTATGAAAATTCTTGGAGGTGAAAATTCATTTTAAAAATTCAAGAATTTATATTGCCAAAACACCTTTTTAAAGAGGTATAAATTTCTCATAAAAAGTGATGAAAAGGTACAAGTTTCTGGAAATAATTTTTCACTGAAACGAACAGTGTTAACCGGTTAACCAAATGGGTTAACCGGTTAACGCATATAACGTTAACAGAGAATTTCAAAAAACTGGGCCGTTAACCGGTTAACCCATATGGTTAACCGGTTAACACTGTTGAAATGAAGAAAAATACTTTAAGAAAAATGTGTATATCATTTCAACATGTTAACAAATGGTTATGTTAAAAATGAAAATGCACATCATAATTGTTGAACACTTGTATACTAATCTAAGAATGAATTAGATATACCTTAGAAGTGAATCAACAATCTTGCAAACGGTTGACTTGAAAAAGAAGCTTGATCAAAAAGTTTCTCATGCATATGTGACTTGATTACTTTGATGCTTGAATTATCTTTGAAGCTCTTCTCTTTTTGCATTGATACATGTTGTCTTCATCAAAATACTTTTTGGATTGAAGCTTGCTTCTACATAATCTTGTACTTAGAACAACTTTTGTGGAAAATTTGTATCTATTATATGTGATGAATTTTTAATTTAACCATTTATGCATGCCATTGTGTAAAAAATATTGAAATTTTATGATTTTGATAATTCTGGGCTCATATGAGAAATTTTGTAATTTTGAAATTTCCGATATTTTAGAAATTTAAAATTTCTAATATTTTTTAAATATTTTACGTAAAATTTATAATTTCCGCTATATCTTAATCGAAAAATTTCAAATTTCTAATATATTTTTTATCAAAATTTTAAAATTTACGATACATATCTCACAAAAGCCACAAAAATTTGTAAATTTACAAAATTTCTGATATTCACTTAAAATTTCCAAATTGTAAATTTTAAAATTTTCAAATATTTTACACAAATATCAAGATAAATTTACTTAAAATAAGGGCTGTCAAGTTAAATTCTCTCTTCCATGGCCCAGAAATTCTACGAAGAGCGTTTGCGAAGAAGGCCCAACTAATTCAACCAATTGGATACAAGAAATACTTACGTGTCACTCTCCCATTGGTCCACACGACGCAAACAGAATTTCCGTATAAAACTACAACTCTTACATCACACAGTAACTCGTTTCTCGCTCCACACACCCTCTCCGAGTCAGTCTAGCACCGAAGAGTGAGATCGTAGAACTAAACAACCAACCGATGGCAAAAACGACGTCGTTGCTTCTATGTGCACTATGTCTCTTTGCTACTCTATCTCTTATCCAGGTCTTTTCTCACTCCTCCGATTTCCCTATACACATTTCAAATTCCATTTTTCTGTATCTTGATCTGATTTCAGTTTTGGAATTAGTTCATAATTTGCTTCAGATCGGTACTTTTTTTCTCCAGAATTATGATATATTAAATAGAATTTAGCTCGAGTGATAGAACTGATTTGGATTGCGATTTTGCAATGTGTTTGTTGAAAATTTGATTTTAGTTTTATTTATTTTTTTATAAATTTTTTTCTGAAAATTAATTGCAGGCAAAGAAGCCGAAGGAGGATTTGAAGGAAGTGACTCAAAAGGTTTTCTTTGATGTTGAGATTGATGGAAAGTCTGCAGGTTTTTAACCTTGTGCCTTTTATTCACTGTTGTCTCTATATTTTGATTTTCTTTATATGGTTTCAAATTAATTTGATATGAAACATAAATTGTTAAGATCAGCATTATTGTTGTAATGGATTTCTGCATAAAAAGACCTCTTACCGTTAACCATTACCATTGGAGAAATATCAAACTTATTTAACCAACAATCTTTCTATAATGAATCAAAGAGTTTACTAAATTCTGGTGAAGTGTAAGTTGTTAAGTGGTTAATAATGGGTTAATTTTGGTTAATTAAATTTCATATTATGTTAAGTCTATGTTTGGATATTGTAAAAGGAACGCAACGTGGAATGGATCAGAAGTTAGTGAAGAAGTTAGTGAATAACTAAGCAGAATGGAATAAATGTCATTCCATTGTTTGGGTATTTCATGATGGAATAGAGCAAATGTGTCATCCGCCACATTCCATCCTTGTTTAATTAATCCAAACAATGGAACATAAGTTTCCATCCAAACACAACCTAATTGAAGTGATTTATCGTGAAATGAAATTATTCTTCTTGAAAAGGGAAAATGAGAGAAAGTTCAAGAGAGAATATAGATGAGATCAGTGTTGTCCATAGCGGTTGGTGGAGAGCCAAAATCCCACCATACCGGACATTTTGTGGCGCTGTATAGCGGATTATGGCAGAAAAACCCTCAATATTGGCGGATATTTACCATTGCAGTTAGCCCAAAAACCACCATGTGTATCCGTCATAGTACCGCCATTATGGATATTTGGTAACATGGGATGAGATGGAAGATGGTGGTTATAAGTGAGATAAAAATCTAAGGGAGAACTGACAGAATATAATCTTTTGCTTCTTAATTGTATTTTAGTTGATTCACATATAAATCAAAGTGGATATTTGTAGACGCAGCTACAGACCTCAGCTGCCTTTGATTGCTGCACTAACTGAACTCTTTAATTTTTTATATATGTAAGTTTGGTAGATGTTTTTTTAGGAGAACTCATCTCCATAGGGACCTGATGTTTCATACCAGTATTTTTTTTTCCTTTTCAATATGTGGTATATAATTGGTGCTGAAGCCATGATCCTTGACTTTCCAGGTCGTATTGTAATTGGACTTTTTGGGAAGGCAGTTCCAAAAACTGCAGGTTAGGTTTATAAATTCTCTGTATATTGGTGCTTGCAATACATCATTAACTTTATCTAAAGCCTTGTTTTGATATTCCTTTTTGCAGAAAACTTCCGAGCTCTTTGCACAGGTGAGCTTGTTTCTGCTGCTGTTGTGTATTCTATTTATCATATAATCAGATAACTTATTTAAATCCTTTTTCTATGTGCTTCATCTTAAGCGTAATACATAAATGAATTACTAAAAAATTTACGCGGTATAAAAATTGATGACAATCAGCATATAGGCCTACTTATGAGTACAAATTGAGGATAGATGTTGGTATTTTGTTTCTTCTCACTGATGTTTGAGTAAAATAGCATTTTCTCCTCCCTTAAGTACATTGAATATATTGAAATCACTGTTTGAGCGTATGAGGTGTTTGTGTTCATCTTATAAATTGAAATACATTATATACATATTTACTTTTATTCGGTTAAATTATTAGGGGAAAAGGGAGTTGGTAAAAGTGGAAAGCCCCTTCATTACAAAGGTAGCTCATTCCATAGAATTATACCTAGCTTTATGATCCAAGGAGGTGATTTTACACACGGCAATGGTATGGGCGGAGAATCAATTTACGGAGAGAAGTTTGCTGATGAGAACTTCAAGCTAAAGCATACCGGACCAGGTAATTTTATTCTATTTTTCTTTTGTTGTTTTAGATGTTTACTAATCATATAAATAAATTCAAATGAATATGTGACGGGGCTGATTTTTGTTTTACATTTTCTGTACGAACAGGATTTTTATCAATGGCAAATGCTGGTCCTGATACCAATGGTTCACAATTTTTCATTACAACTGTAACAACTAGCTGGTAATTATATCCCTGTTCTCTATATTAATTGTAGTGCCTGATAACTTTGTTTCTTCCATAATCACGACATGACATACATCAATCTCTGTAGACCTGTATTTCCTCTAACCGTTTATTCAGATTGGTTAGATCGACTTAAGATATAGTCACTTGTGATTTATTTTGTGTTTTTGCTAATAATGTATGTATCTATTTGATTTGATAGGTTGGATGGAAGACATGTTGTTTTTGGAAAGGTGCTTTCAGGAATGGATGTCGTTTACAAGGTTGAAGCTGAAGGAAATCAAAGTGGAACTCCTAAGAGCAAGGTTGTGATTGCTGATAGTGGTGAACTACCTCTGTAAATGCATCCATCCTTGTTGAAGATGTTACATTTTTAAGTGGAACTCCTAAGAGCAAGGTTGTGATTGCTGATAGTGGTGAACTACCTCTGTAAATGCATCCATCCTTGTTGAAGATGTTACATTTTTAATTTCCATTCCACCGACAGGACTACTTA
Organism: Lathyrus oleraceus; assembly: GCF_024323335.1. Taxonomy (NCBI): domain Eukaryota; kingdom Viridiplantae; phylum Streptophyta; class Magnoliopsida; order Fabales; family Fabaceae; genus Lathyrus; species Lathyrus oleraceus. The sequence continues at coordinate 347,526,843 of NC_066583.1, forward strand.
TCTTTTATAATCATGTACTGTTATGTCAACAGTTAGTTCTGTCTTCATGATTTCTAGAAGATGAAATTTCGTCTTAATGATAATAGAAAAAATGGCAGTTGTTAACATGAAATCTGTAGAAAAAAATCCAAGTAATCGTGGCAGTCAAGTATATTCAGCAGCTCTAAACGTGGAGTGTGTTGAGCTTACATAAAAAACATAGACACTGCCTTAATTTAGTATGGAATCGTTGCCATTTGACTCTACTGTGTTTTTGTTCGTGTCTGTTGTGCTTGAAAAAATGGCTTGACACTTTCAGTTTTGTAACTTCTGTTGCTACATAACGCCTTACTGAGTTTTTGAGTTCACTTGTTTCAGGGAGAGGTTTTATTTGCAATAAGATATAAATTTAAAATCTAACTTTTATTTTAAAATTGAATTAAATCCACCTTTGATTTTTTATATTTTAACATATTTATTGTATTTATTGTGTGTCTAGAATCACATAATTATATATATATATATATATATATATATATATATATATATATATATATATATATAATATATATACCGTATGCACTGTTCAGTGTATTTATACCGTGAATAATATTTTTATCAACAATGCGTGTTTAAAATTGTTGAAATAAAGTTGACTAATAAAGTGATGAAATTTGATAATATATGTCTAGATATTAAAAATATTTTTTACTAGTATATCAAAGGTGATAATGAAAAGTAAAAAGTTGGTTAATAAATGTTCAGGTCTCAAAAGTAATTTTGAGCAATCACCAAAGTTAGTTAACTCGAAAATACGGTGTATGTGTTTGGTGTCGGAATATCTTTTCTCTAAAAATATTACATAAGGATCATAACATCTAAAACAATCTTTAAAAAAAACTCTTCATCAAACCATCTTCTTCATCTTTGTCTTTAGCCGACTCACTTGTAAGGATTATGACAACAACAGGAGTGAGAATAAACTATCTCAGTAAAGTCTTCATATCTTAGGAGTCTTCTCGGCTATATAGTCTTCATATCTTAGGAGTCTTCTCAGTTATATAGGACTTACCTAGTATTATACTAAGGTTGCTCACCTTAATCATTTTTATACCACACAACACATATTGTAAAAGAAAATACAAACGCTTTCCCGTTCATGCCAAATCCTGTATCGCCAGGATTTTTACTATACTACACTCGAGGAAGGTCCTCCGACTATTCACCTTCCTATTTTTGGGTGGGGTGACGGTCTGAACGTCGTGGGCATGACGACTATCACCTTGAAAACGGTCTAGGGAACTGCCCGTCAGCTCTGGCTGACACCCGCCAAGGTTATGGGCGCGTGACAGTCAAACCTTCATCGAGCTGATGCTCGTCAGGGTACGTGAGGTATGACTGTTGGTCCGTCACCCCGCCCTCGTGGTAGGCAGTTTGGACTGAGCCAACTGCTTCCCAAGTGCTTCATTCCCAAAGGCGAAGTCTTCTTCTTCTCCACCGACAATGCTGCTGAGAGGTGGCTTAAAAGCTGCCACGACTTTTGTAAAAGAAATAAGTTTTCCTTCATGTTTTCGACTATACACTCTCATATCATTGCACTTAAGAATTTGAGGAGTGGTGGGCCATCCATTGGAAGAATGTGCCAGACCACACCCTCATGGTTCATTTTCCTGGTTAACGCTTTTTCCTTCTTGAGAGAAAGAGGTAACTTTTGTCGACTTGATCTGAAATGATTTTTGCTGTTTTACTTTGGATCTTTTTAGACTGACACATCATTTCCTACTACTTTGCAGGTGTTCTCACTAATCCAAGGGTTTCGACTGCTGGTTCCCAAGGTACAAGTACCACAAAAAAACTTCAAGGGTAAAACGAATAACCCTCTCTCTTTAGTTCTGTCATACCCCAAAATTTGTCCTCCCATTTTCACTTTTATTTGACTTTTGGTCTATGGTTCATCTACATATTCATCGGCATCATAAGACATTCATTTTACCATTTCATTTTTGAAGTAAACATCATTGAGTCAAAGGCCTTTTGGTGTTTATGATCAACATGGAGCTAGGATTTCCCTGAGGATCAAATCTAGGGCATCATGATGATACATTGACTAGTGATGACTATTTCTCTTGGATTCAAAGTTATGAAACCCTAATTCTTGATTCTTGGCACTTGTGGATCATAAGGCTTGCATCATGGCATTGAATTTGATTATGGGTTGCAGGTTTACTTGGTCAACCATGAAAGATTGATTTTGACTGATTAATCTCTTTATGGGCATTTTTCAATACATTAGTCCCCTGGCTGGTTTCTTTTGGATCATGGCATGACACTTCACTTAGGTGATCAAGGTATTCAATTTTAAGTTCCATTTTCAATAAAGATTCATTCATTTTCAAATGTTCAAAGTTTGGATTTGGAGGAAAAAAATTGAGTTGAAAAAGACAAGATCAATTCATTTCATGGTCATTCAAGTGCAATTTAAATTCAAACTTTTCAAATGTAATTTGGAGGGAAAATATTTCTTGAAGAATAAGTTACATCATTCAAGGCCCAAATTTCATTACAAGCTTTCAAAGTTTCATCACAAGAGAGGCCAAAATACAAATCATTCAAAGAAATCCATTTTTCTACCTAGGGTTAACTTTTGTTTAACTGTTGACTTTTGGTCAAACAGTTGACCAAAAGTCAAATTAGCTATCTAAACCTACTTTGGTCCTCATCATCATTGATCATCCATTTATGCCTTCAATCTTCCTCAATTCCTCCAAGTTCTTCAAGACTTCTTCATGTTCTTGATGCATCCATAATGCTAAGCTTTGACATGCCAAGATGAGCCTTGATCAAACCATCTTATGCCCATCAGCCTGCACACGCACAAATCTAAGCCAATACATATGATTCACATAACAAGGTTCATCCATACACCCCATAACAATCCACACTATCACTTTTCATGAGTCAAAATAAACCACCATGACATAATCATGCAAGGCTCACAATTCAAGCATTCAATTGAACACCAATATTACAAATACAGTCTATGACAGTTCAGGAAAGTCACACTAAACAACAGCATAGCAGTTCAAATAATAGCCAGTTTGGTTTCAAGATACATTTATTCTAGCCTAGCATATCAATTAAACCAACATCAATCATATAGTAGAATAACCAATCCCATTAACATTACTAATCCAACCTACTGTTATCAGTCAATAATTATCATTAATAGTCCATTAACTAATCCTTAATTAACTAACTACAACTAGTGTTCAACATCATTGTCAGCATGCATCATAATATAACAAGTATCATAATTTAGCACATCAATAACAACATGGCATTTCAATTCAATTTCAAATTCATGATAGCTCAAACTAACTAAACATTGCATTCAACAACTCAATGAGTATCAAATTCCTAATCATTAGCTTTTTCAAGTCAGTCTTCATAATAGGGCACTAAGTCATAACAATTTCACTAAGGCATCTTAGCAAGTTCATTTTCCTAAACACTGATAGGTTCAATTTAGTATCTTAAGTACAGGAAATAGTAAGTACAAAAAATAGAGTAGGAAACTTCTGATTTTTATTGATGAAAACTAGAGTTCATATGGGATCTAGTTATACAAAGCAAATACAGAAAAGTTGCAGAAAGCTGCAGAGAAAATAGAAAGCAAATAGAGGCACTTAGAGAGGCATGTACTCTCCTAGGAGGATATTCTCCACTCAATTTCTGCCTACCACCACAAAGTTGTAAGAACAAAATTAGTTCTACAATAGAATTCCAGGATTTTGATGATAACAAAGGATGAAACCAAAAATGGCACCCTAACGAAATTTTTCTAAGTGTGCAGGACTCTGAACAGAAACAAAGAAATCTGATCGCTTTATAAGATACAAACTCTGATCAGATACAAAGTACTAGAAGATCGGAAGCATCTGAAGAAGAAGTGCGCTCTAGAAGTTCTGACTCTGAGCAAAACAGGACAGCAGAATACCAGAAGCTCTAAACTTCCACTGGACTCAACTCTGATGATCTAAAAGACCAGTACTCTTAGAGGCTCTGACGTAACCTCAACGCAATCTCCGATTGACACAAACTCCGAGATAACGAAGACTCTGATGAAGATTCTCCAAATCCAGAAAGAGTAACGGAAAGAACTTCTTCAAATGGAAAGAAAGTATTTTTGAAAAGAAGTTATTTAGGGAGACAAATTGGTTATGGCAAGAAACACAGAAGTAATGACATTGAATGCTCATCAAAGACCAATATTCTGTCATCACTCCAATGGTTCTTTCACCACTATATAAAGGACAACATACTTCAGTGAGAGACCCACAACAACGCACATAAAATTCTTTACATTCTCTCTTAGTTTTTCACGAGTTGTTGCTCATACGTGAAAACACTTGCTTGCTCTTTTTGCTGTAATATTTGCTTACTCTTAGAAGCACTCTCGATTACAAATCTATTTTTGCTAAATTACTTTTGTTCCTCAAGTGACTCTGCGTAGTCTGTATACTTGAAAGGACTAAGAGATCACTCTCTTAGACGTTTGGTTGTATTAATATTTCAAGATTAGTGGATTAAGTCCTTTTTGAAGGCGAAATCACCTTGGCCGGGTGGACTGGAGTAGCTGTGTGTTATAAGCGAACCAGTATAAAATTATGTGTGTTCTTCTTTTAAAAAGCGTTTATTTTCCAAAACAATTCAAACCCCCCTTTCTTGTTTTTCTCACCTTCAATTGGTATCAGAGCTTCGGCTCTGTTATTGATTTTCTAATCGAACACTTAACAGTGTAGAGAGATCCAGAACGAGAAAAACTATGGCCAACACCAATGAAAGAGACAATTACAATGCTAAGCCTCCAGTCTTTGATGGAGAGAAATTCGATTACTGGAAAGATAGAATTGAAAGTTTCTTTCTAGGCTATGACGCTGATCTCTAGGACATTGTCACAGATGGATACAAACCTCCTGTAACAGATGCTGGAGTTGTCGTTTCCAGAAGTAAAATGACAGATGATCAGAATCACGAATTCAAGAATCATCACAAAGCCAGAACGATACTTCTCAATGCCATATCTTACAATGAGTATGAAAAAATCACCAACAGGGAAACAACTAAAGATATACTCGACTCCCTGAGGATGACTCATGAAGGAAACTCTCAGGTCAAAGAAACAAAGGCTCTGGCTCTAATCCAGAAATATGAAGCCTTCAAAGTGGAGGATGATGAAGTTGTAGAGGTAATGTTCTCTAGATTCCAAACTCTTATTGCAGGTCTCAAAGTACTAGACAAAGGATACACAACTGCAGACCATGTCAAAAAGATAGTCAGAAGCTTGCCAAAGAAGTGGAGACCCATGGTCACAGCCTTAAAACTCTCAAAGGATCTGAACAACATCAACCTTGAAGAGCTTGTCAGCTCACTCAGAAGTCATGAGATAGAACTAGAGGAAGATGAGCCTCAAAAGAAGATCAAGTTTGTAGCATTAAAGTCCAGATCTGAAAGGCGCAAGACTGACAGAAACAAAGCCTTCCAGGCCGAAACAGAAGATGCTGATGACTCTGAACTGGAAGACTCTGACGATGAGGAAGAATTATCCCTCCTGACCAGAAGAGTAAAACAACTCTAGAGAAAGAGGAATAATAACTTCAGGAGACCAAGACCCAGAGGGGACCGATCAGACTCAACCTCAAAAGGTAAAACTAATAAAGATGTTACTTGCTATGAATGTAAAGAAACAGGTCACTACAGGAACGAATGTCCCAAGTTAAAGAAAGACAGTTCCAGAAAAGAGAACTTCAAGAAAAATTCCCTCAGAACCAAAAAGAGACTGATGGCTACCTGGGATGACAACGAATCTGACTCATCAGAATCAGACTCTGATGAACAAGCTAATGTGGCACTCATGGCTACCACATCCAAGAACACTTCAGATGAAGAATCTGAATCAGAAGAGGTATTTTCTGAACTCTCTCGATCTGACCTAGAATCATGTCTGTCTGAAACTCTCAGCTCATATCAGAAACTCAAACAAAAATTTAAAGTTGTAAAAGGCGTTCTTGAAGAAACATTAGAAGAATGTGGAAAACTTGAGATAACAATCTTAGAAGTAAAAGATGAAAACAGATCTTTGACATTAGAAAGAGATGCAACAAAGAAAAATTGCTCAAAACTTGAAGAAGCGTTATCTCAAGCTCCACAAACTTCAAACACAATAATTTATAAAAAATGAAAAAGCTTTTCAAAAGTTTCTAAAAAATGGGATAGGGAGGAGTATAATGGCATCCATGATTTATGGAGTCAGTCAGAACAATAGAAGAGGAATTTGGTATGATCCTAGTGAAGACAAAACTTCTACTAATGACCAACCTAAATATCCATTTTCATATCACTACACACACACACACAAGAGCAAAAATTTAATAATGCTAGAAAACCCAAAGTGTTAAGAAGCTCTGGGAAAACTAATCACAAAGGACCCAAAAGAATCTGGGTACCAAAGGATAAGATTGTTTGTGTTGCAAATATCTTATGCAGCAGAGTTAAAACACCAGTCATGGTACTTGGACTCTGGATGCTCGCGACACATGACAGGAAGAAAGTCTATGTTCCAAAGCCTGGAACTTAAAGATGCTGGATTCGTAGGCTTCGGAGGAGATCAGAAAGGAAGGATCAGAGGCTCCAGAACTATTGGTAATGGTACTCTTCCCTCTATATCTGATGTCCTATATGTAGAAGGATTAATGCATAACCTGTTATCAATAAGTCAATTAAGTGATAACGGTTATGATGTAATCTTTAATCAAAAAACATGTAAAGCCATAAATCAAAACAATGGTTCTGTCCTATTCACAGGCAAGAGGAAAAACAATATTTATAAAATAAATCTTTCTGACTTAAAAGAACAAAATGTGAAATGTCTGATGTCTGTTCACGAAGAGCAATGGGTATGGCATAGACGCTTGGGCCACATTAGCATGAGAAAATTATCTCAGCTAAATAAACTCGAGTTAGTCAGAGGCCTACCTAAGCTGAAGTTTTCTTCAGATGCTATGTGTGAAGCATGTCAGAAAGGAAAATTTACAAAAACATATTTCAAAAAGAAAAATATTGTTTCTACCTCTAAGCCTCTGGAACTTCTTCACATTGATTTATTTGGTCCTGTGAAAACAGCATCAGTCAATGGAAAGAAGTATGAACTAGTCATTGTTGATGATTTCAATCGCTGGACATGGGTAAAATTCCTAAAGCACAAGAGTGAGTCTCACTCTGTATTCACTAGCTTCTATTCCAAAGTGCAAAAAGAATTTGACTCTAAAATTGTCAGAGTCAGAAGTGATCATGGTGGGGAATTTGAAAAAAAAAATTTGAGGAATTATTTGACTCTAATGGAATATCCCATGATTTCTCCTGCCCTAGAACTCCACAACAAAATGGAGTTGTAAAGAGGAAGAATAGGACACTCCAAGAGATGGCCAGAACCATGATCAATGAAACAAATGTAGCTAAGCACTTTTGGGCCGAAGCTGTAAATACAGCGTGTTACATTCAGAATAGAATCTCCATAAGACCTATTCTGGAAAAGACTCCCTATGAACTGTGTAAAGGAAGAAAACCAAACATTTCATATTTTCATCCTTTTGGATGTTCTTGTTTTATTTTAAAAACTAAAGAACATCTGAACAAGTTTGATTCCAAAGCACAAAAAGGTATTATGTTAGGATACTCAGAACGCTCTAAAGGCTACAGAGTATACAATACAGAAACCAAAATTATGGAAGAATCAATTCATGTCAGATTTTATGATAAGCTTGACCCTGAAAAGTCAAAGCTAGTTGAGAAATTTGCAGACTTGGAGATCACTCTTGCAGGATCTGACGAGAAGATTAAAGCTCCAGAAGTAACTGCCATTCAAACCTCAGAAGGAACTAACACCCCAGCAATCCCGAAGAAAGCTAAAAGTCGCCTCAACATATCTGAAGAGTTGATTCTGGGAAATAAGGACGAACCTATCCGAACTAGGTCTACCTTCAAGACTCCTGAAGAAACTCCTCTAGGACTAGTATCTCTGATCGAGCCTACTTCCTGTGATGAGGCACTTCAAGATAGCGACTGGGTTCTAGCCATGCAAGAAGAGCTAGATCGATTCACTAAGAACGACGTTTGGGATCTTGTTCCTAGGCCCAGAGGCACTCACGTTATCGGAACCAGATGGGTGTTTAGAAACAAGCTGAATGAGAAAGGAGAAGTTGTCAGAAACAAAGCTCGACTGGTGGCTCAAGGTTACAGTCAACAAGAAGGTATTGACTACAATGAAACATTTGCTCCAGTCGCCAGGTTAGAATCTATTCGCTTACTTGTATCATTCACTATAAATCATTCTATCAAATTGTATCAAATGGATGTCAAGAGCGCATTTCTTAATGGTTATATATCAGAAGAAGTGTATGTCAACCAACCTCCAGGCTTTGAAAACTCAAATTATCCAGAACACGTTTTTAAACTTAAGAAATCTTTATATGGACTTAAACAAGCTCCTAGAGCTTGGTATGAACGATTAAGTAATTTTCTTCTGGAACATGATTTTATTAGAGGAAAAGTTGACTCTACACTCTTCTGTAAAAACATTAATAATGATCTCATGATATGCCAGATATACGTTGATGATATCATTTTTGGTTCAGCTAACGCCTCTGTATGTCAAGAATTCTCTGAGCTAATGCAGCCAGAATTTGAAATGAGCTTAATGCAAGAACTAAAGTTCTTTCTAGGGATTCAAATCAATCAAACTTCAGAAGTCACGTACGTTCATCAAAGCAAATACATAAAAGACATTCTGAAGAAATTTGATATGGCTTAATGCAATTCTGCAAAGACACCCATGCATCCAACCTGCATTCTTGACAAAGAAGAAGTCAGTAAAAAGGTTTGTCAGAAGCTCTATCGTGGTATGATAGGCTCCCTTCTCTATCTGACTGCTACTCGCCCTGATATTCTATTTAGTGTTTGTCTCTGTGCCAGATTTCAATCAGATCCTAGAGAAACTCATTTAACAGCAGTTAAGAGAATTCTCAAATATCTGAAAGGAACTCCTAACATGGGCCTGATGTATGAGAAAACATCAGAGTATAGACTATCTGGTTTTTGTGATGCAGATTACGCAGGAGACAGAATGGAATGAAAAAGTACATCTGGAAATTGTCAGCTCTTGGGAAACAATCTGATATCCTGGGCCAGCAAAAGACAATCAACCATAGCCCTGTCCACTGCAGAAGTGGAATACATCTCAGCATCACTGTGCACTACTCAGATGCTCTGGATGAAGAATCAGTTAAAGGATCTGCAAATCTTTGAGAGTAACATTCCTATCTTTTGTGATAATACTGCTGCCATTTGTTTAAGCAAGAATCCCATTTTACACTCCAGAGCTAAGCACATAGAAATAAAACATCACTTTATCAGAGACTATGTTCAGAAAGGGGTAGTAACATTGAAATTCATTGATACTGATCATCAATGGGCTGACATATTTACTAAACCCTTAGCTGAAGATAGATTCCTCCTCATCCTAAAGAATCTGAACATTCAAAATTGCCCTGAATAATATGTGCCTCTGAAGTTGTAAAATGAGACTCTAATGCAAACACAATGGATTCTGCCTCTGACTCTCATACTCCTACCAAGTTAGAAGTTATCTAAGTTAGAAATCTCCAGGAACCAATCCGTTGGTATTCCTGAAGATCAGATAAAGCAAACACGTGGAGTACCTTGCATCTGACCTTGGAACTTCTAGACAGTTGTCTAGCAGTAATCAAGGAACAGTCTCTTGATATCTCCTCGAGCAGTGTACTAGCTGTTGGGATTAGACATCATTAATGAGCTGTAATCATTTTTCCCTCTAAACGTGTTGACTTGGTTTTTGTGCTAAACTCTATTTTGTGTGTCGTTTTGCATGCGCCCTAATTTGGGTATTTAAACACATTCATTTCACACATTGCACACTTTTCACTCTCACGCACCCTTAAACCTCAGCTCTCTCAAGGCATTCCTGCAAGCATTCTTCATCTTCATCTCAGTTTTCAACAACATCATGGATGCTCAACAACAAGCTGTCTACAACTTCTCTCAACAAATGGATTCAAGCGAACAAGCTCCAAGTTCAAGCAACCCAAACCCAGCGGTTACCGGTGTAGTCACTACTCCCATCTACAAAGAGCCTCACATTCTTGATCGTGAGCCTCACATCAACCTTGCAACGCCATTTGAGAAGCTGGAAGTTCTATGTGAATCCTTGGTGGATTTTGACAACATGCGTAGAAACGACATTGATCTCACAGATGAACTCAAAAATCAAGGTTGGGGAAACTACTTCAAACGCCTATATGGTCCAGTTTACACAAATCTTGTGAAGGAATTTTGGAGATTCGATGACGCTGATGACCACTTCATTGTCTCCTATGTTCTGGGAGTCAAGATAGTGATAACTGAGAAGTCCATTGCTGCTCTTCTGGGCATGGAAAAAGATGGAGGCAGAAGAATCTACAACGTCAATCCTAGGGCAAAATACATGTCCCAAGAGATTAACCCAACAATCTTCAAGCAGAACGCAGAAGGCAACCCCTCCAAGAACAAGGAGCTACTTCAGAACCTCCGTGTTTGGCTGAAGATCATTCTGGGTACCATCCATCATCGCCCAGCGTCAAACTCCTCAGACTATATCAACACTGACCAGAAGTGCATTATGTACTGCATCCACAAGGGTCTGAAGCTCTGCCTTCCAGCACTTCTTTTCAAATATCTCAGAGACTCTGTGCGAGATACACGAAACCACATGAAGCCCAGAAACTACATTCCTCTGGGAATGTTAATTTCTGACGTTCTGATTGAAAGTCGTCTGGTGGACCACCTGTTAAAGCTCAGACTCATGGAAGACGTAATGATCGACACTGGAAAACCTATCAACGCCAAAAATCTGAAGAGCATGGGGATTATGGATCAGGTCAAAGTCAAACCTACTCTGGACACCTCCTGGGATGGTCTAAAAGATCAGAGGGAGATCCCCTATGGACTCTATATGTTCTCAAAGGAAGACCCCCGCAATGTAATCCTCTTCTATCTGGATAATCTGATGAAAGAAGGAGTGGATATCTCAGACTTCAACCTAAGTGATCTACCATATAAGGCTCCAAACTTCATGAAACATCCCCATGGACCCTCTGAAAAGGCGAGACAAGCGAAGAAGGCAAAGCTAGGAGAATCCTCCGGATCAAGACCTCTAGCACCTCTACATGAGCCTTCTGGTAAGTCAGTCTCTCTTGCTCCCTCTGCACAAACACATCCCATTGCTTCTTCTCTCCCTCAACCAACACCTATCTACACTCACTCAGACACCCCGCCTTCAACCACCAAAACATCTCAGAAATTTAATCATGCCACCACCACCTTACATCTTTCTGAAGCAGAAATGTTGAATGAAACCTCCTCACCATCTTCATCTTCTTCTCCAAAATCACCCCCTACTTCAACATCTCATCAGACAGAGAACACTCTGACCCCTCATCTCCCACTCTGGCCCAACTTCACGCTCAGACTCTGGCCTCACAATAGCCAACACAAACCCAACACCAACCTGACCCTGAAGTCACTTCACCATCCGCAGAACAACCAAACCCAACATCATCTGACCTTCAACCCCCTGAACCAATTACCTCTGACACACCCCCACCAAACACATCCGCTAAACCACAAACTCTCAACCTAAGCCCTCCCACTTCTCCACCTCCACCCTCTGAACCATAAAACACCCTGCCAACCCTAGAAGAAGCAATAGTGTTGTTTGCAGGAGCCTCAGTTGACAAGGTCAAGTCTCTGACCATCAACTCTGGCATCAGTGATGATCCTTCAGCTGTTACGACACACTGGAACAGAGTTATTGGCTAGATGACCTCTGAAGCCTTCAAACTGAAGAGCCTCTCTGAGCAAGTCAGAAACGACTTCATCAGAGATGCTGAAGTAAGACTACATGAACGCTTAGCCAGAGAAGCTGAGGAGCAGGCCAGAAAGGAAGCAGAAGAAAAAGCAAGGCAAGAGGAAATTCAACGACTTAAGGAAGCTGAAGCCAAAGCTCTAGCTGACGCTGGTGCTGCTGAAGCTGAAGCAAAAGTTGCTGCTGAAGCTGAAGCTAAAGCCGCTGCTGAAAATGAAGCTCATCGTGCTGAAGAATCTGCCAGCCGGGTAGAACCGGATGCTATGACTTAGGGGGAGTCTTCCACCTTTGTCCCTCTGGTTCTCAAGACTCTTGAAGATCTTCAGAAGGAGCAGAAGGAAGTCCGAGCTAGATTGGATCAACAGGATTCAGTCAACGTCAACATTCAGAATCTGCTGACCCAGCTGCTTCAGAGGATGCCTCCACCTCCAAACCCTTAGGCACCTAGGATTTTCCTTTACTGATTTTCTTGTTGCTCTCTGATTATGTTTGTTCTTGCTTTCTGCTGTTTGTGCTGTTTATCTGAATATATATATTTTTTGCCTTTCCTTTTGTTTGCTAAGTCTTTTTTATTCTGACAAAAAGGGGGAGAAACAAAAACAGCTCTGATGAAAACATATCTAAATCCTTTAGTACTCTGCGAACATTTTATTCAATAAAATGGTTCTAATCCTTTTTGACTTAGATATTTGCAGAAGAGTATCTAGAAACATCATATCATGGAAGCTTCGGTAAGAACTTCTGAACTCCCAGGCTTATCTCAGGGGGAGCTCACTTCTATCTGATCTGATAAATTCTTATCTCTAAATGTTTCATCTATAAACTAAGATTGTTTTGTCATCATCAAAAAGAGGGAGATTGTAAGAACAAAATTAGTTTTACAATAGAATTCCAGGATTTTGATGATAACAAAAGATGAAACCAAAAATGGCACCCTAACGAAATTTCTCTAAGTGTGCAGGACTCTGAACAGAAACAAAGGAATCTGATCACTTTATCAGATACAAACTCTTATCAGATATAAAGTACTAGAAGATCAAAAGCATCTGAAGAAGAAGTGCGCTCTAGAAGTTCTGACTCTGAGCAAAATAGGACAGCAGAATACCAGAAGCTCTAAACTTCCACTGGACTCAACTCTGATGATCTAAAAGACCAGTACTCTTAGAAGCTCTGACGTAACCTCAACGCAATCTCCGATTGACACAACCTCCGAGATAACGAAGACTCTGATGAAGATTCTCCAAATCAAGAAAGAGTAACGGAAAGAACTTCTTCAAATGGAAAGAAAGTATTTTTGGAAAGAAGTTATTCAGGGAGACAAATTGGTTATGGCAAGAAACACAGAAGTAATGACATTGAATGCTCTTCAAAGACCAATATTCTGTCATCACTCCAACGGTTCTTTCAGCACTATATAAAGGACAGCATACTTCAGTGAGAGACGCACAACAACGCACAGAAAATTCTTTACATTCTCTCTTAGTTTTTCACGAGTTGTTGCTCATACGTGAAAACACTTGCTTGCTCTTTTTGCCGTAATATTTGCTTACTCTTAGAAGCACTCTCGATTACAAATCTATTTTTGCTAAATTGATTTTGTTCCTCAAGTGACTCTGCGTAGTCTGTATACTTGGGAGGACTAAGAGATCACTCTCTTAGACGTTTGGTTGTATTAATCTTTCAAGATTAGTGGATTAAGTCCTTTTTAAAGGCGAAATCACCTTGGCCGGGTGGACCGGAGTAGCTGTGTGTTATAAGCGAACCAGTATAAAATTCTGTGTGTTCTTCTTTTGAAAAAGCGTTTATTTTCCAAAACAATTCAAACCCCCCTTTCTTGTTTTTCTCACCTTCAAAAGTGAGTGATCCCTAATTTATTGGCTTACTCCTAAATTCTATTACCACCCAGTTGTTGCCAACTGTACCACCCATGTGCAGTGCTAACAAACTTTGTCCTATTCTCTCTCTCTCTCTCTCTCTCTCTCTCTCTCTCTCTCTCTCTCTCCATTTCATACGTTTTCTCTCATAAAACTTACCATATCTACCAACTCTCCCCCCTTCAAAACTATCCTTGACCTCAAGGATGAAGGCTGGAAACTCAGTTCACATCTTTTCTGCCAACTCCCATGAATTCTCAAATTCAGGGAGATTTTTCCATTTCACCAACACTTCCAGTTCCCCTTGTTTATTTCGTCTATCACTTATCACTTTCTCAGGCATTGGTTCCAACTGCCACTCCTCATTCATGCAACTTGGTAGAGGTTGGGGTTCCACCACCGGGATTACAGCTTTTATAAGCAGAGATGCATGGAAGACAGGATGCACCTTAGAGCCCTCAGGAAATTTGAGCTTATAAGCCACAACTCCAATTCTTTGTATAACCTCATATGGCCCATAATACCTTGGACTCAGTTTCTGATTTAGCCTTTTTGCCAGTTTTTTCATCTTATAAGGCTGAATTTTTACGAATACCATATCTTCCACCTCATATTCCACTTCCCTTCTATGCTTATTTGCCTGGCTCCTTATCAAATCTTGAGCCCTCAACAACTGCTTTTGCAACTCCTTGATCATCAGGTTTCTTTCCATGGTCAGTTTGTTGACCTCATCTATAGCAGATCCAGGGATATCTCCTCTAATTAGCACTGGAGGAGCTCTTCCATATAATGCCTCAAAAGGAGTAGTTTTCAAAGATGCATGGTAATTGGTGTTGTACCAATATTCTGCCCATGCCATCCACTTAGGCCATTGCCTAGGCTTGAGCCCAGTCACACACCTCAAATAAGTCTCTAAGCATCTATTTACTACCTCTGTTTGGCCATCAGATTGAGGATGGTAAGCACTATTGTACTTCAATTTAGTCCCTTCCAGTTTAAACAATTCTGCCCATAAGTGGCTGAGAAACACTTTATCTCTGTCAGAAACTATGGAACTAGGAAATCCATGCAATCTGATCACTTCCTGAAGAAAGACTTCAGCAATACTCTTAGTTGTGTAAGGATGGCTGATAGGGAAGAAATGGGCATACTTGGTTAATATATCCACTACCACCATGACAGTATCTACTCCTTGCACTTTAGGCAATCCACTAATAAAGTCCATAGAAATGCCACTCCAGACTTGTGTGGGAATGGGTAATGGCTGCATAAGCCTCTTGGTGTCAAAGTTTGATACTTATTTCTTTGACACACTTCACATGCCTGGACATACTCCTAGATTCTCTTCCTCATGCCCTCCCAATAAACAACACTAGCAAGCCTTTTGTATGTCCTTAAATACCCTGAATGTCCCCCAACTGCAGTATCATGGAATTCATTCAGAATCCAAGAAATCCTAGGTGAATTTCTGGGAATTACCACCCTTCCTTCATGATACAATCTCCCTCCTTTTAACTGAAACCCCTTCTGGCTGGCAGGGTCTGAAATTAAGGTTTGCACAATACTTCTCAATTTATCATCCTTCCTAATCTCCTCTTCTAACCCTTCCCAGGCTTCACACTGAATGGTGGTGATGTGGGCATACTGCATATGTCTAGACAGTGAATCAGCAGCACTATTTTCTTTTCCTGGTTTGTACTTCACTTCAAAGTCAAACCCTAAAAGTTTGGATAACCACTTCTGTTGTTCTCCTCCCATGATTCTCTGCTCAGTGATAAACTTAAGGCTTTTTTGATCTGTGTGAATTTTGAAATGCCTTCCAAGTAAATAAGGCCTCCACTTTTGAATTGTAATGACTATAGCCATCAACTCTCTCTCATATACAGATTTCTGTTGAGCCCTATCAGATAGTGTTTGGCTCATGTAACAAATAGGTTTTCCTCCTTGCATTAGGACAACTCCAATCCCTTGGCCTGAGGCATCAGTTTCTACAACAAATTCTTTATCAAAATCAAGCATGGCCAAAATAGGGATAGTAGTCATATCCATTTTCAACTTCTCAAAAGTTTCTTGAGCCTCACTACTCCATTTAAAACCATCCTTCTTGAGCAGTTGTGTTAAAGGCCAAGCAATTTTTCCATAGTTCCTCACAAACTTCCTGTAATAGCCAGTGAGTCCTAAAAAATCCCCTCAACCCTTTCAAATTTTTAGGTGTAGGCCATTTAAGCATATCTTCTATCTTTTTTGGATCTGCAGACACTCCTTGTCCAGAAATAATATGCCCTAAATATTCAATCTCCTTTTGGCCAAAAGAACACTTTTTCTTGTTGGCATATAGCTGCTGATCTTGCAATACCTTTAAGATCATGGTTAGGTGGTCCTTATGTTCTTCTTTGCTTCTGCTGTAGATTAGAATGTCATCAAAAAACACTAAACATAATTTCCTAAGGAAATTAAAACCTCATTCATCAGGGCTTGGAATGTAGAGGGGGCATTTGACAGTCCAAAAGGCATCACTAGATATTCATAGTGGCCTTCATGAATTCTAAAAGATGTCTTTTCTATATCTTCCTCTTTCATTCTAATCTGGTGGTAACCAGATTTCAAATCCAGCTTAGAAAAGATAACAACTCCACCTAACTCATCTAGCAATTCCTCAATTACAGGAATTGGAAACTTATTAGGAATTGTCACCTTGTTTAAGGCCCTGTAATCAGTACAAAACCTCCATCCTCCATCTTTTTTCTTTACCAATAAAACTAGGCTTGAAAAAGGACTTGTACTATGCCTAATAATTCTAGTTTGCAACATTTCCTTCACTATCTTCTCTATCTCATTCTTTTGGAAAAAAGGATACCTGTAAGGTCTGAGATTAGGTATATCAGCTTCATCCTTGAGCCTAATCGCATGATCATGCTTCCTTATAGGAGGTAACCTAGCAGGGAGGTTGAAAACCTTCTCAAAAGATATCAACACTTCTTCCCATTCTGTCAGTTCTGGGGACTGCTCCTCTGCCTGCAGACTCTGTAGGAAAAATCCCATGCCTTCATTATGCAAAGCTTTTATCATAGCTTTCATGGAAGCTTGTTTGGTGCACAAAAACGGACCACCCTGTATATTATGCTTTTGTCCTTCAGACGCCCATTTCAGGCTTAACTCCGCAAAGTTTGCTTCAATATTACCTAAATTGGCCAATCAATCCATCCCCAATACCATATCAGTCCCCCCTAACTCTATCATGAAATGTTGGTTAAGTTCCACCCCCTGCATCATAAATCTCAACCCTTCACAGATTCCCTGATATTTGACTCTTTCACCATTTCCCACCTCAATTACATAAGGGGGAGTTTCTACCAACTTCAATCCCATCTGTTCTACTAGTTTGGCATCAATAAAGTTACTTGTTGCTCCTGAATCAATTAGGGTTACCAGCTTCTTCTCCATCACAGTCACCATCATTTTAAAATATTTATTAGAAGTAAATCCTTGTTTACTTTGCATCGACAATTGTAGAGTTTTGAATTCTTCTTCTACTTCCACCAGTTCTTCTGTTTGAACCCCTATTCCCCCTGTTTCTTCTTCTTCATCACTACTATTCTCACACAATTTCAAGCTCATATGCGTGAACTTACAGATATTCTCCCTATTCCACTTGTCTCCACACTTACAACACAACCCTTTTTTGCTCCTCTCTTCCAGCTCTGCAGGATTCAATCTCCTACTCTTGTATTTCTCATTTCCCCCTTCCTTCTTAAATCCTCCAAAGTCTGCAGGATCTTTGAGTTTTAAGGGTCATCCTCTATCTCTCCAAGAGCCACCCTTCTTAAGCAGCACATCATTTTTCTCCTCAATGAGTAAAGCCTTGTCCATCAGTTCTGTTAGGCTACTAACATTTCAAATTTCTCCATATACTCTACAACTGACCCTCTCTGTTTCAGGCTTAACAAGGGTCTCAAAGGATTGTGCAGTAACCCAGGTTGGAACCTTCTCATCACAGCCACTTTGAACTCTTCCCAAGTCTTCAATGGTGCCTGCTCCTCCCACCATTGATACCAGTTCAAAGCTTTGTCTTCCATGGCAAGTACAATTGCATCTAGCTTGTCACGCATCCTCACCCCATTGAGGTGAAAATACCTCTCAACCCGAACGAGACACCCATACGTATCCTCTCCTTTGAAAATCGGAATTTCCAACCTTCGTCTGCTTCCCATGGAACGAGATATGTTTACACCATTATGACGGCGGTTCCTAGGTCTGGATTCACACGATATCGTGTTCCTTCCGCTTCTCTCATCTTCTTCGTCGGATCCTCCGTGATTCCGACCCGGTTGCTCTTGAATCAGCTGGCGTATTTGCTCCACCGTGCCTTGCGGTCTTGCTTGCTGCTCTATCACCAGCTGTCTAATATGCTCCATCATCCCTTCAAAATTGTTCATTCTCTGCTCCACGGTATCTACTCGGTTTTTCATGATGCTTCTCGTAATGACCATCCACAGTGAAACGAAACCAAGGCTCTAGATACCAAATTGATAGGTTCAATTTAGTATCTTAAGTAAAGGGAATAGTAAGTACAAAAAATAGAGTAGGAAAGTTCTGATTTTTATTGATGAAAACTAGAGTTCATATGGGATCTAGTTATACAAAGCAAATACATAAAAGTTGCAAAAAGCTGCAGAGAAAATAGAAAGCAAATAGAGGCACTTAGAGAGGTCTGTACTCTCCTAGGAGGATATTCTCCACTCAATTTCTGCCTACCACCACAGAGTGAGTGCTCCCTCATTTATTGGCTTACTCCTCAATTCTATTACCACCCAGCTGTTGCCAACTGTACCACCCATGTGCAGTGCTAACAAACTTTGTCATATTCTCTCTCTCTCCACTTCTTATGTTTTCTCTCATAAAACTTACCATATCTACCAAACACTAAGCATGACAAGCAACTAACCTCAATTCAATTCATACTCAAATTCATTCAAACATTTGCAATGCAGTAGGAAATTCATTGAATGAGCTCATCATACTAACAGTTTTGAACAAAAGTTCAAAGTTAACTAAGTTAACTATAATTCTGCAGCAACTGACCATAGCAATTCAACTCAAATCAACAATATCCATGGCAACAGTTCAATTCACTCTAATGGTTCAACCATGGCCCAACTAACTCAATAACAAGACCCATTCATTCAAGTAATACAATAAGAGTGATTAACTTCATAATAATCCAAGTCATGATCCTAACTCCTGAAAAAATTAAATAACCTAGTTCTTTTTTATATATTTCACTAACATCAATCTAACTAACTCCTAACATATTTTCAATCACAACTAACATTCCTCACTACTCTAACTTCAAACTATAATAACTAATTGTCAATTTTAATTCATTAACAGAGTTAATACTCTAACTAACTTTGCTCTTGATTAGACTAACTTCAATCTATTCTAACAACTGACCTAATCCATAACTGAACTGCCCTAACCTCTGCCCTAAACGGTTACAATCTAATTCCACTTCACACTCTATATAATCAGGACTCCACTTTCATTCTCAACAAAACAATTCATTCTGCAATTTCACCCTCAATTAGTCTCCCTTTGAATTATCAATCTCATCACTCTCAACCACTCTTCAATCCCACACGCAACCACAATAACACAGAGCAACACCAAATTATCCTACAACCTACTCGTAGAAAAAGAAGAAGAAATAGAAGTGCAAGAAGCAAGGAATTGGATATTTGCTTACCTGATACATCTCTGGTATTTTCTCTCTGCATCATCTTCTCCAAAGCAAGCTTCAAAGCTCCCTAGGGTGAACCTAGACCCTGCAGGTTGGTAGCTCCCTCCATTTCTTCATCTTTCATCTCGAATTGGTTACCAATATTTAGAGGACATTTAGTGGAATCAAAACCCCAAGGTTGTGTGGCTTTATTCCCCTCCGTTTCAATTTAATTTCACTTTCTTAGGATCTAGGATTCTTCAAGGTTATGGTTCGGTTAAGGGGTTTCATTGCATTTCAGAGGGAATTGGTTATAGAGTAGAAGAGATGAGGTAGATAGGGTAGATATGGTGGTGGTTTGAGGTGCATTTGGAATGCTCCTCCGCCTCCGGTGCGGTAAAGCGATTTCTGGTGAAGAAGAAATTGAGAGAGAGGTCTGAGGTGAAGAGAAATGAGTTGAATACGATAGTCTCAACTCTCCTATCTTTGCTTCGCATTAGGCCTCAGGCACCCTAGGCCCAAGGGCCTTGCTATCCACATCTTGCTTTTTCTTAGACACCCCCTGCCAAACACAATCAGCAACAACAAACTAGTGGGCCTTATCTGTCTAATCCCAATACCTCTTGCTGAATCCATTCCCCCTGGATAACATACTCCCTGCCTCTATATTTTCTTTTTTCCTTTTTATTATTCATTTATTTTTTGTCATTTTTAACACTTCTTAATCAATTCAATGCATGAATAGTTATTTCTTTCCCATACATTTTAATGTCATTTTTCACATTTTATTTTAAAAAATTCCATGATAGTACTTAAATAGTAGTTAGATTTTAATTGATTTTACTCATTAATCCACTTCTTGATAAAAATCATACATGTTAGCAAATAATCAAGATTAATTTTAGATTTAATTTTCAATTATAATTTTGGAAACTACTACACCATGTAATATTAGATTTTGATTAGAATTTTTGTTTTAAATTTAGAAACTACTAGGTGTTAACATTGTATTTCCTTCATGATTTTAGTCATTTGATTTAAAAGTTCTTGTGCTTGTAATTCATAGCTTGATCATATCCCTGATTTATTGAGTTGATCAAAAAAGACTTTGATCAACTAATCATTTGACATATGTCTGATTCCCCTGTCTAGTCAAGTGATCATAAGCCTCTTGATCACTTGATAGGACTAACCCTCTGTATTGGCACTACACTGGACCTTAAGTCAATTCAAGTTTCACACTCAGGACTTTGAAGACTTTGGACATCAAGATGGGATAAATGCTTAATCCATCAAGGACAACAAAAATATTCACCTTCAACACTTGTCAGTCATGATACGAATAGTGAGCCACGAGCCTTAAGCAACATAGAATAATGGGAGGGAATACTCATATCCTTGCATAATCGACTTCCTTACCTTTTTTTCTCTTTCCCTGGGTTTTATCGATATTTTCCCTTTCCTTTTGGAACAAATGAAGTTTGGTGGCGACTATGTTGTATCTTCGAGTGTGCGATACGCTCAGGTATTTTATGCGGCACGACAAGTTCTTTCTTTTTCTTTTCGTCGACGTTACTGATTTAAGCCTGCTTTCTCAGGGTAAGAAAACAACAAAGGCCTCTACTTCTGCAAGTCCATCAAGGATAAGATATCTAGACGATGACTCCAAGGACGAGTCCTTTGATGAAGAGATTTTGATTTGTATCCTTTACTCTGTCTTGACTAGGTTTAACCTTTACTAATATTGTCAAACCTCGTTAGTCTCCCCATAAAGAGAGCGATTTCGACATCGGTAAATGCCAACAAACTTCTCCCATTCCTCCATCACAACCAACAAATGCAGGCATCCACATTGCTAAGACCAGTATTGCACCCTCATAGGCAAACATAACCCATGGTAAAGCTTCTATCAGGAAGAAGAAAAGGGTAGGGCGTGAGGCTCTAACAATATTCAAAGATGATGGTATTGAAGAGAGTGCATTGCCATCTATGAAGAAAAAAAGAGTGGTAACACCTCCCAGCAACCCATTCAAGAAGCTGAAACAACGCTTTCGAATCCCCATCCAGACACTACACAAATAACTTTGCCTTCTTACTCTCTAATTGGTAATGTTGAACCATACTAATTAAAATTGTTTTTGGAAGCCGTATGACACTAACCCTGAAGCCCCTCAGCCTCAGCTAAATTAACTTAACTGTTATAGTAGGGATTCAAGCATAAAATGCACAACACCTTTATCGACCACCCCTTATGACAACTTGTACAATGGCACTAGGAATGGTAAGGTAACCGACCAAGCAAGGCCAGTTGGTGGTTGGATGATGAATCCCATTTTGGAGACTACTGAAAGTCCAACTATCGAGTCTCTGGCTATTAGGCAGGATCGAGGAACAACTTCCCCCACTCACCCAACCAACCAGGCTAGAGGTCTGATGCTGAAAGCTCTTATAAGACCATGTCCCCCATAAGGAACTCTAGGGGGGCTCATGTTGGGACTCTAAATGTTAATGTAACCAACCATGCACAACCACTTGCAGGGTCTCCAGGTCATGATGGCTTTCAGGAGTACACTCACTCCTTTCCTACTCTAGGGTCTATGTCTCGATCCCAAGGAAGCTTTAGTGAAGTGTCCACCTCAACACTGGATGCCTCAACAACTACTGGTAAACAAGAGAACCCCGTCGAGGCTTTCAAAATACTCGTCGATAGCCATGACGGTTCCTCTAATTTATCTCTCAACTCACCTGGAGGTTAATTTGACAATTTTGATGAATTGTTTGGGCAGTTAAAATCCAAAATTGTTAACTTGGATCTTCTCCAAACTATCAAAGAGGATCCAATTACTTTGCTCGAGATCCAAGGTTTTGTTGTGAAACTAAGCCAACCATAAGTATCAAGACCGATTATTGATATTGTGTTGGGCTTCGAACCTCTGCTTGAGCAGGTTGTCCAAGTTGTCAGGAAGAAACAAGAAAGTGACACTCGTATCGAGCTGTGAGCCGGTATTCTGCACGAACACCAAGGCTTGGTCTTTGTGTCTCAAGCTCAAGTTATTAAGTTATAGGAAAAGGCTAAAGCAAAGAATAAATTGGCAAATCTAGATGTTGATTTCTTAACCTAGACCTAACAAATGAACTAGCTGGAGCTGAAGATCGAGGAAGCAGAGAGAGAGAGAGAGAGAGAGAGAGAGAGAGAGAGAGAGAGAGAGAGAGAGAGAGAGAGAGAGAGAGAGAGAGAGAAATTGAACGCTTTTGACCTAGATTCCGTCGACCAAAAGCTTGTTGAGACTGCCAATATTGGTCTAGAATGATTCAAGGCTATTAAACACTAGAAGCCAAAGTGGAGAAATTGAAGGATGACGACCTTCAGATTGATAGAAAGCTCGAGCGCACAAAGCTACGCTTCGAAGAGTTGAGGAACAAGTTGTAGTCTTTTGGCTGATATCATTTGTATTTTATTTGTTTTCTTGTATTTTATATTGCACTTCCTACTTTGTAAGGCCTAACATACTTTTATGTCGATATCTTTATTTCTTGTAAGATAGGTCTATACTTTTTTAGGTATCTCCCATTTACTCGTAATATTCGATCGTCAAAACTTAACTCCTCAATTTCATAGTCTTTATTTGAAAATAGCTGATTAATTTTAAATCTTCCTTCCTAATTTGGAGACCATTTCCCTAAGGTTTTGTCTCTTTGATCCATAGATAATTTTACCTTCCACGCGTAATCTCTGGCCGCAAAGACTTTCAAGCTGACCTTCTTATTATAGGCTTTAGTTATGCTCTATTTTTGTCTAATTAGAACGTCTAAAGCGATCAACCTTTGCTTGTCTAGGTCGACAAGTTCATCCATCATTATGCTCTAATAATGATTTGTATGGATTTCTCCCTTCCTTTGAATTCTCACTGACTACAAATGTATTTCTGCAGGCAACACTATGTCATGCCCAAAGGTTAATCTAAAAGGCGTGGCATTATTTTCCTCTTCAGGGGACGTTCGACAAGCCCAAAGTGCTTGGTCTTGCTTCTTATGTCAATTCTTTGGGTTTTGGCTTACATGTTTCTTAATCAGGCTAATTATAACCTTATTTGTAGTCTCGACTTGACCATTTGCTTGAGCATAATAAGGAGTAGAGGTCAACAACTTAATCCCTGATCTTGAGGTGAACCTAACCATCTTCTGTCCAATAAACATTGATCCTTGATTTGTGGTTTTAGTTTTAAGGATCCCAAATCTAGATATTATGTGACTTTGGATGAAATTAATCACCACGTCTTGGTCGACATTTACCAAAGGTATTGCTTCAAACCACTTGGTAAAATAGTATATGACTACCAAAATATATATGTGAGACTTAGACAACGTCGATCTAATCTTTCCTATAAAATCCAAGCACAAACTTTAAATGGCCAAGGTTTTATTATTGCATGTAGCTCACTGACTGCGACATGCTGAATTCCTACGTGCTTTTGACATTCTTGGCACCCTTTGGCAAATTCTATGCATTATTTCAACATGGTAAGCCAGTAGACTCCTTGTCGAAATAATAACCACTTCATTTTTGTGGTATGCTTGATGGGCACCATAAGATCCACTATGTGCACTAAATATTGCCAAGTAGGCCTCATTTTCACTAAGGCATTTAAGAAAAACTCCTTCAGGAGTCTTTTTGAATAACTCATTACCCATGACAACGTAACTTAACACACTGTATCTGATCTTTTGATCTATTATTCCCGTTGGATCTCTTAAGAACTCTATGATTTATTTCCTCCAATCGTCGTTTAACAAATTATCAAAGGAGAAAATTTCGAAAATTTTGGGATTTAGGTCTCCCAATTATTCTACCCCCACTAGTTTCGTCTTTGACAATTCTAGAGCTAATACACTGGTCGAGATCAACTTGTCTATGACCTCAATCAGTTTTTCCAATTTTCTTTAGATACCCGATACCCTAAAGCAATATGGACCAAATGATTGGCCTCCTGATCTTCAATTTGTGGCAAATGTTTAATGTCAACCATGTCAAACTTCTTCAACAATGAGTTTGCTTTGACAAAATACATCAATAAAGTACCGTTAATTCATTTATATTCCTTTGTCAATTTCCTCACCATTAGTTTTGAATCTCCCTTAATCTCGACTCTTGTTGCCCTAAGGTCTAACAAGATAGAAAGACCAATTATTAAGGCTTCATATTTAGCCTCATTATTGGAGCAATGGTCGTTAATTTTGAATTTGTACTTTGTTGGGATCCCCTAAGAAGAGATAATTAGGATCCCAACATCAGTTCCGTTAGAGTGACTGGAACCGTCAAACTAAAACTTCCATGCCAATTTCTCGACATAATTTTGTGCTACTTCCGTTATTGGAGGATCTATTATGAAATTCACAACAACTTGAACTTTCATGGCTCTTAGCGGTGCATATGTTAAAGAATATTCAATTAGGTCCAAAGCCAATTTTCCTATTCTACCATGTGAAATTGGCTTCGATAACATATGTTTTATAATGCCAAAGTGTGAGTAAACAAACACATATGTCAATTTTATATAGTATTTCAACTTCGAACATACAAAATACAAAGGCAAGCACAACTTTTCTATCAAGCTATACCTAGTTTGTTCATCAATTAGCACTCAACTAAGACAATATATTCCTCTTTCGACGCTATCATCATCTTCTTGGGCTAACATACAGCCTATTATTGAATCTGGTGCATAAATGTACAATTTCATGCTCTTGTTTCTTATAGGGGTAATAACACAAAAGGCTTCGACATGTACTATTTGATATCATTGAATTCTCTTTGATGTTTTGGTTCCCATCTGAAACCTTCCTCCTTTTTCAAACGTGGCAACAATGTGAATACATTTGTCTTTTTGCTTAGGTTCAAAATAAACCTTCTCAAGAAGTTGATCTTTCCAAGTAGAGATTGTAGCTGCTTCTTGGTTGTCAGATGCTCCATATTAAGTATAGCCTTCATTTTGTTATGATTTATCTCGATTCCCTTCTTATGAACCACGAAACCTAACAAGTCACCCTTTGATAGATTGTGCCAGCATTTTTAAGTCCAAAAGGCATCACTACCCACTCGTAAGTACCCAAAGCTCCAAGACATTGAAAAGCCGTCTTAGCCATGTCTTCCTCTACAATAAAAATTTGGTTATAACCTGAGTAACCATCTAAAAGACTCAAATACCTAAAATTAGCCTCTGAGTTGACTAGCATTTCTGCCACTGACATTGGGTGTTCGTTTTTTGGAGTGGTTGCATTTAAATACCTAAAGTCAATACAGACCCTGAGAGTGTCATTCTTTTTAATTACCGGAATATTGTTGGCTAACCACTCGATGTGCCTTGCAGGTCTTACAAACTTATTTCGCAACAATCTTTCGATTTTTGACTTGATTTTTGACATAAATTCTGGCGCAAACCTCCTTGGAGTTTGTTTTACAGGCTTCTTATCAAGCTTGATTGACAGTTTCAACTCTACCAATTCCCGACTAAGTCTCGGCATCTCATGGTAATCCCATGTGAAGTAATTTTTGAACTCCTTCCGCATCACGATTAGTCCTGCTTTTAGGGTTGAGTCGAGTTTGACACTTATGTAAGTTGGATTTTTAGTCAACTCGTTCCCCATATCAATTTCTTCCAAAGGATCCCGAGCTTGCATCCTTTTGGTCAAAGCAAGTGGGTATTTCTCAAACCTCAAAGGCTCTTCATCATATATGCAGTCGAGTATGCGGCTTTCTGAAGCCATTTCTTACTCATTTTGGTCAAATTCAAAATTTTCAAACTGGATGGCTTCGACAACCATCATTTCTTGTGATTTGGCCTCTAAGGCCGCTTTTGATTTTTTTCAACCATGTAGGCCGAAATCAGAGCCAAGACACTCGATTAAGACATCTTCATTGTCTGATCCATACCATATGGTATGTCCACCGATGGTCTCATACAAGTAAAGCTATGTAAATGGTGCAACTTCACGGAGTAATATGCATCAGCACCCTTAAAATCGAAGTCGTTTCCTGCCGATAGACATGGAAAAATATTCGCCAATTATTGATCAAAATTCCTCTTGTTGACATGATTCAATTTTGCATGAAAAAATATTTGATCGGCCTCAATATGATCTATGATCCCGTCCGACTTCCATATCGTTATTCTTTGACGCATGGAGGATGGAAAACACCCAACTCTATGGATCACTTCTCGACCCAAGAGCAGATTGTAATTTGCTTTGGTTGAAATTACAACAAACAACATAGGTTGAGTTGTGGTCCCTACAACCATATCCACTTGGATTACACCCAATGGCATGCTGGTTTTTCCCTCATAATTGGATAATACCATGTTGTTAGATTTCAAGTCAGTGTCTTACTTGCCAATCCTCTTAAGTAGGGAATGTGGCATGACATTGATGTAGGCTCCACAATCAATAAGAACCTTGTTAACCCCGACACCTTCTACTTTGGTCCTTATGTATAAAGGCTTCATATGTTGTTGCATCAATATTCCAGGCCTTTCGAAGATGGCCTTGTCCTCGTTGATTGAGCCATCGTGCATCACATAATATCATAAAGGCTTATGTGTATCCATTTCTTTGGCCAACCCATCCTTCTATTCAGTTCCCTTAGTAACTATATCATATTCCAATGGAAGCACTGATATCATATTACATATGATATCCAACTCACCCTTCTACATAGAGTTGAAGTCGTTACTATCCATCTCCTTGTCCATTCCTACGGAAACTTTAGGTTTTTATTCGACCACTGGCGGTAGTAGAGGAAACAACCTTTGTTTTATAGGCTTCTTCGTCTTTTGTCCATCGGCCAAAGACTGGGCACTGCTCTTCTTACTCACACTTCCAACTACATAGGCAAACTTTTTGTTTTGTTGGTGCCTTCTCCATTGAGTGCGTGTAGTGTGGTTCTTCCCCATGTAGTGTTTTGAAATATGTGAATATTTTTTGGAAGTTTGGGAATTGTCAAGGTAAGAAGATCCCCCACCAACTTCGATTTTCTTCCATTTCCCTTTCTCAGCGGCTGACCTCCTATTTACGCTGAAAAAATGGTAAACAACCGTTGGTCTCCGACTACGGGTTACTTGCAGGATCAACCAGTGAATCCTAGGACATAATGCAAAATAACTGTTTAGTTTTTGTTTCTGTGTTTTCACATAATCGCTTTTGACTTGGTCGGAAAAAAAATTCAAGTACTTGTAAGAAAAAAGAGGTAAACCGTCGACTTTGACTAAAAGGAATGTTTAAAGGAATAGGTAGAAAAACTATAAATGCTTAGTAAAGTAATTTAAATGATATCGAATTAAATAAAACGAAACAAGGATCGAGAAGGTAAAACTTAGCAACTTTTCATTGAAAGTAAAGAATGGTAATTCAACTATTCTTACATTCTCTCAACAAGTTACTTGTTTCTCTATGCGCTAATACTTTGAGTTTATTTAGTGAGATTTCTATAAAATAATGAACACCCTTAATTCAACATAATGAACTCCTATATATACCAGTATAAAATAACTTCTCCTAACGTCTCTATCTTCAAACAGGTTCCATATGCAAACTGCTTCTAACAGGTTCATATAGTCATGGACCTTAGTCGGATCTTCGTCATGCAACGAGCGACCCATTTTATGACAAGATTTACGAAAAATGTCTAATCTAGATGGATTCCTCATGTTATCCATTCAAGGTGTGTACTTTGGGATCTAACACTACACAACTTCAAAACTTAAACTTAGGGTTTTCTCAAAGCTCAGGTACAGAGCTTCGCTCAAACGACAATTCTCAAACCCATAGATGAATATATACATAAATGAATAAAGTATAATAAGGCAATATAATAATAAAGCATAAAAACATAAGAAATATAAACAAATCCAACATTCATCACAAATCTAACTAAACTAGGTTCGACTCTTTAGATGATCCCCGATAGAGTCGCCAGTTAGCGCGCGCAAAAGTCACCCAAGTGAACAAGCGCTCAAAATACAACAGATTTGCCACCGAAGTTTATTTTTAAATGGGAAAACATCAATAAAACCCTAAAAGAACAAAAATATAACCGTCGCAACCAAATTTAGGTTCTAGAGTCGATTATACGTTGGGAAGGTATTAGCATCCCACACATCTGTTGTAGTCAACGGGAATCGTTTAATTAGCTTTGCAAATATGAGTGTTAGCTTAAGTTATTTGATTTCTTCTAATTACTAAAAGTATGTGTAATACCCCAAAATTTACCCTTCATTTTTCTTGGAAGCATGGGATTGTGCCTTACATTTCATTAGCATCATACTAGGTCATACTCATTGCGTACTGCATTAGTGACTTGGAAATCAGGGTTTGATTGACCACTCCTTAACCAGAGGGAGCCCACACAAAGCAGGATTGAGAATTGGACTTCATTTTCCAAGCATACAAGTCTTAAGGGTCTCAAGGAGGTCCAAGTGTCTTGTTATGGTCCTCAGTTCATCAGTGGAGAATTCAGAGCTCTTAGAATGTACATATGGATTTAATCAGAAATTAGGATTTCATGGATACCTGCAACAGGCAATGTTTGGTTGGAAGTAAAGGGGGATCATTCATGTCATGACTAGAGAGGCATCTTGGCCTAGGAAGATTCACAATTATCTCAAAAAGATCCATTGGCAATCAGTGCAATCAGTTCCTGATCATTTTTGCCCTAAACTAGGGTTTGGTATAAAATTAGTCTATTTCTGATTCCTTGGGTGAAACTCTTTTCCATGGCCCTCCATATGTCCACAAGGGTCTACATACAAAAAATCAGCTCTTTATTTGAGCCAGAGGTGCTTCAATTGATCAATGGAGTCTGGAATCAGGCAGTTTGGGAAAAGTCAATTGTGGGGCCAGAAAAGTCAACTCCTGACATTTTGAAAGTGGAATCTCAAAATTCATGCCTAAGGAGCCTACATGTGAAATTTGATCAAGGTTGGATCATGGATTCATCATTTAATCAGGAATTGGAAAAGTTACTAAATTTGGAAATAGTTGACTTTCCATTTAGGGCAAGTTTTCATGATTGTTGCACCCACTTTAAGCCCATTTTCCATCAAGATGCAAGCTCCATTTGAAAATTTCTCCAACATGAAAGTTGTTCCTATTGTTCCAAGATTTCTAGAGATATAAAGTTTGTTCCATTTGGATTAGAATTGAGAAAGTTATGCTTGGTCAAATTGAGACATTATTTTAGGACACTTAGAAAATTTTCTAAGTCCAAAATCTGCAAAATTTGTCAAAACTTCTTGGCCAGATTTCTTGCATTTCAAGGCATCTTTTGAAAATACTTTCTTCATGAAAATTTTACCTTTCCATGTCCTCTTTCACACCTTTTTGGAATCATCCCATTTGGATCATTGGTTTGGGAGATGCACTCATCTAAAGTTGGCATCATGAACTGAATTTCCAGGCAGCATTTAGGCCAAACTGGCCCAACCTGTTGGCATGATGAAACCTGCACTTTATGGTCATTTTCACCTCTTTCCACTCATCATTTCAATTTGTGTTCAACATGAAAAATGTTAAGCTCCATGCACTCTTCCTACTGTTTGCATTGCCTTGTCATTTGGTCATGTATTCATCAAGATACAAGGTCACAAAGTCACCCTGTTGGATTGTTTCCTTGCCAAACCAAGACAACCAATAAAGCTGCAAAATCGACCAACCTTTTTTCTTTACCTCATTTGGCCATGTGCTTTTGTTTCACTCACTTGACCTTGGCCAAAACAAGAGATCTTCTAATACACCTCACTTTTTGCATTGCATTTTGCTCATAAACCAAACCAAACATTGCAAGCCCATTAGCCACTTTAAATCCAACATATATAAACACAAGAAACCCTAATCTGAAGGGGGTGGCTGCCATTTTCGAGTTAAGCAAGAGCAAGCAAGGAAAGGAGAAAAATATCCATTTCATTACTCTTCCATTGCACAAGCATTAAAGCCTCTTCCTTCTTCCTCCATTCCTCTAATACCAAGAGGCAGTGGACTGTTTTCCACTAGGTAAGCTCTCTAATCCATTCCCATGATTATGGCTTTGCTCATTTCATGCTCATACCATGCTTACCATGTTCATGCTATGCTTGCTCATTATATTTTCCATGTTCATTCCATGTTTGTTCATCATATTTACATGCTTGCTTTATGTTTTTTCCCATGTTAACAATATGTTATGCATGCTTATAAAGCCCTCAACATGAGGCATTGCTATTAAGTTTGAGTTTTGTGACATTATTTTCTGTTGTAGCCGTGTGCATGTGACCACCTTGTTGTCCACTTTTCACCATGTTTAAGTTACCATTTCATTTGAAACAAAATACCATGGTGTTCTACTCATTTCGCACTTGAACTTTGCTTTTTACTTCATCCCATTTGGTGAACTGTAGCATGAGCACTTTGTTGTTGAAAATGAGCGAAGCATACTGATTTTCACAAGTACATTAGTGCATGGCCCTAGGGTTTTTATGTTGCATGAAGAAGACAAGACGTGTCACGCTGTAGGCCTTTAGATCGTGCGTTTGTCTTTTAATCTCGACCGTCCGTTCCTGTTTTGTCTTCTTATGACTTAAATCCAGCGTGACCGGTTGATGGCGTGTGACATGGTTTATTAAAATGTACATTTTAATTTTATGTCACGCCTGAATATTCATTGTGGGCTGGGCTTCATGCGCGCTTGCTCTTCACACACCACCCGCCTGGCCCATTAATCCACTCATTTTATTTTCTTTTCTTAATTATTATTTTTATTTTCTGTTTTGTTTTTTAATTAATAAAAATATTTTATTTATTCATAAAAATGCCAAAAAATATTTTCCACAATTCTTAATGTTTTATTTAATTTTACTTAATTTTTATTTTCATATTTATTTAATGTTAATATTTCATTTTAATTATTTATTTCAAGTGGTTCATATTAGCACATTTTTTATTAATTTTATTTTCATGACTTAGAATTATTTTTAGGTTCTGATTTTTGGGATGAGGGTTAACCAATGTCTCATGGTCAACCTGACCTTTTCTTGGAATTTTATTTCCCATTTTCAATTTATTTTGGATTTATTTTTGACCTAGTTTGCTTGGTTGACTTTTCATTTGACTTCTGTTTTATTTCAATTAATTTACATACCAATACTCATAATTTTTAAAATATTTATGGGGGATGATGATGTCCTGACCCCACCTTACTTAATTTAGTTTTTCATAATTTTCTTGATTAATTTACTATTTATTCCATATTTTTTTAAGTTGACTTGACTTGTCAGTTGACTTTTCTATGATCGATGTTTGACTTAGGGATTGCTTAGAGCAATTGAAGAGATCTTCTGATCCTCCATTGTTCATCTCATATGCCATGTACTATAGGCCTTTCATCTTGATTTTATTCGATCTTTGCATCATTTCCCGATTAAATTATTCAGTGATCCTTTGTGTGCATAGTTTCATTTGTCTGATTCATCTGATATTTTTTATACTTGTTTCTTTCATCCATGCTTCTATTGTTTGATTGCTTAACATGTCTATACTTATCATGCATTTCCTAATGCTTCATTATTTCATTCCTTAATTCTTTGATTTGATCATATACTTGATTGCTTATCTGATTGTTTGATAACTGTGGCCTACTTGTGTGATGTATGAGGCATATATTTTTGTTGTTTGATTGCCATGAACAATCCCCATTCATAACAAATGTACCCCTCTCCCATAAAGTGTATAATGTTTATTCTTTCATTCTTTATTCATCTGTTAATACAAGAATTAAAACGAACATCCGATAACCATTTCAAAACAAGATCAAAACCTCGATCCAACGTCGAGTAATCATTTTCAAAACTTAACATAACCAGCATGTATTCATCCATCCTTTGTAAGTCGATTGCTTCATGCATCGCCATTTCTCTTGTAAGTCAATTACTTCAGGCATCGCCATCTACCTGTAAGTCGATTGCTTCGTGCATCGCCATCTACCCTTATCCGTGGTTCCTCTCCTTGCTCCATCTGTTGACTCTTGTTCCGTTTAGGTAGCACCCATTAAGTAGAACCCTTTGTATGATAACATAGGTAGAATTCCCATATTCTTTTGTATGATAACATAGGTAGAATTCCTTTCTTCTTTGTATGATAACATAGGTAGAATTCCCTTATTCTGTGCATGCTAACATTAGGTAGATGTTCCCATTTGTAAATCCTAACACATAGATCCACATTGCATGACAACTCTAGGGCAGAGCTTCCCCACTTCTAGACCTTCCGTGCGTCTCCAATCCTGTGGCATGTCACTCCGTTCTATTGCAAAGAGGTAACTGCCTAAGACTCGATTCAGTGAGCTGCGACACCTATTGCTAGGACGTGAACACATTTCCCACTCTCCTTTGACACAACTGGTGTCCTCCTTTATAAGTCCATGTTCATATTGCAATCTTTAACCCCTAGTTAGTCGAACTACGACAACTCCGATTCTCATGTTCAGATGAGATACATAGGCACGAGATGCGACGTCTTGCCGAGTTTTTTGACTGACGACTACCAACTAATCCTTGTCTGCTTTCGCCCTGTAAGACCCCAATTTTGTCCCTAAGATCCCTCATGGCATCATAATATTGCAATTGCATAGCCTCAAGGATCATTGAGCATCTTGGTTCCCCCTGCCTTTGGGTGGGACTCTTTGCGAGTGGTTTGAGATCAACAAGCATGTTTGAATTGTATATCCTTGCTTTTCTCATTTTATTCACTAATCAAAAGCACAAAAATATGTCACTAACATCTTTTGGTTGTAGCTTGAGCAATCACAAGATCAAAAGCTTCAAGGAAGTCATTGGTCAAGAGGAGGTGGAAGCAAGCATGGTAATGGTTCCGAAAGCTCTCATCCATCAAATATGCCCCCCTAGTGTTTCAATTCATCATGTTTGATCAAGGCAAGTCAAAGGATTTGAGGTTTGTTCCCCAGAGAAGCCCTAATTCATTTGTGCATCACAATGCCTTGCTCATGAAGCAACCTCAGCCCATGGTCAAATACAATCAAGGGAAGTCATTTAACTCATCATTTCATGCATATTTGAACTCATTTGAGTATCCTCAATCATCAATTCATCAAGGTATGGGTTGTGGACTTGAAAAGTTGATCAGTCAATTCATCTGACTATTGTGAAATGCACTGAGACCTAACTTTTGGTGTGTTGGTCAAATGGAGATGGTTCCAAAAGCAAAAATGTTCTTAAGGACAATATGAACAACTTTCATGTTCATCAAAATTTTATTTGAATCTTGGAAAACCATCTTCCATTCCAATACATTATAGGTCATTTTGACTGAAACCCTAATTTTAGGTCAACTTCCCAAGGACATAACTCACTCATTTTTTATGATTTTTAGGAGAGATCAAATGCATTGGAAATATTAAGATGTCTACTTCAAATGTTATGTTGGACAAAATTTCAAAATCTCAAAGAAAATACATGTGATAATGCAATACATTATAGGTCCTTTTTGACCAAAGGCATTAAAAGTAAAAAAAGTCCAACTTCAAGTGCCCATAACTCTTTCATCAAAAATCCAAATGATGCAAAATTTAAGTCCATTTTTATTTCTTGAGAAGATATACAACTTTGATGTTGGAGGTTTTTTCATTTGGAACTTGCATCATCAAAACAGAAGGGCTTGAAAGTTGGCCAATTTTAGAAACTTTGCCTTGACATGTTTTGCACATCACCCTTCAAGCTCAAATTCCACTAATTTCCAAGGCCCAAATGAAATCTTTATCAACATGACATTTGTTCCTTATGCAATAAGATTTCCAACCATTACTCATAAGCTTGCATTTTGATTTTGGACATGGCATTTTCGAAGGCTTCAATGTAATAGTGCATTTTGTGAAAATCACTTCAATTGCCATGCATGATCCAAATATACCTCATTTGCACGTCCAAAACTTACATGATGATGATCAGCTGCCAAAACCAAGTGGAATTGGGCCCTCCATGCGCCTGTACAGGCCCATGCATGGAGGCCCTTTCCATTCATGCAAATTTGAAATCATGCATTCAGCATTGCCTTGCCTATAAATACATTGCCTTGCCCTCTCAATTCTTCAACCTGAAGGCGCCTGAAACTTTGTTGAATTGAATCCACACCCTCACACCAAAGGAACTCTCTCTTTTCTCTAAAAATTTCAGATCTAGAATTCAGTTTCCTCGACTATTTTCTTAGATCTAAAAGTTCTTAGACCTCTTCACCTTGATCCATTGAACTTCTGTTTTGATAAAGCAAGCAAGGTATCGTGCTCAATTCACCAGAACTCAAGCTTGCACTCTAACTGGTAATTTCCTCGATTCTCTTCATCCATGGACCTTTTTGCTTGGATCTAATGTTGGCTGAAGTCCTCTCAATAGAGGCATTTGATTTGTGTTTTCAATTTTGCAAAAACATGAAGTTCATGATGAACACCATCATACTTCCAGCTCTGATTTCTCCATTTATAGGGATCTAGAGTGGAAGTGCATGGCATAGGAGTGATGTACATCACTTCCTCTTTCGATTGATATATAGATCGCACGTTTTGGTTGCCTTTTTATTTTCTGCAACTTGGCCGGAATCTGGGAAGCTCGCCGGAGAAGATGAAGGCTCAGGTGGCTTCATCAGGTCCAGTTTGAATCTGGACCGTTGGATGTGATCTCCAGATTCAATCATAGCAATTGCTTGTTATGACCTTTTATTCTTTCCCATGTGGTGGCATTGACTGTGGTGTTACGTAAGCGCGCGCCTCTGGATCCTTGGATCTGCCAGCTCAATTAATGAGCTCAGATCCAAGGGCTCTCGTTTTTTTGCATTTTTCTAATTTCTGTTTTTATTTTGTTTATTTCCTTTTATTTCAAAAAATCATATCTCTCTCATTTTAATTCCAAAAAATATGGGACCAGTTGCATTATTTCCCAAATAATTTCTAGTTTCTATTTCTGATTTTTAATACTTTTTATTTTGTCATTTGATATTTTTTGTGAATTTTCTCTTTTCTGGTTATTTTGAATTCATTTTAAATAGCTTTTGATATTCAAAAAATACAAAAATATTTTCCTAACCTATTTGAATGATGATGGATCTATGAAAATATTCTCATCAATTTTTGAATTGATTTGAGATTTATTTGAGATTTTAGTTCAATTAGGTTATTTTTATTCATTTTTAATTGATTAAAAATAGTTTCTGACTTTTAAAAATGCTGAAATTTTTTGTCAAACTTTGTTTGACCTTGTTGAACTTAGGATAAATCACTTGGATCTTTCAAGGTTATTTTGAAGTGATTTTGAAGTTTGACCTTTCCATTTATTTTAATTCAAGTTTATTTTTAAGATTAAAAAAAATGCCAAAAATATTTTATTCTTTTCTTGACTTCCAATCTTCATCTCACTTCTGTTTTTGATTGTTTGACCTTGACTTTCAATGTTATTGGTCAACATATGAGGATTGATACATTTTATTCCATTTAATGCATTTTATTTTGTCATTTCCATTTCTCTTATTCATCTCTTTCTTTTTCTTCTTCTTTTTCTTTTTGATCAATGAATTGAAGGTCGATAAGTTAGCATTGATTAGAGGGATTTAACCTTCCTTGATTCAAATCTAATTCATCTTGATCAATTGATCAAGTGAATGGCTTTGCATTAAGGATAGGTTGTCTTTTAAATCATGCATAAGGCTTAAACCAATACAAGATCATTTCTCTTCTTCTTTTTGGCATGGCAAGTTGTTGGGACTTGATTCACTAATCAAGACTCCTAACTTGTGTTTGTTGCCTACATTATTATTGACCGACCTCAGATAGTTGTGACTTCTACATAAGTCCAATTACGATTGCTTAACATAGCGCTAAATTTGCCTTATGGCACACTAACTACTAACACTAACTATTGACAATTAACATTTACTTTATGCACTTTACTTTTATGCAATTTACTATTCTTGCACATATTATTCATTTGTTTTTTCCCTTTGCTCACTTGAGCAAATGTTTATGTTAATGCCATTTGCCTTTTGCTCATTTGAGCACGTAATTGTATATATATTATTGTGCTTGTGTTTTGTTTTGATTGTTGTGGACCAAATGTAAAGAAATGGACTTAGTTTCTAGGACTTTCCCTATGCAAAGAAATGGAGAATTAGACTTAGATTCTAGGACATTCCTTATGCAAAATTGGAGTAAAAGGATCTTAATGATAATGGAATTAGAAGGACCAACTCTCTAAACTCTCTCTTGTCCATTCTTATTTTACTTCATGGAGCTTTTGATGTGTGTGCTTTTGTGTTAGGAGTTTCCATTTGAGCTTAATTGGAGGACCATTGCCATGTTCATCCAAAATGGAAGAAACAAGATGCATTGAGGATCTCTTTAGAGACTTATTTGATTTCTTATGCTTTGTGGTTGCTTTATTCCAAAGGATGGGAGCTACTTGGATCATCAATATAATCTCAAGAGAGGGACT
The DNA here is from genome assembly GCF_024323335.1 of Lathyrus oleraceus. Lineage (NCBI taxonomy): Eukaryota > Viridiplantae > Streptophyta > Magnoliopsida > Fabales > Fabaceae > Lathyrus > Lathyrus oleraceus. Next base: position 347,563,926 of record NC_066583.1, read on the forward strand.
CCTAGTGTGGTTTCATTTCTTTCCCTTTCCCTTTTATTTTCCTTAGGACTTAGCCCTTCTTCTTCTTCTCTCCACTCTAACCCAAGCCAAAACCTTTTGTGCAAACATTTAACCATTGTTTTCAAACATTAGAAACCTAAGCCTAATGCTTTTGATTTTCAAACTTTCTTTTCATAACACTTATTTTGAATTAAACTTCTAAGTTAACTTTGACCATTTCGTATATACTTCTAATTGGTAAATATAACCCATTCAAATGTATTTTTGTGGTTCCAATGGCCACTTCCTTAATCAAATTTTTCATAACCTTTAGTTATTAGGTTTGAGTTATCTTGGTGGTAGATGTAATACTCACCTATATCCTTAGTGATGGACAATGAGTCTTCCATGCTTATTATAGGGTTAACCCCTCACTAGCATGTTGAAGTTATCCTCACATGGTGGATTTGTGGTTTGGTTGAGTTTTCTCCCTTTGATAACAAAAGACCTTAAGGCTTTTGGACCAATCAATTCACCAACTCATTTTGAGATTTTTACCCCGAACTACGAGGTTTTGATCCTAATCTTTTTATAAGATGGTACGTAGGCAATGGGTTTATCCATCCAAACACAAAATGTAAATAATTTGTACATTCTCTTCTCATTCCTTCAATCATGTTTGCACAAATAAATTTTCACAAAACAATAACCTTTGCAATAAGTGTGAAAAGGGCTCCCTAGGAGTACCTAGGATGTTTTGGGTGTCTAACACCTTCCCATTGCATAACCAACCCCCTTACCCAAATCTCTGTTTCTTTTACTAGTTTTTGTTAAAACTATTAGGTTTTTGTTCGCTTTCTAACCATTCCTTTGGATAAATAGAAGTGCGGTGGCGACTCAACTTTGTATGGTTTACCTTGGATTTAGTCAATATCTCTAATGGTAATGAATACCCCGCTACACGCTCTTGCTGCGATTCTTTTCTCTCGCCCTCGTTGCGATCGAGACCTTCCCTTTCTCTTGCCCTAGTTGCAATCGAGACCCTTGTTCCCGTAGTTAGCTGAACTACATTTTGCTCTGATTCTCATTCCAGATGAGATACGTAGGCATAAGACACGATGTCTTAGCGGGCGCACTTCTCTTTAACCCATAGGTAGCCGAGCTACGAAGACTCTGATTCTCATATTCAGATGAGATACGTATGCAGTGGATGCGACATCTGTGCGAGTCATTTTCTTTTGACCTTTCTTTTAGTAAATAGTACCTTAGATATACACACACCCTTTAGATGAGAACAACAAAAGTGGATCCCGTAGAGTACTACGGATGCGTAGGGGTGCTAATACCTTCCCTTCGCATAATCGACTCCCGAACCCAAGATTTGGTTGCAAGACCTTGTCTTTTCCTTTCCTTTCTTCAGGTTTTCTTTGAGCGTTTCCTTTCCCTCCTTTAGGATAAATAACGTACAGTGGCGAGTCTTCTGTCATTTCTTTTCTCGCCGGTTGTTTTTTCGCATCTCTTTATCTTTTTTAGGTTGCGACAGTATGTAAGGAAAAAGACTTAAAATAAGTTTTTCTTATTAGGGTGTTGACGAGATGTTGAATCTCGCTCTTACATATCCCCAGGTCTGATAGGGAAATTAAAGTTATGCAGTTCTAGGAGAGAATAATAGTTTTTTTATTATGGTTCTTGATGAGACGTTGGATATCGCTCCTATGTATCCTCATGTGCGATGCAGAACTCAAAGCTATGTAGTTCTTTGTAGCAAGCGGTTGTGTGTTAGTTGACTTTCGTGAAAGATGTTTAGGTCGCATTCAAGCGATTAAACATTGCTAGTTGCTCACGTATAGGAGGCTGGAGCATTTGTTTGTATATCACGTCAAAATGGATTATGTTTTGATCGCATTCGAGTGGTTAAACATTGGTTATTGATTGCGCATGGGAGGCTAAAATGTTTGCTTGTATATCGCATCAGAATGGATAAAACACCGTTCATTTATGAAAAAGTTTGTTTGTCGCGCTAGGGAGGGAAAAAGTTTGATTGGTTAAAATTATTTTTATGAGGAAGACGAATGCTCAGTTGGGATGAGGTGTGTGCCTCATGTATGATTATTTGAGGATCAAAATATTATGCACCAAATTGTCCCTTTTAATCCAATTATTTTTAATAAAAAAATCATTTGTGGAAGACGAGTAATTGGTTGGAACGAAGCGTGCGCCTCGGGTCTGACTACTCGAGGAAAAAAAGGGTGTGCATCTAATTTTCCTTTTTTAATCTGATTTTGATTATGTGTAATTTGATGGAAGACGAATGCTCGGTTAGAATGAGGTGTATGCCTCGGGTCCGATTATTCAGAGATCAAAAGAATGTGCACCCAGTTATCCTTTTTTTAATTCGATTTTGGTTATGAAATAAATTTAAGATGAATTTGAATAATTTTGAAAATAGTCTTGGTTTTAATTATGAAAAATAGTTTGATTTTGAAGGAAGATGAATAATTGGTTGGAACAAGGAGTATGCCTCGAGTCCGATTATTCAGGGATCAAAAGAATTTGCACCTGATTGTCCTTTTTAATCCAATTTTTATTAAATGTTTTTGGCGGAAGACGAATGCTCGATTCGAACGAGGTGTGTACCTCAGGTCCAATTATTCAGGGATCAAAAGAGTGTGCATCCAATTGTCCTTTTTAATCCAATTATTTACAAAAATCATTTGCGGAAGACGAATAATCAATTGGAACGAGGTGTATGCCTCAAGTTCGACTATTCATGGATCAAACGAGTGTGCACCCAATAGTCCTTTTTAATCCAATTTTAATTATGTGTTTTTTGGCGGAAGTTGAATGCTCGGTTTGAATGAGGCGTGTGCCACGGGTCCGGTTATTTAGGGATCAAAGAGTGTGCACCCAGTTGTCCTTTTTTAGTCGATTTTGGCTATGAGATAGATTTTAGATAAATTTGAATAATTTTGAAAATGGTATTGGTTTTAATTGTGAAAATAGTTTGATTTTGACGAAAGACGAAATATTTGTTGGAACGAGGTGTACGGCTCGGGTCTGATTATTCGGGGATCAAAAGATTATGCACTCGGTTGTTCTTTTTTAATCTGATTTTTTATTGAGGAAATGATTTGAAGTTGATTACAATGTTGGAGGCCCAAAAGCTACAAAAAAGAAAAAAGAAGATCAGGAACACGCGAGGCCATCTAATAAACATCAGATGGCACTTATTTGATCTCATCAAGCAATCAAAGAGTTCCCACCTAGGCGTTTAGATTAAGATCAAATGGCCAATATTTCATGATCGTGGTGGGGCTCCCTTACAAGGACGCCCTAAGGCCTAGATTCGGTTATTCTGATTAAACCATGTGGTCATTAGATCAGAATCAAAATGAGACCAGAACAAATAAGATCAACGGTTGAGGTTTAATCTGGCAATCTTATCTCCTCTCTCTCACATTCAAACGAGAGCTATGAAGCTCCAAAAAATCAAATGCAAAATCCAAAAACAAACATGAAATCAGACTGCATGAGGCTAACATGAACTAAACAATCAAACGTGTATGAATTAATAAACAATCAACACGAATCATCAACAATTTTGGCAGAATCAGAAGGTTTCAAGCAAAATACCAATGAATTTGATTTGGTCTTGTTTCAGAGATTCAGGTACAAATGTTATAGAATCGTGCTTAGAACTATATTATGATTCATTTTGGGTTGTTTTCCATTTAAAATAGGTTGGAATCGTGAAATTTGGTTTGAGTTCATGAATGTTCATGAACATTCATGAGTTCAAGCACCCTAGATCCCATAAATGCTCAATTCAGCATGATTTCATGAAATTAATTTAGGGATATGATGTGTATGATGTGTAGAAATCCAATAGTGTAGAGAAATAACCAAAGCGATAAAGATTAAGGCTTGCCTGAATGAGAAAACCTCAAGAACACGTTGAAGATTTTAGCCAGCAAATACAGATTCCGACAAGTCTCCGATCTGGTTTCAGCAAGGTGTGTTTCCAACTTTTATTTTTAGATTCCAACTCCTCTTGATATCCTCTATTATTTTATGATCCAATTGACTTGATTTGAACAAGTTTTTAAAATTCGAGTTCAAACTGAAATGATTGAATCTTAGTGTTTGAGGTGTTTATGGCATGTGTTTGGGATATGTAATGATGTTGAGTAAAGATCAAAGAACTGGAATGGAAAATGGATCAAGGTAGAAGGTTTTTTGTGAAAATTTTCAAAGTTTCTTCAAGTGAAGAAACTTGAATTTGGGAAATGAATTTGATGCAGGGTTTTGGCTAGGCTAGTAGCGATTGTTGTCATTATTTTCTTATAAGAATGACTTGATTTATAGGCTAGAAATTAGGTTAAAGGTTAGTATAGGGATTATTTGAAAATGTAAGAAGTGTGAGTGAAATTCGAATGTCATTTGATGAAATTTCACTTGAATTTGGATTTGAGATGAAAAGTTTGAATTTCAATCTCTGATTTCGGTTGCAAACCATGTGAGATTAGTGGGAAAATGGGTGATGTATGGATGTATGATCATGCATAGTTAGTTTGGCAAAATAAGTGTGATCCAAATTTGTCCTTTTGTACCAAAATCTTTGACTTTTGTCGACTTTTGTCGACTTTGTTGGTGTAAGCCCTAGAGGCCAATACTTTTGGTACTTGTATCGAATTATTTATCAATAATAAAAGGCTTTTTCTTTATTATGTTTGTCTAATAAAGTCCCTAGAATAGATAGTCCGTTTAATGTATCAAGTGTTACTTAATCATTAGATCACATTAAACATAAGGACATTATTCTTAAAGTATCCATAGTCGAGATTTATTGCGAAGTGGGATAACATTAAAACATTAAGACTATTATGTATATAGACTGATGATCACATCTCATGGATCATGGATAAGGAGTTATCAAGTCTTAAACATAGGTATGAATATTAAGAGTAATATTTATACTGGATTGACCCGCTATGAGAATACTATATAGAATGTTATGCAAAGTGTCATAAATTATTCTCATGGTGATAATGGTGTATACCACCCTTCGACCTGAAACCACTATGGACCCTAGATGTAGAGTCAAGTGCCTTATTGCTGATCAAACATTGTCCGTAACTGGATGACCATAAAGACAGTTGATGGGTACTCCCCGAAGTATGCTAAGGGACATGAGTGACCTAGATGGAATTTTCCCATCCTGCGTAACAGGATAAATGTCTATGGACCCAATATTAAACTGGACAAGGATGACACGGTCTATGCCTTGTGTTCAATATAGACATAAGGGCAAAAGGGTAATTGTACACATAAGTATTATCGCAAAAGGATTTGTCAGATCACATGACATTTTCATGTCTTGGGTAGCAGTGATGTGTTGCTAGATACCGCTCACTGTTTATTATGTTAAATACGTGATTTAATATAATTGTCAATGTCGCGAAAACCTATAGGGTCACACACAAAAGGACGGATTGATGAGAGATAGAGTAACTAAGGAATACCGTAATGTACGGTGCACTTAAGTGAATTGTAGAACATCATAAGGTACGGTGTACTTAAGTAGAATACAAAATATGGTAAGGTATCGTGCGCTTAAGTGATTTTGGCATATTATAAGATATGGGCCACATACACTTGAGTGGGCTTTTTAGCTTGCATTCCACACAAGTGGTTCTATAAATAGAACCCTTGTGTAGAAGCATTTGTGCAGTTGCAATTTTGTTTCTCTCTCTCACTCAAAGCCTTCATTCGTAGCAGCTAGCACTAAGATTGAAGAAATTCGTTCGTGTGGACTGAGTAGAGGCGTTGTCATCATTCAACGTTCGTGATCGCTCTGTAGATCTGCATCAAAGATTACAATCGCCACAAGAGGTAACGATTCTATCACTGATCATGCTCATTCGTAAGGATCACTAAAGGAGAAATTTTAAATTCCGATGCATTTTGGATCGCTCTTCTCCTTCATTTATTACTATGATGATGAACAAATTAGAATTCACTCTTTTTGTTTTGTCTTATATGCAAGTTAGAAACTTGATGGAAAAGTCAAATGAATGCACATGTACATGGAAAAGAAATAATCGTTTATTTTGTAATAAAATGCATATGATCAAAATGTAGAAATAATATATGATATTTTAAACTAAAATAATTAAAATAATTAAAATTAATAAATCAAAATATGAACAAAAATGCAAAATATAACAAATGTGACAAAAATGCAAATTGACCAGATGAAATAAATCAAATGTCTTAACAAAGTTAGAGTATGATACTACCCATGATTTGGAGTTGGCAGCAATAGTCTTCGTGCTTAAAGTTTGGAGAAATTATATGTATGGTCTGAGGTTTGAAGTTTTCAATGATCATAAGAGTTTGAAGTATTTGTTTGATCAGAAAAAACTGAATATGAGGCAGAGAAGGTGGCTAGAATTTTTGAAGGACTACGACTTTAAGTTAAGTTACCATCCTGGTAAAGCTAATGTGGTAGCAGATGTGTTAAGTAGGAAGTCCTTGCATATCTCAGCGTTAATGGTTAGAGAAATAGGTTTGATTGAGCAGTTCAAAGATCTTAATTTGGTGTGCGAGATGACGCCACAAAGTGTGAAGTTGGATATGCTGAAGTTGGCTAATAACGTTCTATAGGAAATCAAGGAAGGTCACAAGTTAGATTTGGGATTGAGTAATCGGTGGTTTTGATTAATCAAGGTAAATAAGTCAACTTCAAGGTAGATGATATGGGAATTATGAAGTTTCGGGATAGAGTTTGTGTGTCAGACGTACTGGAGCTTAAAAAGAAGATTTTGGAAGAAAGTCACAAGAGTAGTTTGAGTATTCATCCTGAAGCCACATAGATGTATCAGGATCTTAAGAAAATGTTTTATTGGTCAGGTATGAAGAAGGATGTTGCAGAGTTTATGTATTATTATTTGATTTGTCATAAGTTGAAGATCGAGCATCAAAAATCATCTAGATTAATGCAATCTTTGAGTGTTCCTGAGTGGAAGTGGGATGGTATCTCCTTGGATTTTGTAGTGAGTTTGACAATAACCGCAAAAGGAAGTGATTCTATTTGGGTTGTTGTAGATAAACTAACTAAGTCAACTCATTTTGTTCCGATGAAAATCAATTTCCATTGTAGAAGCTAGTAGAGATCTACATTAGTGAGATTGTGAAGTTGCATGGGATTCCTTCGAGCGTTGTTTCAAATAGAGATCTGAGGTTCTCGTCAAGATTTTGGGAGAGCTTGCAAGCAACCTTGGAAACCAAGTTGAGGTTGAGTTTTGCTTACCATCCATAGACGGACGGTCAGATAGAAAGGACTATCCAATCTTTTGAAGATTTGTTAAGAGCTTGTATTTTGGAGCATGAAGGTAATTGAGACAATTATTTTCCATTGATCGAGTTTACTTATAACAACGGATACTATTCTAATATAGGAACGGCCCCTTTTAAAGCTCTATATGGTAAAAGGTGTAGAACACCCTTGTGTTGGTATGAATCAGGTGAAGGTGTTATGCTTGAACCAGAGATTGTTCAAATAATTACCGAGAAGATTAAGATGATTCTGGAAAACATGAAGGCATCGGAGAGCAGACATAAGAGTTATCATGATAAGCGAAGAAAAGCTCTTGAATTTCAAAAAGGAGATCATGTGTTCCTGAGAGTCACTCTGGTGACTGGTGTTGGTCGAGCATTGAAGTCTCAAAAGCTTACACCTCATTTTATTAGTCCTCATCAAATCCTTAAGAGGGTCAGCGAAGTTGCCTATCGAGTTTGCTTACTAACATCTCTTTAAAACTTTCATAGTGTATTTCATGTGTCTCAACTAAGTATATTCCTTATTTGTCCCATGTGATCCAATTGAATGGTGTGCAAGTGAGAGATAACTTGGTCGTGGAGGCATCACCCTTGCGGATTAAGGATCGAAAAGTAACACACTTGAGAGGTAAAGAGATCGCTTTGGTTAAGGTAGTGTGGGGAGGACCTGCTGGAGGAAGTGTAATGTGGGAGCTAGAGAGGCGGATGAGGGAGTCTTATCCAGATTTGTTTCCTTCAGGTAATTTTCGAGGACGGAAATTCTTTAAGTGAAAGAGAGTTGTAACACCCTGATTTTTTATTATTTTATTACTATTATTAATGATGTTTGGATTTTTAGTAGAAATTATTATAATTTTTATTTATTTAAAATAATAGAGAAAATGAGAAATTGTGATTTGGGAATGAAAATAGAAACTAATTAAAATTAAGGCGGTGAATAGAATTATTAAGAGTTGAGGGGATTATTAGAATTAATAAAAATTAAAATAGGGTTTTTATTTAAATGGAGAAGGAAAATAGAATGAGGGAGTTATTTGGTGAAAATAAGTTGTCACCAGAGTAAGAGAAAATCCCTAGCAGAGCAAGAGTAGGAGAAGAGACTCCATAGTCGTAGATTTAAAACTTTTCCGTGAATTAGAAGTAATGAGGGAATTGTTCATGATATGGGTGTATAAGCATGAAGGATAGAGAGGATACCTTATCCTCTTTCCATTTTCCTTTTATTTTTCCTCTATTTATGAAGTTTAATCTTAAGATGGTTTGTGCAAAACCTCTCTAGATTGTTGTAATACGTTGTTGTTTTCGTGCTCTGTTGATTGTTGATTTTCGTAAGAATTGGTATGCGTAACTCTAAGTTTGAATATTCATGTGTATATGCTTTGAATTGATGAACATAATGGTAATTTTGTGGCTAATTAATGATATAGATGATTAATTTGTGCGTTATTGGTGTGTTATATGATTTATGTATGATGATTTGTTGTGTGTATGGGGTTCTTTGAAATCGAAATCGGAGGTCTGAAGGCGCAACCATGCCGAAAATGGTATTTTCAAGTTCTGCATAAAGGTGGCGGGCGTCACGTTCATGACGGGTCAATCGTCACTACGCTGGAGAAGACACCCCTTGGGGACGCGCTAACTGGCGTTAGCGAGGTGACAGACCGTTAGAGCCTCAGAGACTAGCTCCCTTTCCCATGCATCAACGTGATGATGGGAGATTGAGGGGGGACGATGAACGGTGGGTGTGACGACCGTCATTCCTGAAGGGCAAATCGTCATCCCCTGTTTTGATCGATTATGGGACGTTTGACTCGATTTTTCGAGTGGTTTCTGTTTTCGATGGTTCTTTGATGTTGTTTGATGATTATATATGAGAAACCATATATTTTTAATTATTGTGTTAAGTTTATGATGAATGCCTCGTGAAGAGGAAAAAGGTTGAGTTTATGCTGAGATGTTTCAGTTCATTGGAATCATTGATGTGGCCTTGCATTGACGATGATTTATGTTGACTTTTAGGTTAGAGAGAAACCAATGATGAGTATTTGAGATAGGTGGGGATTATGTCACGTAACGAGTTAGGACTTCGGTCTAGTGACGAGTAGGAATTCGGTCTAGTGATGAGTTAGGACTTCGGTCCAGTGACTAGTTGGATTCTTCAGTAATACACCTCTAAATATTCAAATTTTGATACCAGATACATTGGAGTAGAGAAGATGAATATATTACATACATAATTGCATTTGTGAATGATTATTGTTATGGATGAATTGTATGATTGATTATTTATGCTAATTGTATTATTCTTGCTATTTTATGCACTATTATATATGTTAATGTATTTTCACCCCTGTTTGTTTATATGTTATTCTTTACGCTTGTGGTGCAGATACTCAGGTAGGGACTGGGGAGTTATAGTTGTTGATTGTATTGGAGGATGGCATAGTTGGCCTTCTTCGTTGTTTATCTTTTTGCGTTTTATAGTTTTGTATGTGTCGCTTTGATAGTGTAACACTGGATTGGGAATAATTTATTCTATTTTTCTGCGAGTTGTTGAATTAACTATTTTATGATTAAATGAAGTTGATTTCTATTATGAGACAATTAGAGTTATGTTGAAGTTTATTTTCCATTGCTATTGTGATTTGAAAATGTTATGCCGAGAAATGTGACACCCTTTTTCAGTATTTTATTACGCATATTTTATAAATTAAGTGTTTGAAGTTTAAGGTCATACACATTAGATTTGATAACAGCAAGATTTGATTTGCTTTAAAAATATCCACAAAAAGATATGATTTGATTTGATCTTGATTCAATTTAAATCTTCATTTAATTGACTTTGATCTTATTAAATATTTTAGCAAATCTTACTGAATAACATATTGCTAAAATATACAAATCATAAACACCAGATCTTCCAGGAATCAAACATAATTTCGCTCAAAAGATCACACGAATCCTTACCTGTAGACTGAGGTCAGATGTTGCACACATGCTGGAGCATGTTGTTCAACATATTGCATCTTCACGAAAAATACATTTTGTTCTACCCAATGTTGTTTTACCTAATGCAACCAATTAAAAGGAACAACAGTCTTCTAACGAATTTATTGTCTCGGACGCGCACATTGTATATTTGCTTGATATTTGAAACATTTCGAGGTTTTTCTGTTTCAAAGATGCGAGTATGTTTTTCGGCGCCACCATGTTTAATATCATGTCCTAAATAAGTTCTTCCTCCGGAACAAGATAATCAACTAGCTTGTCATTCAAGCATGAATATGTATACCAAAAATCACATTAAATTTTCATGTCTCATTTGCCATGTGTTATCTACACAATTTAACCAGATACTCACACTTCCTTGATCCATTGTCATCTCGTTTCAACTTCCTAATCTTTGGTTGGTACTTGCCACTTCTTTCGCATATCATCGTTACAAATGCATGTCGTTTGTCCGAACGATTGTCGAACCTTCCGATTACAACGCCATACCTCAACTTTCGGCCTCCCTACGAACCCATTGTAACATATGTTCATGATTTAACATCATCATTCGCTTCATTCGGTTTAACATCCACACTCACAATAGCTTTAGTAAACATTTTGGGGTGCACCATATCTACTACAACCAACAACACAAAAACAGTGTAAAAACTTGAACAATTAGGACAATTCGATGATGCACATCCGTCCGGACCACACCTAACTTTGTCCGGAGATGCATATTCAAATTCAACGTCTATTTTTCAGCTCATAAACAAGATTAATGCAAGGAAATGAATGAACTTACCTCCAATTTTGATTTGTTATACTCCCTTTGATGTGATGAAATACATAATGTTAAAAAGATGATTGAGATTGAAAGAAACTTTATTAACGATTTTGAAATGTGATGTTATCCAATTTTCTGCTGGTCATTTCTGGATATGCATTTCCGAAAATATCATTGAGTCGTTCATTTAACTAACTCAAGGAATTAAAACACAATAATTGAGTGCAGAAGTTATTTCGGATGTGCATTTTCATATACACCCAAATATGCAACGAATATGCATCTCCAAACTATGTTTTTGCAAAATTGGGTGAATCTCATAGAGACGCATCCATTTTCAAGGGTGTGAAAAGCACCACCAAATATTGGAAAGAGCATCCCCTTGTAGAATGCATTGGTTCCATTATTTGTCCCAAAAGTACCTGAATTCAAATTCGACTCACCAATGTTTTTTTTTTCAAGAAACTTGAATATAGATATGGTATCATATTCCAAGTTTCATCATTGTGTAAAACAAACCATGCAAAGTTTTCTAATGGATTTAGTGGGTTGGATAACACTGAATCCCTCTATCCCTTAAGTCACACTTTAAAGTGACTCGAATGATCAACTAGCTTTGTAACAAAGCATCGTGTGGATCAGTCAGCCAATCTCCATTGCAGCAAGCAAGTCAGTATATGTAATTACCAACGCAATCCGTTTCATGAAGAAATCAGAGAGAAAGAAAAAACTGATAATTAAAATTAAAAATTACATATTCATCTCTGTACATCACAGATAGTATCTTATGTCAATATAGCCTACTCTAGGATGCAGTTTTGGCCAAATAATTGAAATAAAAAAAATAGAGTTAAATGATCTACATGATATGATACAACCCTAAATGTGCCAAGATCTATGTTTGCTTCAACAAAGAGCTTGGCCTAAATAGGCACCTAATGTACATGTCAATGTCACAGCTCTAATTTAGTTATCAATCCCAAGTTACTAGTCTAAAACTGGTACAAACAGATAATAAACCTGCAATTAGCTTATATGCAATAAGCTTAATCAATCGCTATCGCTATCACTGTCTGCGTCCAGAAAGCTGAACTCTCTCCATCCGTTGAGTTTGATCAACACAGTTCCTCGGTTCTCTTCACTCCATTCAATTGACTCTTTATCTAAAAGTTTAGTAACCTGTATCAAGCAAATCATAAGAATAGCCATTTCAAAACAATTTTGTTCCCTTCGAAGAGACATAGTTATTGAGATTTGTATAGAAGGGGTGGATTAAACCGTACCGATTGTTTCAGCTTGGACTTTCCAAAACCGTGTGATCCACATCCTGTGATGACCCTTATCATCTGAACAGCTAAAGCAGAAATAAAAAGACAGTCAGGTAAAGTAAGAAAATGAAAACACAGTTCAATAAGCAATGTCCTTTTAAGTCCTAAGAATGAGTGAGAAGCTAGATCCTTAAGAAAATGCTTACAAGGAACATATGATCCAAACAGAAGGTGGAGTTTCAGCATTCTCATTGCTGGTTTCACATGCTGCCCGTGCAAATCAATAGTTATCACATTTTCTATACCCTTGTTTCTGCATAAGGCTCACAATAGGTTAAAACAAGCAATAACACAGACTGCATAAGGAAAACGTGAAAATGGAAGTTCTATGATTTTTGTTCTTTATTCCTATTTTGGAGAATCTTCACAAAAAAAAAATTCCATCAAGTTAAAGAAAACGACTGACCTAGCAACAAATATGTCATGGCTTGCCTTAGTGTCGGCTTTCTGAGCTACTTTAGTTTGTTCTTTACCCTAACCACACATAGAAATAGTTAGTACTATCTAGAAGTTTATGCTATTAAACAATGGACCTTAAAAAGCAATATATAGAGGAATTGAAAAAGCATTGGTTTTAAAAGATAATTATTATAAACAGCCATCCGAATGATTAGGTGCAAAGTAATGCATCACATTTTTGACAGACAAAATAATGAACCTGATCAGAAAGATATGCAGCATATCCTCGATCTCCATTAGTATATGCTGTTGCAGCCTGCAAAATTATGTCAACTCTATCATATACTCAATGACATCTGCACTCCAAATCAAACCGGCTTAGAGAAGAGATAGTTAAAATCAAAGGAAAAGACAAAATATGCACTTACTTTCTGAAAGTAACATTTCACAGAATCCCACTGCTGTCTTGCACCTTCCCTAAATGCATGATATTCCTCTCCTTTAGCTATGAACCAGAAAAATAAAATAAGTGAAGAGATATAGTTCATTTTCAATTTGATAACATCAACGAAATCCATCAAATTTAAGCATACAAAAAGAAAGATAATCCAAAAATACTCAAAAAATGTATGAAGCACTAACACCTCTAGGAGTAGGCGTATCGCGGTGTCTGACATGTGTCGGTTTCCGACACTAGTATGACACACGTACGACACATGCCAAAAAAATCTGACAAGTGTTCCAAAAAAAAATTTTTTTTTGCTTCAACACTCTTTAAATCAGTTCCGACAAATGTATGATCCTCATACAACACGTGTCAGACGATTTAGACAAGTGTTTAAAAAAAAGTGGTTTTTTCTTTACTTTCACAACACACCTTATACATTTTTGGACAAACCTCACACACATATAGACATTAACTTTGATTAGAATATTTTTAACTCTTTAAAATAATTGATAGATAAATGAACGTAAATTACTATCATATATGTAGTGGTGTAGGTGTCCTGTGTTTTTGACATTATCCATGTCGGTGTGTCTGTGTCATATTGTGTCTTGGTATCCGTGTCGGAGCCCGTTCTTCATAGGTGAAAATTGATGCAAATGCACTGTTATGATTTTTGACAAGAAAAAACTTTAATAGGCAAGTACAAATGACTGAATACTATTTAAGAAGAGTGAGTAGATGCAAGCAAAAGTATATCGAAATTGCCATACTGTGAGCACGCTGCTGAGGTTCTGCAACATTTGGACAAGGAACAAAACCAGGTCCCATGGACTGCATTTTCTTTGCTATGTTTCTCCAATTCATGGTACCTTTGTCGTGTTCGGAGCTTTTGGGGATGTTAAACAAGGACTCTAACACCTTTTGAGGAAGTTCAAACTTTGTACATCCTGGGCTAATATGAGAATTAGCTTTAGAACTAGTGAGGACCTCCGCATAATTCCTAAAACCAATAAACAACTAAGCTAGTGGAGTTAAGTTCCATACGACAAGATTCTTGATTAGGAGGAAGTTGAGATTCACATACAAGATGGTATAAATGAAGGCGAAAGTGAATAGGAGGATATTCGAGTAATGGACAATCCAAAATCATAAATATTGTTGTAGTAATTTAGGGGCAATGGTGATACTGATAATGAGGTTTGAACTAATAGTAATGAGTAATGACCATATACAAACAATTTTATGCTAATTTTATTTGCATAGATGTGCATACAAGAATATGCAATTTGGTTTTAACACAATCTAGCTCCCATCCCTATAAAATCATTTATCAAAATTGTTTTTGTTTGTAGGAAGGAAGTGGCGAGAAAGAATGAAAAATGTGAAGACAGAGCCATAATGTATCAACAACACTGCTATAGCAAAATAATAAATACATGAATATATCGACATGATTGACCTGCCATAAGATGTCGGACCCCATATATTATCAGAAAAGTCACCTTCCGATGAAAGAGACGTGCATTCTGATCTCCTGTCTATCAACTGCGCCAAAATATGACAATTATTATTATGAACTATAAGGATATAAGGATGCAAATAATGAAGATGTTAAAACTATATCCAATGATGAAAATCCAAAATTAACAGTCGTACAACCACAGAAATTTAAATACCTGACCAACTATTTCAGAAGATAACAAGTGACCCATTAAATGTTAAAAAAGAAAGTCATCACTTACGCTGTCATTATGATCATAATCAACAAGGAATCTTGTATCATCCATGTTGTTGCCTACTTTGAAATTAGAATTTCTATCATTACTGGATCTCTCATTAGCAGCTAGGTCAAGCAATACATCCGAGGCCTGGAAAATCATAATCACAGCTATTCATATTACAAAAGTAGAATAACTTGAGTTCATCAGTGTAGCATTCTAAAACACATGTAGAGATGCAAAATACACTAAAAAGCCCCAATACATGGTACGATACGACAGAGATACAAGGATACAAAAACTTCTATAAATCAAACGCCACAAGCAAAATATGTTAGTAAGCAGGAACATAACAGAATGAAGAACAAAACAACTTGAGTTGATTAAAACACATGTAGGGATGCAAAATACACTAAAAAGCCCCAATACATGGTACGATACGACAGAGATACAAGGATACAAAAGCTTTTATAAATCAAACGTCACAGGCAAAATATGTTAGAAAGCAAAATATGTTAGAAAGCAAAATATGTTATAAATCAAACCACAAAGTACTGAGGAATAAAACTTAAAAGAAAAGAACATAACAGAACTGAAAGAACAAAATGATTATTAGTAAGCAGGAACATAACAGAATGAAGAACATACACTTAAAAAAGCTTGAATTGACATTTATACCCTTAAAAAAGACCACTTTAAAAAAAGGATTTGAGGAATTTCGCCCCAAAACCCTAATGCCAGACGCGATAGCGGTTGGGGCCGCAACAACCACTATTGCTGACGGTAACTTGCAGGCCAAAAGTGTCGCGCTGAACCCTACCACCACTACGCTTCGGCAGCACTATTGGCAACATAGCGGCAAATAATGAGCAACAGTTACCAAACTCTGCCACTCAGAACTCTGCAGCTCTACAACCATAATAACTCCGCAGATGGGAGAGTGAGAGCTAAATGGGAGCGTAAGCAATCAAATAAGATCACGGGAATGCAGAAAATGTGTGAACCAGAACAATTAAGAACCTCAAGTAAGGATTCATGGGAAGCATAATTTCAGACTGCAATATACCTTTTCAACATCATATCCACATTGACCTGCATACAAAGATAAACATTTAATTCCAAGGACAGACAATAAACCAGAAAAACGTATTCTCAAAACAAATATTATAACTAAAAACACCATGAACTAGAATAAACACACAATGAGTAAAAATAATATGATAGCAAATTAAGGAAAAGAAGAATAAGTTTCTACTTTCTAGTTCCATATAAAACCAAAACAACAACAATACAAGTTTTATTTCAAGTAAGCGGAATGGACTACATAAATCAAATATGGTCCCATCATGAATCAGATCTAATAACAGACCATTAAAATTCATATTCTTAACATTTAAAGGCATTGTTTTCTTTGATCTCCCTCTAATCTCCTCCTATCATATGACTTGAAACTTGGATTTGAAACTTTAAACTCAAAAGACTTGAAACTTTAAACTCAAAAGACCTATAAAGATCGGACACAGACACCGACACCGGACACGACACAAACACCGACATATCAACACCAATAATTTTTTTTAAATGAATAAATTCAAAGTAATCACAAGTGTCGGTGCTACAGAGCAACAGACAATACATCAAACAGTTGATCTACAAATGCAATAACGGTTTTGAACACGAAAAGAGCAGCATAATTGAAATTGAAAACATAATAAATAAACTAAAACTTTTCTAAAACCACTAGTAATTCATTTTCTACTTTTCTATAGCAAACAAAACTAAATCCTGCAAAAGAACATAGCACATAACAAAAACAAAAAAAGTCAATTACTCACAAAGAACATCTCTAACAACAGCCAAATTAAGATCACAATCATTCCCAAGCATGGAATAAAGGAACTGCTCAGCCTCTTCCTTATCAACAACCTCAATCCCAAGCCTCTTCTTCCTACCACTATTCCTCCTCACATATTCATTACCCAAAATCGTTGAAACAGTCCCCGTAGCAGCAACAATCTTCTTCTGCTTCTGCTTCGGCTTAACCCCTTCAAACCCAACCACATCCTCCCTACAAATCTGCTCCAAAAACCCATCTGAAGAACCCGAAGTCGAACCCAAATCCAACCCAGAAGAACCCCCATTACCATTACTACCACCACTACACGAAGAAGAATAAGAAGATGAAAAAAAAGGGTCTTCAATACTGTCCACCAAACCTCTCCTTAAGATCTCAGAAGCCTTGGTTGGATCACCGTTTGCAACATCGTAAGCAACAACCGCTTCTTCGATGGAAGATAAAGAGAAAGCTTCAACCAACGATTGTAGAACTAGTTTTTTTCTCTCTTCTTTTTCAATAACAAGTTTGGGTTCTTTGTTCTCTTCAACCTTCTTCGGTGGTTTTTGCTTCTTCTTTTTTCTGGAGTTTTTCATCTTTTGAGAGAAAAAAAAACAGAATCCTTCAGAGAAAAAAAAGGTTGAAGATTGATTCTGAGTTTGAAAGGTGGGAATTTGGAGAAGGAATCGTTGATGGATGTTGTTGAAGAAGGAATGGCATGAGAGATTCTCTGAGAATAATATTAATAATATCGATGATAATAATATAAAGTTATTTATCTATAAAAACTGAAAAAGGAACGTGTATTTTGATATAGATTTTAAATTAGTTTTTGTTTATCTTTTTTATTTAATACCGACACATGAATTATCTTTTATAAACCGTTAAAAGAAAAATCGTGTTGATAATTCGATTGCGGGTTTGTAGGGTAAAAACCAATGTAGAGAATTTTAAGAAATACTCCTACATGAATTTTTAAAATTTGTTAGAAACGGTGAACATAGTCATGGATAGGGGTGGCAAAACAAGCTCGGCCCGCGGGGTATGTCCGTTTTGCCTACACTTTTGTGCGGGGCGGGCCAAAGATTTGGATCTTCACCCTTAAATGTGTCCGTCCCGCCCCGTCCCGTTTTTTTCGCGGACTTTTGCGAACACGTGTATTTATATAAATTTTGGTATTTTTAGGCTTAAATAGTGCAGTGCCCGCGGGCAGTTCCCGCTCCGCCCTCATTTTTTTGCAGGGCGGGTCTAAGTTTTAGGCTCACATCCTCAACTATGACAGTCCCGTCCCGTTTTTTTGCGGGCTTTTGCGGGGCGGACCTAAATGGGGCGGGAATGCCCTTTTGCCACCTCTAGTCATAGACATTAGTATTATTTCTTTATATGTTAATTAAAATAATTTAATTTAGAATTTAATTGAATTATACTAACCGTAAGTGTAAAAGGATTTTACACTCAGTTAATCATAGACGTCGGATATTAAAAAAAAATTGACTATTATTTTAAAAATTTATAAAGTAATACAAACGGATGATTCTGATAAATCGACGGTGTAAAACTTTTTACACCGACAGTATATAGTAATTAATCTCTTAAATTTATATATAGATGGAAACTTCAATATCCATTGAATTTATTTCAATAAATATTCATCGTATTAATTTATTTTAAAAATAATTAAAATTTATAATTGATTTTATTAAAAGTATTGGTATTCATCCGAATTTAAGAATATCATAAAATCATATTTATTATCAACTTAAATTCTTTTTAAATCTAAGTTAATTATAGTCAAAATAAAATCAAAGTTAATTATAATTATATACTTTTAAAGTCTGACTTTTAATAAAATATATGAGATTAGTATTTGATTTCTTGTTAATTAAAATAATTTAATTTATATATTGTCAATTACATTTTTTTATACACTTAAGTCAATAATAATTGTTAAATATTATAAATATTTGATTTTAGTTATAACTAGATAATTCTATTTTACTGAAAATAATCAGAAATGTCTTATCTTAATTATATAATATAGTTCTAATTATGATTAAAAATAGTTTGTTGGATATGGTTTTGTGGAGTTTTAGAAGATATTAAAATCTATAATAATCAAATTTAGAATATTAGATTTAACAAAAATATATATACCTTTTCTCCTTTATTGAGAGGCAGTGTTATAGGAAAACGGCCGGCACTTAATTACTTAAATCTTTTATATAATCTCTTTTTTATTTTGGAATCGGTCATCTTACTTTTCTTGATAAAGAAAACTTTTATTAAATGTTTATTTATGGATGATAACTTTTTTTCCTTTTTACTAAATTTTAGATCAATTTATTTAACAACTTCCACACTGTTTCTCTTACTTTTATAATATTTATATATTTTAAGTTATTTGAAAGCATTTACAACGGTATTTTTAGATGATCATTCTTGGGGATGTTAGACGATATAGTCTTATATTTCAGTTGAAGATGAAATTCTCCAAGTCTTTTATGGTTATTGTATGTTTTAGAAAATTAGTTTGACCAACCGGAATATAAGATCGAAGGATCATGTACATACAGAGTTCCTTAGTAGTCGTGTTATACCTCCTAGCCAGAATTCGGTCAGGGTACCAAAATAAGCAAGACGAAGTCAACCTCGTATAACCCGATAATGATCTGGTTAGTATAAGTCAGATCTGATGACAAGGCTAAAATGTCATTTGAAATGTCGTAAGAAGCAGTTACATAATGATACATTATGATAGGGAAGTTATAATTAGTGAAGAGGCGGACGTTACATGGCAATTATAGTGACGGAGGACGTTGGTGGCAGATGCATTTATGAAGAATATGGAGAGTCGAGCGAGCGGGGAGGAGAAGGAGAATGAGACCTATAAATAGGGGAATGTTTGGAGAATAAAGAGGGGGAATAAACAAGATAAGCAATACATAACAGACACTTCAATCAGTCATTTTAGGCTCTCCTTAACTAAAAACAAGGAAGTCGAACATTTTAGTGTTTTTTAGCAAGAACATTTGGCGTCCTATGTGGAGCCTCGATAAAACTTGCTCAGGCCACACAAGATCATCATCGAAAGCGTTAATTGTAACACCCTTCTAAAATACCCCAATGTTTAATAATAAATAACAACAATTAAATCATACATATCAGAGTAATCATACATCTCAAGGGTGTCACATAACAACTCCTTCACAAAAGTCAACGTAAAATCAGTCATGCTCAATTTTATTCAACATAAATCTTCTTTAACAATACGCAGCGGATAAATATTTCAACATCTGTAATTCATCAAAATTAACATTTATTCAACAATTCAAACATCCCGTCCCGATGTTACATCTATCAGAGCATGACCCTCTAACCACACTAGACTTCAAGCACTAGCTTCTATTCGACTCACTGCCCGTTACCTGAAAAGTATAGCTGTAAGGGTGAGTTCCTCAATCGATATAACAAATATTATAATTTATCATGTTATGTTAAGTAATTCTACACGTTAATCACCCTAATTATATCATGCATTAGGCAACGGCACAGTCAACTCAATTATCATATTCAAACACAACGTAAAGGCAACTCAATAACAACATAAAATGCAACTCAATGAGACTCGACTCTTCATGCATGTGGTACCATTTGGAGTAAAACTCCCAACTTAAAATCACTGCCAGTTTAGTGGGCATCAAGGCATAAGCCTTCAACTTTCAACTTAAAATTTTGCCAATCCAGGCCAACGTGGTGTGAGCAAAAGCCCCATAATTTTTGCCAATCCAGGCCAACGTGGTGTGAGCAAAAGCCCCGACTTAATGCATATGAATGTATATGTCATGTACGACTTGAAAGCTCAACAACATAATAACAACAGCCACATAACAGTTTTTCAACAGAACAACTCATAATCAACTTTGGCTCTTCAGCCTACAACTCAGTAATTCTCAACAAATCAACTTAGAATCAGCGTTGGCTCATCGGCCTACAACTTAATAATTTCAACAAGGCAACTAAAAAAATCAACTTTTCAACATTATTGCATCAACATTTCACAACCATAAACCTAATAAATTCATTCCTCACAATTAACTATGATAGGCCAGCTACCACTTGCACTCACAACATAAAATCAACTATTTCCATTCTGCAAAGACTCTGCTCAACTGGAGGGAGTCGGCGCAAAAGCCTTATGCGTCGACGCATACAGTCGACGCTTAGCTCACTGGTCGGCGCAAAACTACCATGCGTCGACGCATGCAGTCAGCGCATGCCTCACGGGTCAGCGCACGCCGACCCTATGGTCGACCGCTCGCGCGCAGACTCAGATTTTTCTGAGTTATTCCTAGGGTTCTACCAGCTTCTGCTTGTCCGGTTTTTCCGGCCGTTTCCTCATCTGAAACCACCTCTAGAAACACAATTTGTCTTGTAAATTGGTAACGCCGATTCAAGTTTTTGGTTGGGATTCTTACCCTAGTCTAACATTCAAGACTCACACAACTACCGATTCAATTTACAGATTTTTAACACCGTTTAACCAACATCAATTTCAGCATATACAGTTCCAATTAGGGTTAGACCAACGGCTTATCACTACCCATTACATGTTATTCTATAATACCCATTAAACGACGATAAACCCCCCTTACCTGAGATAATCCGGCAATTCTCGAAGCTTTAGCTTTTCCGTTCCTCAACCGTGCTTTTCGGCTCTTTGCCCTTTTTCCTCTTCTCTGCAGCTTCTCTGAGTTTCACGTGAAATTTCCTTGTTAAGAATGAAACCCTTTTCTTTATTCCCCCTTATATATATTTTCCAAATATTATTATTCCCAAAATATTAATAATAATAAAATCCAAAATTCCAATTATTTAATTAAATTAATCATTTAATTATTAATTTAAATTAAATAAGTGTCTTATTTCTCTCGGGGTGTTACAACTCTCCCCCACTAAAAGAGTTTTCGTCCTCGAAAACATACCTCAAGCAAATAACTCTGGATAGGACTCTTTCATCTGACTCTCCAGTTCCCAAGTCACATTGCCACCTGCTGGTCCTCCCCAAGCTACCTTCACCAAGGCAATCTCTTTACCCCGCAACTGCTTCAACTCTCGATCCTCAATCCTCATAGGTGATGTTTCAACAGTCAGGTTATCTCTCACCTGTACATCATCTACTTGGACAACATGCGACGGATCATGAATATACCTCCTCAACTGAGACACATGAAAAACCTCATGCAAATTCGCAAGCGACGGCGGTAAAGCGATACGATAGGCTACTTCTCCTATCCTCTCCAAAATCTGATAAGGACCAATAAATCGCGGTGTCAACTTCTTCGACTTCAAAGCTCGACCAACACCAGTTATCGGAGTGACACGAAGAAACACATGATCTCCCTCTTGAAACTCAAGTGATTTCCTCCTCTTATCATGATAACTCTTCTGACGACTCTGAGCAATTCTCATCTTCTCCTGAATCATCTTAATCTTTTCCGTAGTTTGTTGAATAATCTCCGGTCCAATCACAGCACTCTCACCGGACTCATACCAACATAACGGTGTCCGACATCTCCTACCATACAAAGCTTCAAACGGTGCCATACCAATACTCGAATGAAAACTATTGTTGTAGGTAAACTCAATCAAAGGCAAATAACAATCCCAAGCACCTCCCTTTTCCAAAACACAAGCTCTCAAAAGATCCTCTAATGACTGAATCGTCCTCTCAGTCTGACCATCAGTCTGCGGATGATATGCAGAACTCAATCTCAGCTTAGTTCCCAAAGCCTTCTGCAAACCTTCCCAGAACTTCGATGTAAATCTAGGATCTCTGTCCGAAACAATACTCGACGGAACACCATGCAGACTTACAATCTTCTCAATATACAGCTCAGCTAATTTCTCTAACGGATAGTCCATTCTGATCGGAATGAAATGAGCCGACTTTGTCAATCTGTCAACAATCACCCAAATAGCTTCAAAATTCTTACTTGTCCTCGGTAAACCAGAAACAAAATCCATACTGATACTATCCCATTTCCACTCTGGAATCGCCAACGGTTGCATTAGCCCAGACGGCTTCTGATGCTCAATCTTTGACTTCTGACACGTCAAACAAGAATAAACGAAACTCGCGATATCTCTTTTCATTCCCGGCCACCAAAATAACTTCTTCAAATCATGATACATCTTCGTAGCTCCAGGATGAATACTCAATCCACTACGATGTCCTTCTTCAAGAATGTTCTTCTTAAGTTCAGTAACATCCGGAACACACACCCGACTACCAAATTTCAAAATACCATTCTCATCAATTCTGAATTTGCCACCTTGACCTTGACTCACTAGAGTCAACTTATCAACCAAAAGCACATCAGATTTCTGACCCTCTCTGATCTCGTCCAGAATACCACTTGTTAACTTCAACATTCCCAATTTAACACTATTGTGAGTACTCTCACACACCAAGCTCAAGTCTCTAAACTGCTCAATTAAATCCAATTCCTTAACCATTAGCATAGACATATGTAATGATTTCCGACTCAATGCATCAGCCACTACGTTTGCTTTACCCGGATGGTAATTCAAACCAAAATCATAATCCTTCAGAAATTCTAACCATCTCCTCTGTCTCATATTCAGCTCTTTCTGATCAAACAAATACTTCAAACTCTTATGGTCACTGAAAACCTCAAATCTTGACCCGTACAAATAATGCCTCCACAACTTCAGAACAAACACCACAGCCGCCAACTCTAAACCGTGCGTCGGATAGTTCCTCTCATGAACCCTCAGTTGTCTCGAAGCATAAGCTATAACCTGCTTATTCTGCATCAACACGCCACCCAAACCCAACAATGAAGCATCACAGTAAACTTCAAATGGTTCCGATGAACTCGGTAATATCAGAATAGGAGCACTAGTTAACCTTCTCTTTAACTCTTGGAAACCTTCTTCACATCTTGAGTCCCAAACAAACGCTTGCCCCTTTCTAGTCAACATCGTCAACGGTAACGCCAACTTAGAAAATCCTTCAATGAACTTCCTATAATAACCAGCCAAACCAAGGAAACTTCGAATCTCAGCAACAGACTTCGGAGCTTCCCACTTAGATACCGCTTCTATCTTAGAAGGATCAACAGCAACACCACCTCTTGAAATCACATGACCAAGAAAACTTACCTCTTCTAACCAAAATTCACACTTGGACAGTTTAGCAAATAACTTCTTTTCTCGTAGAACTCCCAAAACCACTCTCAAATGCTCAGCATGCTCTTCTTCAGATTTCGAATACACCAAAATATCATCAATAAACACCACAACAAACTTGTCTAGGTACGGATGGAAAATCCTATTCATATACTCCATAAATACTCCAGGTGCATTAGTCACACCAAAAGGCATTACAGAATACTCATAATGTCCATACCTTGTCCTGAAAGCAGTCTTCTGAATATCCTCAGTCTTCACGCGTATCTGATGATACCCAGATCTCAAATCTATTTTGCTGAACACACTTGCACCAACCAACTGATCCATCAAATCATCAATCCTCGGCAAGGGATACCGATTCTTGATCGTCACTTTATTCAGTTGCCTGTAGTCCACACACAACCTCATAGTACCTTCTTTCTTCTTAACCAACAACACTGGTGCACCCCACGGTGACACACTCGGACGAATAAATTTCTTATCCAACAGATCTTCCAACTGACTCTTCAATTCAGTTAACTCAACAGCAGACATACGGTACGGAGCCATCGATATCGGCCTAGTACCAGGTACCAAGTCAATAGAGAACTCCACTTCACGCTCTGGCGGCAATTCATTCACTTCTTCCGGAAACACATCAGGAAAATCACACACCACAGCTAGATCGCAAATCATCAGTTTATCTTTAGCCTCCAAAGTCGCTAACAGCATGAACAACTTTGCTCCCTCAGCTACTGCCTCATCCACTTGCCTTGCTGATAGGAACAAACTCTTTCCTTCTACAATCTCAGGAAAGATCACCGTTTTATCAAAACAATTGATAGAAACTCGGTTGAACACCAACCAGTTCATACCCAGAATAACATCAATCTGCACTAGTGGAAGACACACTAGGTCCATCCCAAAGTCTCTACCAAAAATACTCAAAGGACAATTTAAGCAAACCGACGTAGTAGTCACTGAACCCTTCGCAGGAGTATCAATTACCATACTACCAAACATCTCAGATATCTCTAACTTAAGTTTCACAGCACACTCCAAAGATATAAAGGAATGAGTCGCACCTGTGTCAATAATAGCTACTAGAGGAAAGCCATTAATATAACACGTACCTCGGATCAAACGATCATCAGCAGAAGTCTCAGAACCCGATAAAGCAAAGACCTTGCCTCCAGACTGATTCCCTTTCTTCGGCTTCTGACACTGACTTCCAATATGCCCTTCTTCGCCACAATTAAAACAAATCACTTCCTTGTGCTTGCAATCAGCTATTGCATGCCCAGTCTTACCACAGCGAAAACACCTCTTCACTTCAGCAGTACATACATTACTCTTATGACCAGCCTGACCACATTTGAAGCAAACTATACCAGTAGGAGCACCTCCCCTACTAGTCCTCTGAGCCGGAGCAGCTACTTGCTTCCCTTTTCCAACTGGAACATCATACGGCTTGCCACGGTTTTGATGTTGCTTGCCTCTGCGATCACTGACAATCTTGTAATGAGCATTATTGTCCTCTTCAAATATCCTGCAGCTATCAACCAACTCAGTAAAAATGCGTATCTTCTGATACCCAACAGCCTTCTTAATTTCAGAGCGCAGTCCGTTTTCAAACTTGATGCACTTTGAAAATTCAGCACCCGCACCAGTGTAATGAGGATAAAATTTGGACAGCTCCACAAATTTCGCAGCATAATCAGTGACAGACATGTTTCCTTGCTTCAGCTCAAGGAACTCGATTTCCTTCTTACCACGAACATCTTCCGGATAATACTTCCTCAGGAATTCCCTACGGAATACATCCCAAGTAATGACTTCACCTGCCGCGGTCAATCTCTCGTGAGTCTCTAGCCACCAGTCATCAGCTTCGACTGCTAGCATGTGAGTTCCATACCGAACCTTCTGAGCTGGAGTACAATCCATAACACGGAAGATTCTCTCAATCTCTTTCAACCATCCCAAGGCTGCATCTGGATCATGCTTTCCTTTAAACACCGGCGGATTCTCTCTTTGAAAAGTCGCCAAGCTACGTGATCCAGCATCTCCACCAGCATTTGGCAAGTTCT
Source organism: Lathyrus oleraceus (assembly GCF_024323335.1). Classification (NCBI taxonomy): domain Eukaryota; kingdom Viridiplantae; phylum Streptophyta; class Magnoliopsida; order Fabales; family Fabaceae; genus Lathyrus; species Lathyrus oleraceus. The sequence continues at coordinate 347,590,032 of NC_066583.1, forward strand.
GCACAGCTTGTGCCATTGCTTGCATTGCGGCAGCCATTGCAGCGTCATTCCTTCCAGCCATTTCAACTTATCAATAACACAACTTAAAGTTAGATTGGTAACAATACACAATTGTTAGACAAAACGACACGACAACTGGCCGGACGGACCGACCTGCTCTGATACCACTAATGTAACACCCTTCTAAAATACCCCAATGTTTAATAATAAATAACAACAATTAAATCATACATATCAGAGTAATCATACATCTCAAGGGTGTCACATAACAACTCCTTCACAAAAGTCAACGTAAAATCAGTCATGCTCAATTTTATTCAACATAAATCTTCTTTAACAATACGCAGCGGATAAATATTTCAACATCTGTAATTCATCAAAATTAACATTTATTCAACAATTCAAACATCCCGTCCCGATGTTACATCTATCAGAGCATGACCCTCTAACCACACTAGACTTCAAGCACTAGCTTCTATTCGACTCACTGCCCGTTACCTGAAAAGTATAGCTGTAAGGGTGAGTTCCTCAATCGATATAACAAATATTATAATTTATCATGTTATGTTAAGTAATTCTACACGTTAATCACCCTAATTATATCATGCATTAGGCAACGGCACAGTCAACTCAATTATCATATTCAAACACAACGTAAAGGCAACTCAATAACAACATAAAATGCAACTCAATGAGACTCGACTCTTCATGCATGTGGTACCATTTGGAGTAAAACTCCCAACTTAAAATCACTGCCAGTTTAGTGGGCATCAAGGCATAAGCCTTCAACTTTCAACTTAAAATTTTGCCAATCCAGGCCAACGTGGTGTGAGCAAAAGCCCCATAATTTTTGCCAATCCAGGCCAACGTGGTGTGAGCAAAAGCCCCGACTTAATGCATATGAATGTATATGTCATGTACGACTTGAAAGCTCAACAACATAATAACAACAGCCACATAACAGTTTTTCAACAGAACAACTCATAATCAACTTTGGCTCTTCAGCCTACAACTCAGTAATTCTCAACAAATCAACTTAGAATCAGCGTTGGCTCATCGGCCTACAACTTAATAATTTCAACAAGGCAACTAAAAAAATCAACTTTTCAACATTATTGCATCAACATTTCACAACCATAAACCTAATAAATTCATTCCTCACAATTAACTATGATAGGCCAGCTACCACTTGCACTCACAACATAAAATCAACTATTTCCATTCTGCAAAGACTCTGCTCAACTGGAGGGAGTCGGCGCAAAAGCCTTATGCGTCGACGCATACAATCGACGCTTAGCTCACTGGTCGGCGCAAAACTACCATGCGTCGACGCATGCAGTCAGCGCATGCCTCACGGGTCAGCGCACGCCGACCCTATGGTCGACCGCTCGCGCGCAGACTCAGATTTTTCTGAGTTATTCCTAGGGTTCTACCAGCTTCTGCTTGTCCGGTTTTTCCGGCCGTTTCCTCATCTGAAACCACCTCTAGAAACACAATTTGTCTTGTAAATTGGTAACGCCGATTCAAGTTTTTGGTTGGGATTCTTACCCTAGTCTAACATTCAAGACTCACACAACTACCGATTCAATTTACAGATTTTTAACACCGTTTAACCAACATCAATTTCAGCATATACAGTTCCAATTAGGGTTAGACCAACGGCTTATCACTACCCATTACATGTTATTCTATAATACCCATTAAACGACGATAAACCCCCCTTACCTGAGATAATCCGGCAATTCTCGAAGCTTTAGCTTTTCCGTTCCTCAACCGTGCTTTTCGGCTCTTTGCCCTTTTTCCTCTTCTCTGCAGCTTCTCTGAGTTTCACGTGAAATTTCCTTGTTAAGAATGAAACCCTTTTCTTTATTCCCCCTTATATATATTTTCCAAATATTATTATTCCCAAAATATTAATAATAATAAAATCCAAAATTCCAATTATTTAATTAAATTAATCATTTAATTATTAATTTAAATTAAATAAGTGTCTTATTTCTCTTGGGGTGTTACATTAATACTTCACCTAGACGGTGTTGGGATCATCTTCTAGCCGAAGCGATCCACCTCCACCACCAGATATGGCTCAATTGCTCGCGGTGGTGGAAGCACTTCGTCAGTGAAGCCTTGCAAGACAGTGTCCAAGTTTTGCAAAAGCAAAGTCTACAGGAAGGAGGTGTAGAGGGGAAGCCTCTGGATTCTCAGCCTTTCACCAAAGTTATCTAGGATGATTAAGTCTCTGAGAACTTCAAACCACCGTTGTTAGTATCTTTCAATGGTAAAATTGATCCATATGAGCATATTATTGCCATCAGTAACCAAATGGCAGTAGTATGGGCTTCCGGCTCACTCATGGTCGGGACCTTTAGAATTAACTAAATGGCATATTTTTGCGATGGTATATGAGCCTACCTAGGTTCTCGATCATCAGATACCAAGACTTAACCAAGTAGATGGTACAACACTTTTCGGATAGTAAGCATAGAAAGGTGTCAACTACCAGTTTATTTAACGTTCGGCAAGGGCATGCAGAATCTCTCGGGGAATATATGGCTAGATTCAATGAAGAAAGATTAAGGTATCTCATCCGAATCAAGAAATGTTCGTCGGAGCATTTTAGCACAGCCTCAAAGTCTGGCAGTTCAATGAATCTTTAACACAAAAGTCGACATCCAACATGGATGAGGTTATCACCCGAGCGGAATGCTACATCAAACGAGAAGAAAGCAACTTGGAGAAAAGATCCCGGGATGCAAGGTGTGGGCCAAGGAAGAAGGAGATGGGCATAAGAAATAATACTTTAAGCATGGACCCAGAGATCGGACAATAATGAGACCATCTCAGATACCATTTGAAAAAGAGCAGGAGTACACACCACTAACCCCTAAACATGAAGATATCTTAAAAGAAGTTTACCATCCCAATTTACTCCCCATACCCGGAAGGCCAAAAGGGGTATATGTTGTGATGGGAAAAGATGGCAATGCATGGTGCGCATACCATAGAATTTGAGGACATCGTACAGAGAACTGTCATAGACTAAAAAAAGAAATACAGGCCTTAATCTAGAGCGGTCGGTTGTTGTCCTATGTTAAAAATGTTGGGGAACAGTCAGGAAAGAGGAATCTCTCCCTAGAAGACATCAGCTCAAACAACTCTATATAGAAGAATGGGAAGAGCATATATGAAGTACACATGACTCGTCATACATTAAACACCATTGTTGGAGGATTTGCTGGAGGGAGAGAAACCAGTTCAGCTAGAAAAAGATATGCTTTGACAATGATGCATGTCAGGAAGGGGTTGCCTTCAGAAAAGAGAAACAACCAGACCACAATCACCTTCTCTAAAAAAGATGTTGAAGGAGTGTTACTCCACAAAGATGACCTGATGGTGATCAAAGTACAAATCCGGAACTGGAACATGAAATGTGTTCTAATCGACCCAAGAAGTTCGGAGGATGTTTTGTACTAGGAGACATTCAAGGGAATGAACTTTGATATCACCGAGTTATTGCCCTTTAAAGGTTCATTAGTCGGATTCTCGGGAGAACTAATATAGGTGTTGGGATATTTACCCATGACGACTACCTTTGGTAATGGGGGAAATGCAAAAAGTAGTCTGGTGAGGTACTTAATCATCAACGTTGCATCTCCCTACAATGTTATTATGGGCATGCCCTCATTCAATGCTCTGGAAGCAATGTTGTCCACTATATATCTCACATTAAAATACCCTATGACTAATGGCCAAATAGGATTAATAAAGGGTGATTAAGGGATAGTAAGGAAATGTTATAGAGACTGTTTTAAGCTTAAGAAGAAAAGTCACGACGAGCCAGTCAAAGACGATCAGGTAAAAGTGAACTTAGTTGACATTGACCAAAGGGAAGATTCAATAGAAGATAGTCTTACTCCCATTAAAGATGTAAAGATAGTACAAATTGGTGCTCAGTCATCGCAAATAACTCAGATTGGCTCTAACTATCCCTTGAGGAAGAAGTCGAGATCATCAGAATATTAAGGGAGAACATAGACATGTTCGCATGGAAATGGTTGATATGCACGGTATTAACCCCAACATAGTTTGTCACCACCTAGCACTGGATCTGACTGTCAAACCAATATCACATAGGAAGCGGAAGGAATGCGAAGAAAAGATGTGGTTTGTAGAAGATGAAGTCGGAAAGCTCATGAAGGTTGGCTTTATTAAGGAAATCAGGTACTCTACTTGGTTAGCTAACATAGTAATGGTGAAGAAGAAGTCAGGAAAATGGTGAATGTGTTTAGACTTCATCAACTTGAATAAAGCATGTCCAAAAGATCCCTATCCACTTCCTCACATTGATCAACTCATCGACGAGGCTTCTAGTTTTCGTCTTCTTAGCTTCTTAGATGCCTACTCGGGATACAACCAGATTCAAATGAATCCATTAGATACCTCTAAAACAGAATTTATGGCCAATAAGAACAATTATTATTATGAGGTGATGCCCTTTGGGCTAAAAAACTCATGGATACCTACCAGAGACTGATGGATATGGTGTTTACATCACATATAGGATAAAATCTAGAGGTGTATGTTGATGATATGGTGGTAAAAACCCCGGAAGATAGGAAGCATGTCGAGGACGTAGAAGAAACATTTGCATCAATCTAAGGTTACAATATGAGGCTAAATCTTGACAAATGTACGTTTGGGGTACAAGCAGAGAAGTTCCTTGGATTTATGTTAACCAGCCAAGGTAGAAGTGAACCCAGATAAATTCCATGAAATCATTAATATGAGAAGTGTGTAGACGGTAAAATAGGTGCAACAGTTAATAGGACGTTTGGCCACTTTATCTAGTTTTTTTATCTTGTGTAGGGGATAAGTCGATCTATTTTTTCGCGGCAGTGAGAAAATCAACGAAATTCCAGTGGACAGAGGAATGCAAAGAGGCTTTTAAAGAGGTAAAGTGTATCTTATCTTCACCCCTCATCTTGGTATGATCCAGGGAGAATCAACCATTTATCCTATACCTAGCAGTGTTAGACAAATCAATGAGTTCGGTGTTAGTTCAGGAAACCGAAGAAGGGGAAAAATCGGTATATTTTGTTAGTAAGGTGTTGAAGGGAGCATAATTACATTACCAGAAGATTGAGTGTCTCGCGTTGGCATTAGTAATCATAGCCCGAAAGTTGAGATACTATTTTCAAGCACGCCTCATTATCTTAAGAACTAACTATCCTATTAAACAAGTCTTGAAAAAGTAGGATTTGGCTGGAAGAATGGTCGCTTGGGCGATAGAGCTGTTAGAATATGATATAAAATATGTGCCTCGAAGTAGCATCAAGTCTTAAATCCTCGTTGATTTCTTGAACAAGTTGAGTGCTCTGGTTTTAGAAGAATCATCGTGCAAATGGACTTTATTTGTTTATGGGTCTTCTAATCTCAAAGGAAATGGAGCCAGGATAGTGCTAGAAGGATCGAGTGACCTAATGCTTGAATAATCTTTATGTTTTAACTTTTAGGTTAGCAATAACCAGGCAGAATATGAAGCTTTAATTGTAGGAATGAAGTTAGCGAGAGATGTTAGAGTGACACATTTATTGGTCCAAACTGACTATCAGTTGATCACCTTCCAAGTCAAGGGAGAATTTCAGACAAAGAATCCTTCGTTGATCAAATATTTGCAAAAAGCTCTCAAGATGTCCCAAACATTTGAAGAGTTTGAGACAAATTGCATCCCTATGGGAGAGAACACCAGAGTCGATCTCTTAGCACGGTTAGCAAGTACCAAAGGCATTGGGTTAAACAAAATAGTAATTCAATAAACCCTGGAAACGCCAAGTATAGAAGTGGATGAGGTTATGACACTAAATAAGGTTAGGGCTTGGATGGAGCCTATTATTCGGTATTTAACTTAGAATGAACTACCTAAAAAAGAGATGGAAGCCAAGCATATCAGAAGGATATCTGCGGGGTACCTCATCGTGGTCGACCACTTGTATAGGATGGGTAGATCGGCTCCTATGTTGAGGTGTATCTCAGAAGAAGACTCAGTTTTTGTCATGAAGGAGGTACATGAGGGAATTTATGGTAGTCACATCGGAGGAAAGACGTTATCAGGGAAAATACTTAGAGCGAGATATTACAGGCCAAGCATGTTGCAGGAATGTGCATAATTTGTGAGCCGGTGTGAAAAGTGTCAGGTGTTTGCTCCTTTTATTTATTCACCCGTAAAAGTGTTACATTCAGTGTTTTCACTATGGCTGTTTTTTCAATTGGGAGATGATATCCTAGGTCCATTTTCTATGGCAGTCGGACAACTAAATTTTTTAATAGTAGTTGTCGATTACTTGACTAAATGGGTGGAGGCAGAAGTCGTAGCACGAATCACAACGGAAAGGGTACGTCGGTTCTATTGGAGAAACATAATTTGTCGTTTTGATTTTCCTGGAGTTATTGTATATGACAATGGTGTGCAATTCGTTAGTACATCAGTTGTTGAGTTTTGCAAAGATCTGGGAATACAAAACCGGTTCATTTCAGTAGAGTGTCCTCCAGCAAACGGTCAGGCAGAAGCAACGAACAAAATCATTTTATCTAGGATGAAGAAGAAGTTGGATGAAGCCAAAGGATTGTGGGTCGAGTCCTTACATGAAATTTTATGGTCTTATCACACTATGTCGCATTTAACCACTCGGGAGACTTCTTTCAGGATGGTTTACGGTGTTGATGCAATGATACTGGTTGAGGTCAATATGCCGACATGGAGACGTCTAGCTTTTGATGAAAGTGTCAGTGTGAAAGGTTTGGATAACTCAACGAATTTGTTGGATGAAGTCCGGGAAACAACTCACGTCAGAGAATTCACAACTAAATAAAGAATTGCTCAGAGGTTCAACATTAAAGTAAGGCAAAGGGTATTTCACCAAGGAGACTTAGTGGTGAAAAGAGTGATTGGTCCCACAAAGAAAGGAAAATTGGCGCCGAATTAGGAAGAACCCTATCGTGTTCATTAGAGGTTAAATAGTGGGGCTTATAAGTTAGAAAGTTTAAAGGGTTTTGAAATACCCAGGACTTGGAATATAACTAGTCTTGAATTTTATCTCAGTTAGACTATGTAATAAATGTATTGAATAAAAAATATGGGGATTCACTCTTTTCCCTTGCATGGGAAAGGGTTTTTAATGAGGCACCCATAGTTAAAACAAATGTCTTTATAAAGCAAATCCTAGGACATGATCTAGAAAAAAATCCAAGCTATTTGAAGCCTTTGGCATAATCAGTTGCAGCCAGGTAACGTTTAATAAAACCTCTAGCCTAACTGAAGTCCAAGCAACTTGAAGCCTCTGGCATAATCGGTTGCGGTCGGGTAATGTTTAATAAAAGCTCTAGCCTAACTAAATTCTAAGCAACTTAAAGCATCTGGCATAATCCCATGTGGTTGGGTAATGTTTAATAAAACCTCTGGCTTAACTGAAGTCCAAGCAACTTAAAACCTTTGGCATAATCAGCAGTTGTCGGGTAATGTTTAATAAAAGCTTTAGCCTAACTAAAGTCCAAGCAACTTGAAGCCTCTGGCATAATCAGATGCGGTCGAGTAACGTTTAATAAAAGCTCTGGCCTAACTGAAGTCCAAGCAACTTAAAGCCTCTGGCATAATCTTCTGCGATCGGGTAACGTTTAATAAAACCTTTATCCTAATTGAAGTCTAATAAAATTGAAGCCTTTGACCTAATCAACTATGGTCGGGTAACGTTTAATAAAACCTATGGCCTAACCGAAGTCCAAGAAACTTGAAGCCTATGGGATAATCGGTTGCGGTCGGGTAGCACTCCATAAGAGCCTCTAATATCCATTTAAACATCAACCCCATGGGGATCTAAGTATCGACTATAGAAAATTGACACACTTATTTAAATGATATGATAAATTTATCACTGATAGAATATCCAGCTTATTTTGGTCCAGAACCTCCCAAATTCTGTGAGTAAGATAAGATAATTGTGCCAACCCACGAGGTCGGCCATAGATCTGCAACTCAAATAATAAACAAGATATATGAAGTCAAAGAAATCACACAAAAGGCAAAGAAATAACGTCTTCACAAGAGCCTTTAAAAGGCTTAATTGTCTGGTAGGAAAGAAAAATATTCTTCAAAAGTACAAAGTGCATATCACCATTGATGGCCAACAGAAAGAAGAACTTAAGTAAATTTAAATTTCATGCTCGTTCGCTTGGGTTTCTGATGTTGGATTATCACTTGTCACGTCCTTCAAGCCTTCTATTTCAGAAGAAGCTTCTTCCATGTCGACTAGCTGCCTGTCCACCGCAGTCTTGAAGAAATCCATTCTTGACACATCCAGATTTGGCACAATGCATAGAGCTTGGGTTTTGGCCCTCTCAAAGGCTTCATCACCGGCGGAAAGAAAACCACCTGGGTGTCTTGCAACGATTTCTTCAAAGTCTCATTGAGGGTCCAAGATTGCTCTATTTCTTTAGTTAAGCCAACATTAGTTGCCTCCACTTTCGAGCACTTGGTTGCCACAATTTCCTTCTGCTTAGTTATTTCCAATAATTGAGATTTCGACATCTCCTTTTGCTTCTTCATTTCCGAGAGTTTCTTGGGCAATTCCTCTATATGAGTAATTCGGGCTTTCAAGTCATCCCTTGACTGATTTAGCTCTTTGTTAAGGTGAATCTCATTTTGTTCATGACCATTACCCACTTCAAATAAACCCTTAGTCATAACGGCATATCTCATCAAGCATGCCCCCAAGATTCTGGGTCAATTGTTGAGCGCCAATAGACTTTACATCTTCGACATACTCAGTTGCATTCAAATGATCATAGAGGAATCTCAACTCGTCAAAACTATTGGACCAAAACTTAAACTCATAAGAAGGTTTGGATTATTGACTACTACTTGAATCTTGCATAAGAGTGGTAATTATTAAGGCAGCTTGACTGATGTCATCACTCATCAGGGTCTTCATTTTATTTTGAGAGTTAGGCTTTGGATCCTCAAAAGCAGAGGCAGAGGTTGGTTGGGGATTCGATATGATAGGGGTTACTTTAGCAACATCCAACTTCTTTTGTTTATGGGATCGAGTCTGAATGCCCATAAGGGCGCTCTTGGAAGCGGACTGATCTTCATGCCTCGCAACAAATGTTTGAGAAGCATTCAACAAACGTACATTTTTGTCTTAAGAAAGGAAATGCATCCACTAAATGTTGTGCTATCAACGTATGGTCAGGAATCAAAGGAGAGGGTGTAATCAAAGGCGTGAAAGAAAACTTCCTTCTTTTGGCAAAATAAGAGGTTTCCTTTAAGCCACCCCCTCACTAGAAGTGTAAAGGGAGCGGAGATGGATGCACCTCTAATAATGAGGCATTTGGGGAGAAGTTGGCTCAGTACAAACTGCATGGCTACCAATTTCGGTTAGTAGGGAGCCACCCTTAGGGGGGTTGAAGCAGGCAAATAAAATGTTTTATATCTCATCTTGTTCTTGTTGGGAATGATTGGGTAAGGTTTCCTAAACCAGTTAGGACCGTGTAAGACCCCAATTTTGACCCCAAGATCCCTCATGTTATCTCATCATTTGCATTGGCTTTGGGATCATACCTTGGCATCCTCCTTACCCCTTATTCATTGGGTTTGTATTGGGAGAGATCACCAAGCACTTTTGATTGTATCATAGTTTATTTTCTTTTGTTTACTAACCAAAATACCAAAAATATGTCTATATATGTCTTTGTTTCTTTTGTAGGTTGTGTATGTGTGCACTTGTGCTTCATCAAGCTCATAACTAGGGTTTAAGACCCTCAATGCAAATAGATCAATCCAAAAATGGTCCACATTGGTTCTAAGCATCATATATGGATCCCCGTATTCCTCATTTGTCAATTTGATCAAGAATTCATCAAGAGTTTGAAGCTTGTTTGCCTTGGAAGCCCTAATTCATCTAGGTATCTTATGTGACTTCCTCAGCAAGTTTCTTCAACAATTGGTCAAAGATATTGAGGGATACTTCATTTTACATCATTTTATGCATATATGATCCTCCATGAGTTCCAAAGGTCAAGATAACTTCAAGTTTGCAAGTTGGTTCAAGGAAGTTGACCAGAGAAAGTCAATTGGTCAAAACTAGGGTTCCATAGACCCTATCTCCTACCATTTTTGTCATATGAAAATGATTACAAGCATAAAGTTACTCATAATGACATTACAAACAACTTTCATGTTGGCATCAAGAGCTAATTTTTCTTTGAAAGTCATTTTTTTATGGTGAAAGATTATAGGTCATTTTTCTGTGCCCTAGTTAGGAGGTCAACTTCCGAGGACCAAAACTTTCTCATTTTTTATGATATGAAGGCCATACAAGTTTCATGATAAATTTAAAGATGTATTATCCAACTTTTATTCTTTGATAAATTTCAAAATCAACCTTCAAGGGCATGTGCCAAGAGGAAATATTATAGGTCATTTTGGGCCATTACCATTGAACAAGCAATTTTCTTCAACTTCTAAAATCCATAACTCCCTCATCCCAAATCCAAATGGTGTAAAATTTGTGACCAAATTGAACAGGAATGAAAGAGATACAACTTTGGTGAATAAACTATTATCATTTGAAGCTCATAGCAAAAGTTATTCAAGGTGGAAGAAGTGGTCATTTGACTTGGGACTTAGAAAATTTTCAGTTATGTTTGATTTCTCAAACTTCCACCTCAAAATTCGTCATGATCCAAGCTTCAAATGTAAAAGTTTCCAACATAAAAGTTGTTCCCCTTGATATCAACTTTCCAAATCATCCCAGATCACTTCATTTGGACAAGAATTGAGGGACTTGCGTATGGTTCCTTTATTGGGTTTGTTTTGGAAACTTTCATATTCAAATAATTATTTCCTTTTGCATGCTTCCGTGTGATGACTTCAGTACCAAGTATGCACGAATTGGAAGTGGATTTCATCATTGGTTTGGCCTAATTCAATGCACATGCACCCATGCACAACTTGCTAAATTTGGCCAAAAATTCAAAAGGTGTGGAAATCAATTCATGAGCTTATAAATAGAAGTGCATTGCTTCAGAGTGAAGGAGACACATTGCCCAAGCCTTGCCAAACCATTTCAGAACTCTACTCCATAGAATTCCTTTAAGGTTTCTTTGAAATCGAGTTTGAATTTCACCTTCTGTTTTGAGATTCAATATCCAAGGATTCATTACCATTTTCACATCAATTGATCACTGCAAGCAAGAGGAGGAAGAACCAAGTCGATTCATATCAAGATCAAGCCAAATCATTGCTATCCAAAGGTGATTTTTCCAAACTTCAAACCTTCGATTCTCACTCAATTCTTCTCCATTCTCTTTGATTATTGGTTATCTGAAGTCCTATCAATGTAAGCAACAAGATTGAGTTGCTTTAAGGTCAAATCAAAGCAACTCATATCGTGTACCTCAAAATTCAATTCTTCATATCTCTCAATATATTTGAAATTGGACAAAATTGAGGCCAAATTCGAGTTCCCGAGCTTTTTCTCTTTAAAATAGTGTCCTTACTTTTCATTTTCTGATTGGATGATGGCGGACCAGTCCGGTGAAGTCCACCGGAGAAGATGACCAGGGCTAGGGCTCCGGTGGTGTGTTGGCATCGCCCAAACCATCTGATTATGAGTCCACGTTTTAATCTCAACCCTCCCTTTTGATTACCACTTGTACATGCGCATTGACTATGGACTATAGTGGATGATACACATTGACCATTAAATCTACCACCTCAATTAATAAGGGAAATCTGATGGCCATCATTTTTTCTAATTTTTTAATTCTGATTTTCCATTTAATTCCTTTATTTTGTTTAATTCATATAAATTTCATTTTTAATCCGAAAAATATGGGACTTTCACCAAAAATCTTTAAATATTTCCTATTTCATATTTTGAATTAAAATTATTTTTTGGATTAATTTTGATATTTTTCATGAATTAAATGTTTTTTTGGCTTATTTTTAATTGTTTTAAAATACTTCTGACTTTCCAAAAACCATGAAATTTTTTGTCTAAGGTCCTTTGATCTTGTTTGACCTAGGATAAATCCTTTGGCCATTTATTTGGTGTTTTGAAGGGATTTGAGATTTTGTCCATTTTAAAATGCATTTTAATTCATTTTTAATTTGATTTTTAATTGAATAAATGCTTGAAAATCATGTTGATCCATTTTTATGGTCTTGTGATGTTTGGCTTTCTGTTTGGCCTTGATCATGGTTGATTTGACTTTTGTTTAACCAATACTATTGGATTTAGGGGATTGATGAAATTTATGTTTCATCTCCCAAAATGAATGGATAATATTGATCAGATAAAATTCCTCGTGTGATCAATTTGGGTTTCTATTTCTCCTTCCCTCTTCATCTTCATCCCTATTCTTCCATAATCCATCATTGACCAATGAAATATCTTCATGTCTAATGCTAGTTAATTCATCAATGACCTTGTATTAGATGAATCAACATGAGCCAGACTGAGATAGGTCATCCCCCATTTATTTTTAGTGTGTGGTATGTTTTAGGAGTTTGGTTCTTTGTACCAAATCTCTAACATGCATTAACACCTATATTTTTATTGCCCGACCTCAAATAGTTGTGACTTATATATAAGTCCAATTATGATTGCTTAACATAGAGCTAAATTTTATCAAGGCATATCACTCTAGTAAGTGATATTGTAAGTCTCTCATTTTTCATGGCATTATATGAAGACTTGACCTTTTTTCCTTTCATGAGAGCTAGTGGCATACTTGTTGAATCATCCAAGTTGGAGCCCTTCTCATGGATGATATCTTGGTTCAAGGATTCATACTTGTGAATGAATGATTGAATATTCTCCAAAGAATGACTTAACTAATTAAAACTTATCACTAACATTTGACTAACACTTGACTAACTTTTATTCATATTGCTTTATTTTTCAAGTCATTTACTTTATACAATTTAAATTTCAGTAAATTTATCATTCATCTGCCATTTACATTTCATGCCACTTGTTTATGCTTCAGTCCTTTTCACTTTTCTCACTTGATCCATATCTTGTGATTATATATACATTGTTTGTTTGTTTTGATTTTGTCTGTGGTCTTAGGACCTTAAAACATATAATAACAACAAAAGCCCTAAAAATCATCTTGGTGGACTGTTGGACTTGATCTGAACTTTTGGACTTAGGATAAGCAATCTCCCTTGCTTTGAGGACTTGGCCAATGCCATTATCTGAGACTGAGCCATCCTTGCCTGTACTTTTCATCTGATGCAAGACCTTGAATAACTTTGACCCATCTGTCACTTTGACTTTGTGCTTATTTGTTATACTGTTATTATTGATGATGTCTGATGATTGTTCTAAATTGACCAAGGAATATTTTCATCTGATGCATTGGAAGATGTTGAAAATTGCTAGCTATTGGAATGCTTACTTGGATATTCTGGCTATCTTTATTTGACGCCATGGTATTCATATAATTGCTTTGTGTCATACCCTAAATTTTGTCTCTCCTAACTCATCTGCATTCACTCATTTGTGAACCATTTGTTTGTATTCATGATTTATTGGTGTCCCATTTTTGCATAACTCCCTATGACCATTATATTTGGTCATGGAGATCTTTCCATGTATAGGTTTAATGATCAGGGGTAAGTAGCATTGGTTTGTGCATACTTTTTCTAAATTCAACTCATTCTTAGAATCGTTGAGATAACATGACTCTTGTGGATATCCTTTTTGTTTATCTAAAAGCTTGATTTTGGATCATGATTACTTATAGTTATTTATGTTTTTGTGTTTTGCTCATGCATGCACCTATCACATATCATTCATACATTTGTTTTTACAATTTTTCTATCATTGTACCACATTGGCACTTGTTGCATTATATGAGTTTTTGAAGGTTTAGAAACTTTGTCATTAAAGGTTTAATTTAATTAAGTAGAGTTGTATTTCATTTCAAAAATGCATTAGGTATTATTTGGGTTTCTCTTGTTAATTTTTTTGTTATTAAACCTTAACAAAGGTATTTATTTTTCTTTTTATTTTTTGTGTTTTGTTTGAAAGTAGTATCAATAATAATTAGTTTTATTTATCATTTTAAATTAATACAAAATTCTATAAAAATAAATGACAATTATATTTTGTTCCTTTTATTTACATTCAAATAAAAATTTATTGTCACATTTATGTTTAGATTTTTTCTATTCTTATCATTCTACTTTAAATTTCAAAACAAAAATATATTTTTATTTTATTCTTTTTCTTGTCTACGTTATAAAACCAACAAAATTAGTTTAAAAAAATATATTTTAAAGAAAATCAGTAAATACATATTTACATTGTAACAATACCTAGAATTATCAAGGCAAAAAGTTACATATAAGTAAAATTACAATATGTTTACAAGGCATGTCCAATATGTTTACATTATTACAGTAACTAGAATTGTTGTCCAATATGTTATAATATATTTACAAACAAAACCTACTAGATATCTTGTCCTTGTCCTGCCACCTCCTTCTGCTCTCCTTAGACAATTATTTTGTCTTGTTGCAGCATTGATAACAGAACACAACAGTTAGCATTTTTCTTAAGTAAAACTTATTTTAAAAGGTCAATTGTAAAAAGGGATAGAGCAGAGTATCACCATTTGAGCATTTAAGCAGGGATTTCATCAGAAATTAAATTGAATCAAAATAAAAAATATTTTTATATTCAAACAATCCTAATTTATTTTCTTCAATATAAATAAGAAGTAACAGAAAGTATGGAGGGGGATCTGAAGGCGGCCATCGTATTGATTCAAACACATAACAAATCAACAAAAAAAACCTAGCCACTAAACATACAACACAAGAAAAAATAATAACCATCAACGAACATCAAGAACACAAATTTAAGTGCAAGAAATAAAAAGAGGAGGGAACTGAACCTTACAGCATTGCTGCCACGCTTGAAGATTCTAACCGCCACGCCGGATTTTCGTTTCCCATTCTGGTATACCTCTTTACTCTCTTTAAGATTTCATTTCGAATACCTTAGGTTTTGTTATATTAGATTTCGAGAGAGAATCATCGCCATTTTTTCTTGAGCGGCCACAGTCGCAGTTTGAGTGAGGTCGGAATAGGGGTTAAGGGATGCAGCCGAAATCGTTGCCGGTTTTCTTGAGCGGCCGCAGTCGCGGTTTGAGTGAGGTCGCAATCGCGGTTTGAGAGCGGCCAGAATCGTCGCCGGTTTTTGAGGCGGTCGAAATCGCATTTGGACGAGGCCAGATTCGTGAGGAACACAACCGAATGAGGTTTTTGAGCAGCAGCTGTCGCGTGTTCATTAGGCTGGAAACGTGAGTGTTGGCCGGCCAAAATCGTAGTAAGAAGTCAAACGAAATCTAGGAAAGAAGTCTGAAATCGAGATGAGGAGGAAGAAGTTTTTCGTTTGGTTACAGGTTTGAGCGGCCATGAATTTGGCTTAGGGTTTCTAAGTTGTTGTTGTTAGTAACAAATAAACCGGGTCGGATCTGACCCGGTCCGCCCTGGATCTAACCCTTCGTTTGTTTTTTAAGAGGCCCATTCGTTCCTTGGCCCATTATGTTCTTTTATTTTATTTTTTAAAAATAAATCAGGTAAGTTAATACTTGTTGTGGTGGACGCGTTAGATTTCTAACCAACCACTCTTGGCCTGGTGGTGGAGACTTCCCTCATCTCCCACCAAGTCTCTAGTTTGATCCTTGGCTTTGGTTGTTTTTGGTTTTATTAATTTATTTTCTTATAATCGTCATTTCTTATTTTTGTTAAAACATTGAAAATAGATTAGTTTTTTTATTGTTATTAAAAAAATAAAAAATAATTTTGAGTTTTATTTTTTTTTTTAATTTAAAATTAGTTTATTGGAATATTTTGTATTACTATATGGATAATACATGTAGTTGTAATTTTTAATTTATTTTTATTATTCATCCTACGTTTTAATTAATTTGTCTATTTATCTATCTTTTGTTGCAAATTAAATAAATAACTATTTGATGATATCTTAGTCAAATACCCATTATTTCTAAACCCGATTAAATTGTCTCTTATCCCGATTCAAACATTTTCCCATTTAAGTGTAATGTTAAAACTTTTTTTCTAAACATATAAAAACAGAAGAGAACCGTTGGAATCTAGCATTCCGATGGGAACCCTCAGATGATCGGTCCCGAGCCTCGCGTTTTGAGTTAATTGCTCATTCTTTTCTTTTGTTTCTTAAAACATTTAAATCAATTTATTCTTTTGTTATTTATTTTACAAATAAAATAAATAAATAAATACATAGAAATCATAATAGTAAAATCACAAAAAGATTTTTCCATTTTTTCCTTGTATTTTAGATTATGTTATAAATTTTATTTTATTTTACTTTTAAAAAAAAAGTTTATATAGTTATTTTCATTATTATTATTAGATTATGTCATAAATTTCAAAAAAATTAAGTTCAACATTTATTTAATTTTAATTTTATATTATGTCACAAAAACCAAAAAAATAAGTTTACCATTTATTTTTAATTTTAGATCCTGTCATAAAATCTTCCAAAAAATTAAGTTTACCATTTATTTCTAGATCATGTCATAAAAATTCATCAAAAATAAGTTTAGCATTTATTTTCTTTAAATTCTAGATTATGTCATAAAATATTCCAAAAAATTAAGTTTGCCATTTATTTACTTTTAATTTTAAACCATGTCATGAAATATTCCAAAAAATTAAGTTTGCCATTTATTTACTTTCAATTTTAAATCATGCCATAAAAATTCATCAAAATTAAGTTTGCCATTTATTTACTTTTAATTTTAGATCATGTCATAAAATATTTCAAAAAAAAAGCTTACCATTTATTTTCTTTTAATTCTAGATCATGTCATAAAAATATTCCAAAAAAAAGGAGTTTATCATTTATTTAATTTAATTCTAGATCATGTCATAAAAATTCAAAAAAAATAAGTTTACCTTTTATTTTATTCTATTTTATTTTAATTTAGATTATGTTATAAAAATCATTAAAAAATTTAATTTAGTTATTTTCATCATTAGTTTTAGATCATGTTATAAAAATTATTAAAAAGATTAATTTAGTCGTTTTCATCATTATTTTTAGATTGTTATAAGAAATATTAAAAAAAAGTTAATTTAGTTATTTTGATTATTATTTTTAGATTCTGTTATAAGAATTTTTTTATAAAAAAAATAGTTAATTTAGTTATTTTCATCATTATTTTAAATTATGTTATAAAAATATAAAAAGAGTTAATTTAAATATATTTATTTTTATCATTAGATTATGTTAGAAAAATAAAAAGATTATGTTTAATTTATTTTCTTTGGTTGTTATTTTAGGTAGATTTTAAAGAGAATAAAAAAGTATTTAATTGTTTTATTTTCAGATTTTTTATAAATAATATGCATATGTCTAATATTAAATTGGTCTTATTCTCTCACTTTATTTTACTAGACATAAAAGAATATAATTGTATTTTTCTTCAACTTAATTTCTTGCTATTTTCTCTAAATGTTTGAATAACTATAGAATTATTATTTTCATATAATATCATTTTCTTTGTAGTTTTTATTTATTATTGTTAGAATATTACGAATAAATAATTAAATAAATATTTAGTATTGATGTTGACTAATTAATAAAATAAAATACTTATGACTACTTTCTTAAACTTTGATCCTACCCCAAGTTATACATTTTAATCTGATTAATTTGTTTCTTATCCCAATTAAAACGCTTTACTATTTAAGTTAAAATATTAAAACATTTTTTTGAATAACTCAAAAGAAGTGGACTATTGGAATCTAGCATTCCGGTAGGAACCCTTGAATGATCGGTCTTGAACCACGCGTTTTAGATTAACTGTTCATCTTTTTTAAAACACATTAATTAATTTGGACAAATAAGGGTCGTTGGGATCTCGCATTCTGATGTAACCCTTTGAGCAATTGATTATTATCAAGCGTTTGTTGTCCATCAAGCAAATTTCTCAACTGATTCGAATGAAAAAGGACCATTGGAATCTAGTATTCCGGTGGAACCCCGAGTGATTGATCCCGAGGCTCATGTCTCGTTCTCATCAAATATTCGTCATTCACCTATAAAATACATCCAACACATCAAACTCTTTTCTCGCCTCCGTGCAATTAATGTGAAAAAACATTTTCATAAACAAAAGACATATTGTCTTAAGATGATGTGAAACAATGCTTCGTCCATAATTGTTAAGTTGAGATAAATGACGTTTTTCCGAATGTTGATTTGTAAATCCATTTGATGTGTGGTATACGTCCGCTCCTCATCTATTTTGGGTAAAATAATGTTTTTTTTCATCGATTAATACAATATAGCTTTCGCTAAAATCAACCAACAAACAAACATTTTTCTACCTACAACTACGTAAACCTTGAGTTCTCGATTGAGATACGTAGGAGCAGGATTACGAAATCTTGTCAGGCCCATTAATAAAAAACTTAGGTTTAGTCTCCTTCGTTGCAAAAATCCAAAAACATTCTTCTCTCTTCTATTCTTTCTTTCCCACCTAATAACTCGAGAAGCCTAACATTTCTAAGCTAACACTAACGCGCATAATTAACCTAATGGTTCCCATTGAGTACAACGGACGTGGGGGGTGCTAATATCTTCCCCTTGCGTAATCGACTCCCGAACCCTGATATTGGTTGCGATGACCATATTTTATCCTTTCTTTTAGAGGTTTTATCGATATTTCCCCTTTCCCTATTTGGGAATAAATAAAGTTCGGTGGCGACTTTGTTCAGTCCATCATACGAGTGTGCGATTGTGCCTCGCTTAAGTTGTGTTCTCACTTTTCGAGGTGCGACAGATGACGACTCTGCTGGGGACAAGTGTAACACCCTTCTAAAATATCCCAAAATTAAATTAAAACATCAAAACATAAATCAGAGTAAATATGCAACTAAGGGTGTCACACAAACACTTCACACCATGTTCCAAAATATCCTGTCATGCTCATTTATTTAATCAAAATAAAACATTTGCATAATACGCAGCGGATAGAAATTAACAACAACATTCAAACTATGTAATACATTACATGTAAAGTTGTTCAACAACCAAATGAAAACGTAGTAAAACATCCCATCCCGATGTTACATCTACCAGAGCATGACCCACTAAGGAACTACACTAGACTCCAAGCACTAGCTTCTACTCAATCACTGCTCGTTACCTGAAAAATAGTTGTAAGGGTGAGTTCCTCAATCGATATAATAAGCATTATAAAACATCATGTAATGCTAAGTAATTTAACACATATCATCACCTTAATCACATCACACATTCGGTAACGGCACATCAATTCAAATATCATACTCAATACCAATACAATTCATGCTCATACTCAATATCAACACAAACACACGTATAATATTGGAATACATCCATTCATATTATACGCCATACACATATTATGCAATGAGACTCCATGCATGCGGTACCGACTATTTGTGAACATATAGTTCACCTCACCGTCCAAATCCAGGCACGGCTACCAAGCCCACTAGTCCCACTCATTTGAGACCTAGTGACTCACTCACTAATCCCTCACCATGGGAATTAGCTACCACCCCAAGGGCCATGCTATGCACGCTAATTCACCTAGCATGCAAACATCAACAACAGTCCAAAATGACTAACTCACTAATTCCTCACCATGGGAATTAGCTACCACCATAAAGGCCACAATATGCATGCTAATCACCTAGCAATGCTAAATCATCAACCACAATTCAAGAATAGACATATGCTCACACTCTAAGCCATAAAACAGTCTATTCACAAATGCACACATAACTGATACATTCACAAGATCATGCATACCATCACACATCATCAATATTTTATCACATAAGCATATCAGATCATGCCAAAGAACAACCACAGTATTAGCACACTCTACTAATACCTATACTACTCAAAACAACGGGAAATAATCCCTAATATATCGTACATCAGCTAAATCACATTACTCAGCTGAACAACCAAAAACTGCACAACAACAGCACAGAAAAATCACAATCCTGCCCATACGCGTATTGCCTAGTCCCATACGCGTATGGCCCATTTCTCAGCCAAATCCCATACGCGTAACACCATCTCATACGCGTATGCTACGCGTATCACTTCCCCATACGCGTACCAACAGAGACCAAACTACGTTCAAAACATCATCTTCCTCATCCATACGCGTAATGCCTAGTGCCATACGCGTACCAGACCATCTCATACGCGTATTGCCTAGTGCCATACGCGTATGACCAGAAACCAGATTTCCAGATCTGCTATGGTCTTCTCTGCTGCGAGATCTATCCAATTCAACCTTCCACAGTCCAATTTTTCACAATAATCGTTCATATCATCTAACACGAATCATAACCTATTCGATCTCACAATTTCTAACACTATTGCATCTAATTCCTACGAATTTCCTTCACCTTTAATCCAGATTCGTTCATCCCAAACGTTCACAATTTTCAGCATAATTATTCCAATCAGAGGTAAATCAATGGTTTATCACTACCCATTACATATTATCCCATAATACCCATTAAACGATGATAAACCCCCCTTACCTGAGTTAATCCGGTGAATCTTGCAGCTTCAAGCTCTTCCTCTCTTCAACCCTTGTTCTATGGTTCTCTTTGCCCTTATCCACTTTTCTGTCTCCTTTTTCCTTTTCACGTGAAAATAACCCTTTTACCAAATGGGACCTTTTCTAATTCCAACTTTTATTCCAATAAAATAATAACCCAATAATAATAATTCCAATAATAATATTCCAATTATTTAATTAAATTAATAAATATATTATTAACTTAAATTAAATAATTATCTTATTTTATCGGGGTGTTACAACTCTCCCCCACTAAAAGAGTTTTCGTCCTCGAAAACATACCTCAAGCGAATAACTCTGGATAGGACTCTTTCATCTGACTCTCAAGTTCCCAAGTCACATTGCCACCTGCTGGTCCTCCCCAAGCTACCTTCACCAAAGCAATCTCTTTACCCCGCAACTGCTTCAACTCTCGATCCTCAATCCTCATAGGTGATGTTTCAACAGTCAGGTTATCTCTCACCTGGACATCATCTACTTGGACCACATGCGACGGATCATGAATGTACCTCCTCAACTGAGACACATGAAAAACTTCATGCAAATTCGCAAGTGACGGCGGTAAAGCGATACGATAGGCTACCTCCCCTATCCTCTCCAAAATCTGATAAGGACCAATAAATCGAGGTGTCAACTTTTTCGACTTTAAAGCTCGACCAACCCCAGTTATCGGAGTAACACGAAGAAACACATGATCCCCCTCTTGAAACTCAAGTGACTTCCTTCTCTTGTCGTGATAACTCTTCTGACGACTCTGAGCAATCCTCATCTTGTCCTGAATCATCTTAATCTTTTCCGTAGTCTGTTGAACAATCTCCGGTCCAACCACAGCACTCTCACCGGACTCATACCAACATAAAGGTGTCCGACATCTCCTACCATACAAAGCTTCAAACGGTGCCATACCAATGCTCGAATGAAAACTATTGTTGTAGGTAAACTCAATCAAAGGTAAATAACAATCCCAAGCACCTCCCTTTTCCAAAACACAAGCCCTCAAAAGATCCTCTAGTGACTGAATCGTCCTCTCAGTCTGACCATCAGTCTGCTGATGATATGCAGAACTCAATCTCAGCTTAGTTCCCAAAGCCTTCTGCAAACCTTCCCATAACTTAGATGTAAATCTAGGATCTCTGTCCGAAACAATACTCGACGGAATACCATGCAACCTTACAATCTTCTCAATATACAACTCGGCTAATCTCTCTAACGGATAATCCATTCTGATCGGAATGAAATGAGCCGATTTCGTCAATCTGTCAACAATCACCCAAATAGCTTCAAAATTCTTAATTGTCCTCGGTAAACCAGAAACAAAATCCATACTGATACTATCCCACTTCCACTCTGGAATAGCCAACGGTTGCATTAGCCCAGACGGCTTCTGATGCTCAATCTTCGACTTCTGACAAGTCAAACAAGAATAAACAAAACTCGCAATTTCTCTTTTCATTCCCGGCCACCAAAATAACTTTTTCAAATCATGATACATCTTCGTAGCTCCAGGATGAATACTCAGGCCACTACGATGTCCTTCCTCAAGAATACTCTTCTTAAGTTCGGTAACATCCGAAATACACACCCGATTACCAAATTTCAAAACACCATTCTCATCAACTCTGAATTCACCACCTTGACCTTGATTCACTAGAGTCAACTTGTCAACCAAAAGCACATCGGATTTCTGACCCTCTCTAATCTCATCCAGAATACCACTCGTTAACTTCAACATTCCCAATTTAACACTACTCTCACACACCAAACTCAAGTCTCTAAACTGTTCAATTAAATCCAATTCTTTAACCATTAACATAGACATATGCAATGATTTCCGACTCAATGCATCAGCCACTACGTTTGCTTTACCCGGATGGTAATTCAAACCAAAGTCATAATCCTTCAGAAACTCTAACCATCTCCTCTGTCTCATATTCAGCTCTTTCTGATCAAATAAATACTTTAAACTTTTATGGTCACTGAAAACCTCAAATCTTGACCCGTACAAGTAATGCCTCCATAACTTCAGAACAAATACCACGGCTGCCAACTCTAAATCGTGTGTCGGATAGTTCCTCTCATGAACCCTCAGCTGTCTCGAAGCATAAGCTATAACCTGCTTATTCTGCATCAATACACCACCCAAACCCAACAATGAAGCATCACAGTAAACCTCAAATGATTCCGACGAACTCGGTAATATCAGAATAGGAGCAGTAGTTAACCTTCACTTTAACTCTTGGAAACCTTCTTCACATTTTGAGTCCCAAACAAACGCTTGCCCCTTTCTAGTCAACATCGTCAACGGTAACGCCAACTTAGAAAATCCCTTAATGAATTTCCTATAATAACCTGCAAGTCCAAGAAAACTCCTTATCTCAGAAACTGACTTCGGAGCTTCCCACTTAGATACCGCTTCTATCTTAGAAGGATCAACAGCAACACCACCTCTTGAAATTACATGACCAAGAAAACTAACCTCTTCTAACCAAAATTCACACTTAGACAGTTTAGCAAATAACTTCTTTTCTCGCAGAACTCCCAAAACCACTCTCAAATGTTCAGCATGCTCTTCTTCAGATTTCGAATATACCAAAATATCGTCAATAAACACCACAACAAACTGATCTAGGTACGGATGGAAAATCCTATTCATATACTCCATAAATACTCCAGGCGCATTAGTCACACCAAAAGGCATTACAAAATACTCATAATGTCCATACCTTGTTCTGAAAGCAGTCTTCTGAATATCCTCAGTTTTCACACGTATCTGATGATACCCAGATCTCAAATCTATTTTGCTGAACACCCTCGCACCAACCAACTGATCCATCAAATCATCAATCCTCGGCAAAGGATACCAATTCTTGATCGTCACTTTATTCAGTTGCCTGTAGTCCACACACAACCTCATAGTACCTTCTTTCTTCTTAACCAATAACACTGGTGCACCCCACGGTGACACACTCGGACGAATAAATTTCTTATCCAACAGATCTTCCAGCTGACTCTTCAATTCAGCTAACTCAACAGCAGACATACGGTACGGAGCCATCGACACCGGCCTAGTACCAGGTACCAAATCAATCGAGAACTCAACTTCACGTTCTGGCGGTAATTCATTCACTTCTTCAGGAAACACATCAGGAAAATCACACACCACGGCTAGATCGCAAATCGCCAGTTTATCTTTAGCCTCCAAAGTCGCTAGCAGCATAAACAACTCTGCCCCATCCGTTACTGCCTCATTCACCTGCCTCGCTGATAGAAACAAATCCTTCCCTTCCTCACTCTCAGGAAAGATCACAGTCTTGTCAAAACAATTGATATAGACTCGGTTAAACACCAACCAGTTCATACCCAGGATAACATCAACCTGCACTAGTGGAAGACACACGAGGTCCATCCCAAAGTCTCTACCAAAGATACTCAAAGGACAATTCAAACAAACTGAAGTAGTAGTCACTGAACCCTTCGCAGGAGTATCAATCACCATACTTCCACGCATCTCAGATATCTCTAACTTAAGTTTCACAGCACAATCCAAAGATATAAAGGAATGAGTCGCACCTGTGTCAATAATAGCTACAAAAGGAAAGCCATTAATATAACACGTACCTCGGATCAAACGATCATCTGCAAAAGTCTCAGAACCCGATAAAGCAAAGACCTTGCCTCCCGACTGATTCTCCTTCTTCGGCTTAGGACACTGTGGACTGATATGACCCACTTCTCCATAGTTGAAACAAGTCACAGTCTTCAACCGGCAATCTGCAGCCAAGTGACCACCTTTGCCACACTTAAAACACTTCTTCTCAGCACTGGTACACTCATGGATACGATGTCCAGCCTGACCACATCTGAAACATTTAGCAGGGGCACTGGAGTCTCCCCCACTAGACCTCTTCATCCCACTCTGTCGCTGGAAATCTTTGCCAGCTGCATACGGTTTCCCACGATCATTCTGATTCTTGCCTTTCCTATCAACCCTTTGCTGATAGCTCTCTGCTCTAGCCTTGGTATCCTGTTCAAAAATCCTGCAACAGTCAACCAAATCGGAAAACACTCTAATCCGCTGATACCCAATAGCCTACTTGATCTCGGGACGTAATCCGTTCTCAAACTTCACACATTTCGAAAATTCCCCAGTAGCCTCGTTATAGGGAGTGTAATACTTCGACAGCTCTGTGAACTTAGCAGCATACTCAGTAACAGACCGATTGCCCTGCTTCAATTCCAATAACTCTATCTCTTTCTTTCCTCTAACATCCTCTGGAAAGTACTTCCTCAGGAATCGCTCTCTGAACACCGCCCAAGTGATCTCAGCATTCCCAGCAGCTTCCAACTCAGTGCGGGTAGCAACCCACCAATCATCTGCTTCTTCTGACAGCATATGCGTACCGAACCTGACCTTCTGGTTATCGGCACACTCAGTCACTCGGAAGATCCTCTCGATCTCCTTCAACCACTTCTGAGCACCATCTGGATCGTATGCTCCCTTGAACATTGGAGGATTGTTCTTCTGGAACTCACTCAGCTGACGAGCAGCTCCCATTCCCACAACATTCGGATTTCCTCCAAGTACTCCAGCTAGCATACCCAGAGCCTCAGCAATCGCAGCATCATCTCTACCTCTTCCAGCCATCTCTATTCTGAAAACCCAACAAGCTAAAACAGTAAGTACTGATAGGTTACACAACACCTATCCCGTACAGGGGAACAGAATAATTACGACTCGACTCGACCGACTATGCTCTGATACCACTAATGTAACACCCTTCTAAAATACCCCAAAATTAAATTAAAACATCAAAACATAAATCAGAGTAAATATGCAACTAAGGGTGTCACACAAACACTTCACACCATGTTCCAAAATATCCTGTCATGCTCATTTATTTAATCAAAATAAAACATTTGCATAATACGCAGCGGATAGAAATTAACAACAACATTCAAACTATGTAATACATTACATGTAAAGTTGTTCAACAACCAAATGAAAACGTAGTAAAACATCCCATCCCGATGTTACATCTACCAGAGCATGACCCACTAAGGAACTACACTAGACTCCAAGCACTAGCTTCTACTCAATCACTGCTCGTTACCTGAAAAATAGTTGTAAGGGTGAGTTCCTCAATCGATATAATAAGCATTATAAAACATCATGTAATGCTAAGTAATTTAACACATATCATCACCTTAATCACATCACACATTCGGTAACGGCACATCAATTCAAATATCATACTCAATACCAATACAATTCATGCTCATACTCAATATCAACACAAACACACGTATAATATTGGAATACATCCATTCATATTATACGCCATACACATATTATGCAATGAGACTCCATGCATGCGGTACCGACTATTTGTGAACATATAGTTCACCTCACCGTCCAAATCCAGGCACGGCTACCAAGCCCACTAGTCCCACTCATTTGAGACCTAGTGACTCACTCACTAATCCCTCACCATGGGAATTAGCTACCACCCCAAGGGCCATGCTATGCACGCTAATTCACCTAGCATGCAAACATCAACAACAGTCCAAAATGACTAACTCACTAATTCCTCACCATGGGAATTAGCTACCACCATAAAGGCCACAATATGCATGCTAATCACCTAGCAATGCTAAATCATCAACCACAATTCAAGAATAGACATATGCTCACACTCTAAGCCATAAAACAGTCTATTCACAAATGCACACATAACTGATACATTCACAAGATCATGCATACCATCACACATCATCAATATTTTATCACATAAGCATATCAGATCATGCCAAAGAACAACCACAGTATTAGCACACTCTACTAATACCTATACTACTCAAAACAACGGGAAATGATCCCTAATATATCGTACATCAGCTAAATCACATTACTCAGCTGAACAACCAAAAACTGCACAACAACAGCACAGAAAAATCACAATCCTGCCCATACGCGTATTGCCTAGTCCCATACGCGTATGGCCCATTTCTCAGCCAAATCCCATACGCGTAACACCATCTCATACGCGTATGCTACGCGTATCACTTCCCCATACGCGTACCAACAGAGACCAAACTACGTTCAAAACATCATCTTCCTCATCCATACGCGTAATGCCTAGTGCCATACGCGTACCAGACCATCTCATACGCGTATTGCCTAGTGCCATACGCGTATGACCAGAAACCAGATTTCCAGATCTGCTATGGTCTTCTCTGCTGCGAGATCTATCCAATTCAACCTTCCACAGTCCAATTTTTCACAATAATCGTTCATATCATCTAACACGAATCATAACCTATTCGATCTCACAATTTCTAACACTATTGCATCTAATTCCTACGAATTTCCTTCACCTTTAATCCAGATTCGTTCATCCCAAACGTTCACAATTTTCAGCATAATTATTCCAATCAGAGGTAAATCAATGGTTTATCACTACCCATTACATATTATCCCATAATACCCATTAAACGATGATAAACCCCCCTTACCTGAGTTAATCCGGCGAATCTTGCAGCTTCAAGCTCTTCCTCTCTTCAACCCTTGTTCTATGGTTCTCTTTGCCCTTATCCACTTTTCTGTCTCCTTTTTCCTTTTCACGTGAAAATAACCCTTTTACCAAATGGGACCTTTTCAAATTCCAACTTTTATTCCAATAAAATAATAACCCAATAATAATAATTCCAATAATAATATTCCAATTATTTAATTAAATTAATAAATATATTATTAACTTAAATTAAATAATTATCTTATTTTATCGGGGTGTTACAACAGGAACATCCCTAAGTGAGTCAACCCTAGTTCATTTAAGTTTTCGTATGTGTGTTAGCTTTGTTTGTTTATTTTTCTTCCTTTGTTATGTGATTTCTTTATCCCTACTTTATCGCATTTGTATATCTGTATATACGTTCATATGTGGGCTTTGGGATTTTTGATATCATGAATAAAGCTCTACACCCGAGATTTGGAAAATGAAGAGAGAACACATAAGTTTAGAATTTGAAGTTGTGTAGTGTTAGTCCCCAAGGGCCACTCCTTGCGTGTCTAGCATGAAGACTCTCCTAGAGTAGACCTGTTTGTAGATCTCGTTATAAGACAGCTAGCCTATCGCATGACGTTGATTCATGAAGGGTCCATGACTCTATGATCCCTCTTAGAACCAATTTCTACTTTGGTGGTTGCGTAATGTTGGACTCCAAGGGCCTCTCCTTGTTGCACCCAACATGAAAACCCCGCTCAGAAGAGACCTTTCGTCACTCTTGTCATAAAACGGCTAGCCTGTTGCATGATGTTGATACAGTTATGGTCCATGACTCTGGGAAAAAATGTAGAAACTATCCTGTGAGTGGGTTTATGGGTAACCAACTTAGAACTATCTATTAAGAAGCCTACCAAATAGGGTGTTTTGAGTTACCTTATGATATCCCAAAACCAAATACCATGCATTCATGATCATTTGCATAACATCATGACACTCATACAAAATTTTATTTTCAGGGAATTTTTGAATACGCAGTTGCTAGCATAAAAAGTTTGTAATGGGTTCAGAAAGAAGGAAAGCATTACCATTCAAAGCCAAAATGCCAGATATTTCCAACATATCAAGACTTTTGAATGAACTTCCCGCATGCTTCAGGGTTACTTTGCAAGGAAAGTTTGGCCAGATTTTGGATCTCCTCTCAGTAGATGTTCAAACACCAGCCATCACCGCTTTGGCTCAGTTCTATGATCCTCCGCTTCGAAGTTTCTTATTCCAAGACTTTCAGTTGACTCCAACCTTGGAGGAATTCGACCGGCTCTTGGGATTTTCTATGAAAGGAAAGACACATATAATAGAATTGGTTAGGTACCTGAGGTAGAGATGCTAGCCCTTGCACTCCACATCCCCATATCTGATGCATTGGCTAATTGGAAGAGAAGGGAGAATCTCTTTGGTTTTTGGAGGGCTTACATAGAAGAAGCAGAAAGGTTGTTTGTGATACATCATTGGGATGCGTTGGCAAATATACTAGCTCTTCTCATATATGGGCTAGTATTGTTCCCAACCCATGAAGGTTTTATAGATTCAGCTGCCATAAGTATCTTTTGGGCCGTTTGGAAGGATAAACAAAGTTTGGTTCCTCCATTACTAGCTGACACTTTTCATACTTTGCATACTCGACATCAAAAGAAGAATGGAATGTTGATATGTTGCCTTCCATTGCTCTATAATTGGCTTATCTCATATGTGTTCAAGCTTAATGCTCACATCAGTGAAATGTCCAATGGGGAGTGGGAAAGAACTCTGGTGTCTTTGTCTAGTAAGGATATCATTTGGTACCGACACAAGCTGAATGTTGAAGAAATCATTATCAGTTGTGGTAGTTTCCCAAATGTACCACTAATAGGATCTAAAGGTTGCATCACCTACAACCCCATGTTAGCTCTGCGACAGTTTGGATACCCTATGCGTGGGAAGCTCGGTGATAAAGAGTTAGAAGAGATGGTTTTGAATGATATGGGAACCAATGATCCTTTTCTCCTCCGTAAGATCATCCGATCTTGGGAAAAGGTGCATACCAAAGGAATAGAATTAGTAAAGAAGAATGATGCAACAAGGGTTCCTTATCAGCAATGGGTCTCGGAGTGGATCAAAGTTGTGTAGCTCCATTTTTCTATAGAGATTCCTCTAAAGTATACTTCACCAGAACCAATCCCTGTTTCTCTTGAAGAGGTGGAAGAACTTCGAGACATGGTAGCTAAACTTGGAAAGGAGAAAGAGGATCTGCAATCTGAACTCTACAAAGAAACTGAGGAAAATATGATTCTCAAGAGGAAGAGTAACCAAAGAAAGGAACTTTTGGAGGAGAGTCGTAAGAAGAACAGAATTGAGCAAGATCTCAAGGAAAGAGTCTTGGAGTGCCTAGATCAGGCTGATAGTGGATTAGGTTCACTCCATGATGAGTTAGCTAAGGCCAAAAGAGATGGACAAGAGTGGAAGCGTTGGTGGGACCTAGCCACTAAGCAAAAGAAGGAGGTAAGGGATGAGCTTGAAGCTCAAATCCAAGAAATGAAGGAGCAACTTCGAAGCTCTGAAGCTGAAGTGGTGCGTGAAAGACGTCTTAAGGAACAAGCCCAAAGAGCCTCTCAAATATGTTCTAAAGCTTGGGAAGAGAAGTGTGATGAGTTGAATACCAACAAGGAGCTAGCTAGTTATTGGAAGGAACAATATGAGTCTCTGAAGAGCCAAAGCATGGGTTGGCTAAATCATAAGAAGCATTTGAATGAGATATTGGATGAGTATGAATGCACCATCAACCTTCTGCAGCCAAGTATTGCTGCATACCGTACGAAGTTGGCTAACCTCATAGAGTTTTGTAATGGCGTGGCCATAGACTTACCATGGAAATTAGAAAATGCTCTAGAGGACATGGATGAAAAGAACACTCATCCTTCGGCTCGTGAGCTTGTTTTGCTTTGTGAAAGGATGATGCGAAGATTCAAAGAAGAATTGAAGGCCCACAAAGAGCGAGTTGCTAAGAAGACTCTTTAAGTTGTTTGCTTCGTGTTGTTTCCAATTTTTGTATTTGGCTTAATGTTTTGTACCCATTTTGACTGTATACTTCGTACTCTTTGGCTTCATTGAATGAATGGGTATTGAATTTTTGCATTAGCTTCTAACTATTGTCTTCTATTTCTGTTCACATTACTTTCAAAGTGCGTGCTCAACAACTGCAAAGTTTATAAGAATCCCTAAAAATAAATAAACATAAAATGCATTCATACATACATTCATGCATTCTCCATATAAATAAATAAAAACTCATTCCGTTTTCTCTATTTAGTTGTTACACACTGAGTCCTCAACACCGCTACAACACAAGAGCCAGCGCTCGTCAAAGAATGGCAGATCAAGAACAAGAATTGGAGAGAGTAAGCTCAGAACTTGAGGACCTACGAGGAAATATGGGCCAAGTCATGGAAATACTACAAGTCATTAAGGCCAAATTGGACACCCAAACGACAGTCGTTTCAGAAATCACCGGTCCTACGATTGAACCCCAACCTGCAAAGACAGTGCCTACTACTTGGCTAGTCTTCGGTTTACGTCCCAGCTTTACACCTCCAGTTGAAGGTGCCCCTGGCGTTGTACAATCCACTCAGCAAACAGTTCCTCTACCAACCATCAACGAAGCTCATCCTGTGGTCCACACATTTGCATCACCCCTTGTCCATGCACATGTGCAACCTTATTTTGAAGATCAACAACATGCTCCAGTTTTTTCTGACGAAGATGATGAAAGGCATGAAGACATAAGAGGAATGAAGGAGAATTTTTAGATTCTTGAGAAAAGGTTAAGGGCTATGGAAGGTGACCAAGTCTTTGGTGTTGCTTCTAGGGAGATGTGCCTAGTGTCTGGTCTCATGATTCCCGCAAAATTCAAGACCCCAGATTTTGATAAGTACGAGGGCCACTCATTCCCTAAAAGTTACCTCATTATGTACTATCGAAAAATGGCGGTGCACGTGGAAGACGATAAACTTATGATACATTGCTTCCAAAACAGCTTGAGGGGTGCTCCCTCTAAGTGGTACTTAAGCCTTTATCAAAGTAGAATTCGTTGTTTCCAAGACTTATCTGATGCTTTCATCCAGCATTATAGGTATAACATGGATATGGCCCCGGATAGGAGGCAATTGCTCAGCATGTCTAGAAAGATAACGAGTCTTTTAAGGAATATGCACAATGATGGAGGGAAGTGGGAGTTAGCAGATTGGTTCATGGATACAGTAAAGCCCATGTTCTATGAAAGGATGGTGAGTAGTGTATTGGCAAGTTTCTCTGACTTGGTTGTCGTGGGCATAAAAGTCGAGCTTGGATTGAAGAATGGAAAAATGATAACCACCACTGAAACATCCGGTAATAATGTCAAGAAGTTTTCCGGAGGTTTTCAAAGAAAGAAAGAGGGCGAAACAAACGCAGCATCGACCAGTCAAAGAAGGAGTCACTCGTGGAAGAAGTAACAACAACAAATTGCTCAACAACAACCAGCTTATCCAGTGCAGTATATTCAACAACCGTATGTGGCAGCAGTCACGCCAACTTTCAACCAATCACAAGCTCATGTCTATCAACCTATTCAACAAGCACCAGTATACTAGCAAACACCCATGCCACCCACTTATCAACAGCCAAGGGCACAAGCTCCACTTCCAAAAAATCTTCCAAATCAAAATAGGGTACAATGAGGAAGACCTCCTTTCGCTTCAATCCCTATGACGTACACTGAGTTATACCCATCGTTGCTGCAGAAAGGGTTGGTGACTCCCAGACCTTTGGGTCCCCCGCCAAATCCTTTACCTCCATGGTACAATCAAGATGCCCATTGTATTTTCCATGAGGGTGCCCCTGGGCATGATTTAGAGGGATGTTATGCTTTGAAGCATATTGTGCGAGAGCTGGTTGAGAAGAAGATCCTTTCATTCTGAGATGTTGGACCCAACGTAAAAAGTAACCCTCTACCGGCGCATGGTGATGTTAATGCCATTGAGGATGTTTCTGATGTTTGTATAATAAAAAATGTTGAAGATGTTAAACTCCATTGCTAGCACTCCATGCAAGATTGGTGGGAGCTAGTTTGATTGATACCTGTCACGACGACTGTGAAGAATGTGTCGTTTATCCAAGGGGATGTAAAGTGGTACGAACTGATATTCAAAACTTGATGGATCAAGGTGTTTTGCAAGTTTGTGGTCCTACAGCAAACGAGTAAGTTTCAGTCATTGAGCCCTTTTTCAATCTACCAGAACCTGTTGAGATAAATTATCAAAGAAAAGATGTTGTTCATCCATCATCCGTGGTAGTTTGTATGCCTAACCGCTTTCCCTTTGAAAGCACCAAGGCAGTACATTGGAAATATGACATAATTGTGGTAGATGGAGTGATAGATGAAGAACACAAAGATGTTGAAGGTGAGAAAAGATTGGAGAATGTTGACACCAATATCACTAACATCGTAGGGACGAGCAGGATGACCCGCAGCGGTCGGATTTATACTCCCAATGTCAATATAATCCCTCAAGAACCAAGAAGGGAAGCTACAACTGCAAATCCTGCCCCAGAGTATGGAGGGGTACAGCCGGCAGTGCAATCAGATGAAGCGATTGAATTTCTAAAAATGATAAAGAAAAGCGACTACAAGATAGTCAATCAGTTACATCAAACACCGTCAAAAATATCTATATTGTCCTTGCTTCTGAATTCCCAAGCTCATAGGGAGGCTCTACTGAAA
Source organism: Lathyrus oleraceus (assembly GCF_024323335.1). NCBI lineage: Eukaryota > Viridiplantae > Streptophyta > Magnoliopsida > Fabales > Fabaceae > Lathyrus > Lathyrus oleraceus. Next base: position 347,623,044 of record NC_066583.1, read on the forward strand.
GTGCTTGCTCAAGCTCATGTTACCCAAGATATAACGGTTGGCCAATTCGATGTGTTCGCCAATATCACAGCCTGCAACACTCTAAGTTTCAGCAATGAAGAGCTACCCAAGGAAGGGAAGAATCACAACCGCGCCTTACATGTATCCATAAAGTGCCAAGAAGATGCTCTGGCCAGGATTTTAGTTGACACTGGATCGTCCCTCAATGTTCTACCAAAGAGGGAGCTTGCTAAATTATCTTACCAAGGTTCAGAAATGAAACCTAGTGCACTTGTGGTAAAAGCATTTGATGGTTCTCGGAGGACAGTAGTTGGGGAGGTAGAGCTACCAATCCAAATCAGACCGCATGTATTCCCCATCAATTTCCAAGTCATGGACATAAATCCCACGTATAGCTGCCTTTTGGGACGTCCATGGATACATGTTGCTGGGGCAGTGACTTTTACTTTGCATCAGAAAATGAAGTTTGTCGTCGATGACAAGCTCGTCATTGTCTCAGGTGAAGAAGATTTTATCATTAGTCAACTCTCCTCTTTCCGTTATATCGAGGCTGATGAAGATGCCTTAGAGACCTCTTTCCAAGAACTTAAAATATCCAATGCCACACTTGCAGAAGTAAAGGATCCTATTGAGAAAACTAGTTTGTCGTTCGCCGCTTTGAATAGTGCAAGGTCAGCAGTTGAAAGTGGAGGTCCTACAAGTTGGGGGCAAGTCATCAATGTCAGCGAAAAAATGATCGTTTTGGTTTGGGGTACAAGCCTTCTGCTAAGGAAGGAGCCCTGGTCCCTGCAAAGGACCGCATACGGAGCATACAATAAGTTTTCCTAAGCACAGGATTTATCCATGGGGATCAAGTTGGTGCAGTTGAAGATGACACTGAAGATGGAGAAACATCAAATCTGATATACCGATGTGAAGCAACCTTAACAAATTGGGAAGCAGTTGAGATTCCAGAAGTTTTTCCTGTGTCAAAGTAATTGTGTTTTCCTTTATTTTTTCAAAATCCTTAGCTCTGCCTAAGGCAAACGGATCATTTGTATGGCCACTTTAAATTTCAAAATCATTATGACAAATAAAGAGCATTTTTTTCAAATTCTTATCGTTCATTTATTTGTTTTTCTTTCCTTAAAATGGCAATCCTTTCAAAAACTACAAAAATATTTTTAATTCTTTTGCATTTTATTTCCTCTTTTCTAAAAAACCATCATTTAAAAACACATGCAGAATAATCAATAAACCAGTTGAATTCGATGACCCCACTACTTCCTATAACTTTGAACTCCCCATCTACCAAGCGGAAGAGGATAGTGAGGAAGATTGTGATTTCCCTGAAGAATTGGAAAGGCTGCTCGAGCATGAGTCAAAGGCCCTTCAGCCGTATCAAGAACTAGTGGATACAATCAACCTTGGCACTGAGGAAGAAAAGAAAGAGGTCAAAGTTGGGACTACACTTGGGGCAAGCATCAAAGAAAGATTGATCAAGTTGCTACAAGAATATGTAGATGTATTTGCTTGGTCGTATCAGGATATGCCAGGTTTAAATACTAATATTGTTGTCCACAAGCTACCACTACGTCCAGATTACCCGCCAGTGAAGCAGAAGTTTCGAAGAGCAAGACCCGACATGGCTCTAAAGATTTGTGACGAGGTGAAACGCCAATTTGATGTCAGTTTTCTAGCAGTTGCGAAGTACCCTCAATGGGTAGCTAATATTGTACCAGTACCCAAAAAGGATGGCAAGGTCCGAATGTGTGTTGATTATAGGGATCTAAACAAAGCTAGTCCAAAGGACTATTTCCCCTACCACATATTGACACTCTGGTAGACAACACTGTTAAGTTCGCGGTCTTCTCCTTTATGGACGGATTCTTGGGTTATAATCAAATTAAGATGGATCCATAAGACATGGAAAAGACCACTTTCATCACCCCTTGGGGGAAATTTTGCTACAAGGTAATGCCATTTGGTCTCAAAAATGCCTGGGCAACTTACCAAAGAGCAAAGGTCACTCATTTCCATGATATGATGCACAAGGAAATTGAGGTTTATGTAAATGATATGATTGCAAAATCCCAAAGTGAAGAGGATCATATAGATCACTTGCAAAGCTATTTGAGCGTCTTCAAAAATTTTAACTATGACTGAATCCTGCTAAATGCACCTTCGGTGTCCGATCTGGAAAGTTGCTTGGTTTCATTGTTAGTCAACGAGGAATTGAGGTAGATCCAGACAAGGTTAGAGCAATACAAGAAATGCCCGCTCCACGTACAGAGAAAGAAGTTAGAGGATTCCTGGGACGTTTGAACTATATCTCTAGGTTTATATCTCATATGACTGCTACGTGTGAACCTATATTCAAGTTGCTTAGAAAAGATCAAGCAGTTGAAAGGAACTCTGACTGCCAAAGGGCTTTTGAGAAGATCGGACAATACCTGCAAGAGCCCCCTATTCTAATTCCACCTGTTTAGGGGAAACCACTCTTTATGTACTTAATTGTGCTTGAAAAGTCAATGGGATGTGTGCTGGGACAACATGATGAAATCGGCCGAAAAGAACATGCCATCTACTATCTGAGCAAGAAGTTTACCAATTGTGAAACCCAATATTCACTCTTGGAGAAAACGTATTGTGCTTTAGCATGGGTCGCTCGCCGTCTAAGACAATACATGATTTGTCACACTACTTTATTGATCTCAAAAATGGATCCAATAAAATATATCTTTGAAAAGCCTGCTTTAACTGGAAGACTCGCCCGTTGGTAGATGTTGTTGTCTGAGTATGATATCCAGTATGTATCCCAGAAAGCCATTAAAGGAAGCGTGTTGTCTGATTACCTGGCACACCAGCCTGTTGAAGACTACCAGACGTTGAAATTCGACTTTCCTGATGAAGACATTATGATAGTAAAAGATTGTGAAATCCCAGGACTTGATGAAGGACCTGAACCCAGATCTCGGTGGAAGCTCATGTTCGATGGTTCCTCCAACTACATGGGGCATGACGTAGGAGTTGTTCTATTGAATCCGAATGGTGGATACACTCCTTTCACAGCAAGGTTGTATTTTGATTGCACAAATAATATAGCAGAATATGAGGCGTGCATCCTAGGCATTGAAGCAGCAGTTGACCTCCGAATCAAAATCCTCGAAGTATGTGGAGACTCAGCCTTGGTGATATACCAAGTCAAAGGCGAATGGGAAACCCGTGATACCAAGTTGATCCCATATCGTGCCTATGTCATGGAACTAATAAAATACTTTGATGAAATCACTTTCCGTCATATCCCGAGAACTAAGAACCAAATTGCTGATGCTTTGGCTATGTTGGCTTCAATGTACCAAGTTAGATTCCATAATGAAGCGCCTCTCATTCAGATAGAGAGGAAAGTTGAGCCTGCCTACTGCCAGTCGGTTGAAGAGGAAGCCGATGGTAAACCTTGGTTTCACGACATCAAATGCTTTTTGCAAAACCAAGAATATCCAACAGATGCAACAACCCTTGACATGAAAACATTGAGGAAGTTAGCATCCAAATTCTTCTTAAGCAATGGTGTGTTATACAAGAGAAACCACGACATGATTCTGCTCAGATGTGTGGATGGACATGAAGTGGACCTGTTGATCAAGGAGATTCATGAAGGATCCTTTGGAACTCATGCTAATGGGCATGCCATGGCCAAGAAGATTTTGAGAGCTGGTTATTACTGGTTGACCATGGAATCCGATTGCTTCAATTATGCTAGAAAATGTCATAAATGCCAAATCTATGCCGACAAGGTACATGTGCCTCCGACCTACTAAATGTTTTGACGTCACCTTGGCCTTTCTCAACGTGGGGCATCGACGTGATTGGCGCCATCGAGCCTAAAGCTTCCAATGGTCACCACTTCATCCTGGTTGCCATTGATTACTTTACCAAATGGGTAGAAGCCGTCTCTTATGCTAATGTGACAAAACAAGTGGTTGCACGGTTCCTCAAGAAAGAGATTATTTGCCGTTATGGAGTTCTAAGCCGGATTATTACAGATAATGGGACGAATCTGAACAATAAGACCATGAAATAATTATGCGAAAGCTTCAAGATTGAGCACCATAACTCTTCACCATATCGTCCAAATATGAATGGTGCTGTTGAAGTCGCTAATAAAAACATCAAGAAGATCCTGCAGAAAATGGTGAAAACCTATAAGGATTGGCACGAAATGCTACCCTTTGCACTGCATGGACACCGGACTTCCGTCCGCACTTCAACAGGGGCAACCCCATTCTCTTTGGTATATGGGATGGAAGCGGTTCTCCCAATTGAAGTGGAGATACCTTCAATGAGAATATTGATGGAGACCAAGCTAGAAGAGGCTAAATGGATTCAAAACATATTTGATCAGTTAAACCTCATAGATGAGAAGCGAATGACTTCTTTATGCCATGGACAGTTATACCAGAAACGACTCAAGAGGGCTTTTGACAAGAAAGTATGTATTTGGGAATTCAGAGAAGGAGACCTCGTGCTCAAGAAGATCTTGCCACTACACAAGGACTCACGTGGGAAGTGGACTCCCAATTATGAAGGCCCATATGTTGTGAAGAAAGCCTTCTCCAGAGGTGCCTTGATTCTCACAACTATGGATGATGAAGAGCTTTCGCACCCCGTGAACTCTGATGTAGTTAAAAAATACTATGTCTGATAAAAACCCGCTAAGTCGAAAACCTGAAAGGGCGATTTAGGCAAAAAAGGGGTATCCCGGTGGATCAAAAACCCGAAGGGGCGATCCAGGCCGAAGTTAGGGATGAATAAAAAATGATAGATCACTAAGTTGAAAACCTGAAAGGGCAACTTAGGCAAAAAAAAGAGTCCTGGTCGATTGAAAACCCGAAAGGGCAATCTAAGCAAAAGTTAGGGGCAAAAGGCATAAACTGCATCAGTTGTTACTGATTGACACAGAAGAATCCGAGGTGGAAGATCAATCCAGTTACTCCCCTTAGAAGCAAGGTTTTGGGGAATCATATCTATTAGGTATATTAGTGGTCACTGAATTCAACGTAAACCTTTCCTTATTGCCATTTTCAAAATTGTAACATTCCATGGAGCTACGCCATTTGTGTGCTACCATCCTTGAATAAAATACAAGTTTGGCCTATCAATCATTGTTAATTGTGTTCTTCTATGTTTTTTGTTATGAAAAGTGTCATTTATTTGTTAATAATGAAATTTTGAAACTTGAAAAGAATTTAAAATTTAGTGAAAGTCTCAAGATTGCGTAAATACTCTTGGATCACCAACAAAAATCTCCATGGAACACAACCTATTAATCCTATGGAAGGATGACCCGTTGGCTAGTTATAATTGTCAATCTTAATAGATTCTCCTCTGGATACGCCTATTACTTGTACTGATTGGAGTTATTAGTGTTGAGGAATCAAAATCTCTATAAATTGTCCCTACAAACTCCCAGTCTGCCTATCGTCAGCATTACATATCATGGTCATTCATATATCATCCATAAAACAAAAAATATATAAAATCATGCATGGTTCAAAATATACCTTGTACTTATTTGCGTTGCCCATTTGGTCTTGTCGTTGATCGTTATCCCTTGACCCAAAGTCCAGTTGTCACTGGCACTTCATCCAAAGTCCAATCATAATGGGAATCCGGAAGAATTCAGTTGTCACATGGTGTTATTTCCACTTCTATTGTTATTGGTATGTCAAGTTCAGGTGTCACTGATATCTTATCAGAAATCCAATTGTTATTTGGTACCCTTAAAATCTAGTTGTCACTAGTGTCGTTTCAAGAGTTCAATTGTCATTGGCATCTCCAAAATTCAGTTGTTACTGGCATTATCATCAAAAATCCAGTGGTTACTAGTATATTTTCAAAACGTCATGGTCATTGGAGTTTATTTAGAGTCCAGTAGTAACTGGCACTTTGGTCTTAAAAAACCAATTGTTGTTGGCTTTCTCTAAAAGTCCAGTTATAACTGGCACTCCATTTGCAAATCCAATCGTAATTGGTACTTGAAGTTTGGCTATTGCCAACATAATTTAAAGTCCAGTTGAAACCGTCACCAATCTGTTATAAGCTGGTTGTAATCCATTGCTTACGGTCCGAGTCCAATCATCGTTGGCATATACAGAGAGTTTGATTACCCTGTCTTTCCTGATGGTTCCTATAAAGTCATGTGTGATTCACCATTTTAAGGAATTCCCATAAGCTTGGATGTTATTCTAGTTATAAATAACTCCAATGATTTTTGCCTTGACTGATTTCTTCATAAAGAGTCATCTTAGCCTTTTACTTGGATGATCTTCTCGTAAGAAGACTCCTAATTTGTTTTATATGGACAATTTTCTGGTAAGAAAACGCCACTATGTTGCATGGATGATCTTCTTGTAAGAAGACTCCCATCTATTCTTGTGTTGGATGAATTTCATGTTAGGAATCTCCAATATCTTTGATCGAATGAATTTCTTATGAGAAATCTCCAAAACTGTTAGATACATTTTAAAGTGTCGGGTCATGTCTGAACCTATTGATAAAATCATATTTTGAATATTCCCCAACGTCTTTTCCCCAACAATTCGTCATCCCTAGTATGTCTTCACCCATTGGTCTTTGTCATTTTTCCTGCGGATCACCAATACCGTATTCCGAATGTTTTCCCCAAGTTTGCTTATCATCCATAATTAAAAAAAATCATGCTAGGGTCCATCATATCCCCAACAAACCAAAAAGAAGTCTGTCAGCTCATAGCATAACATGTCATTGCATCTAGAGGCAAAACTTGGGTTTTCTGTATTTAAATATCTTTCATCCTGATTTCAAGAGGATTACCATCACTCATGGCATCAGGTAAAGATATTTAGATAGGGGCAACAGTCATACCCTAAATTTTGTCCCTCCTAACTCATATGCATTCACTCATTTGTGAACCATTTGTTTGTACTCATGATTTATTGGTGTCTCATTTTTGCATAACTCCCTATGACCATTATATTTGGTCATGGAGATCCTTCCATGCATAAGTTTAATGATCAGGGGTAAGTAGCATTGGTTTGTGCATACTTTTTCTAAATTCAACTCATTCTTAGAATCGTTGAGATAACACGACTCTTGTGGATATCCTTTTTGTTTATCTAAAAGCTTGATTTTGGATCATGATTACTTATAGTTATTTATGTTTTTGTGTTTTGCTCATGCATGCACCTATCACATATCATTCATACATTTGTTTTTACAATTTTTCTATCAATGCACCACATTGGTGTTGGTGCAAAGGTAGAATAAATGATGAACAGAAATATTCTATTGAGAGAATGACGACTACAAAACATGATAAAAGTTACAATGATTGCCACCCTATTTATAAGCTAAAACTAGGGTTACTAGAATAGGATAAAATACTAAAATACCCTCTAACAAACTTAAGGGCTAAGAAAATAGTACAACTAATAAATATGAATTACTTCTAATACCATCCCTTAATTCATATTCCATCAAAACTTGTAACACCAATTCCATCCCTTAATTTGAGAAATTGATCAGTCTTGATAGCTTTCGTCAGAACATCTGCCAACTGTTTCTGAGTGCTGTAGTGTACAACTTCTAACACTCCCCTCTGAACTTGATGTCTCAGAAAATGATACTTGGTCTCAATGTGCTTGCTTCTCCCATGCAACACTGGGTTTCTGGCAAGATTGATTGCAGACTTGTTGTCAATCATCAACTTCAGAGGTTTGTTTACTTTAATCTTCAGATCCTGCAGTAGATTCAGAATCCCCATAGTTTGGCATGCAGTAACAGCACCTGCAATGTATTCAACTTCACAGGTTGACAACGCCACAACAGGTTGCTTCTTGGAACACCAAGAAATGGGACCTCCCAGAAATTTGAATAAGTACCCAGACGTACTTCTTCTGTCAACTCTATCTCCACACCAATCAGAATCTGAATAACTCAGAAATTCTGACTCATCCTTTCTTCCAGAAGGAAATAATACTCCATACTTCAGAGTTCCCTTGATATACCTCAGAATCCTGACAGCAGCTTGGTAATGGGACCACTTAGGTTTACTCATGAACCTACTAACCATCCCAACTGAATAGCAAATATCAGGTCTGGTATTGCACAAATACCTCAGAGAACCAACCAACTGTTTGAAGGTTGTAGCGTCCACATCCTTTCCATCAGAGTCAGAATCCAGTTTCTGATTTGTATCAGAAGGTGTGATAGCAATCTTACAATTCTTCAGATTAAATCTCTTCAGAAGTTCTAATTCATACTTGAGCTGATGCAAAATAATACCTTTCTCAGAGTATCTGAACTCCATCCCTAGAAAGTATGTCATTTTGCCTAGATCAGTCATTTCGAATTCATTCATCAGAACTTTCTTGAACTTGGCTATCTCCTGTTCAGAACTTCCAGTCAGCAGTATATCATCAACATATAAACATACCAGAGTCATATTTCCTTCAGAAGTATGCTGAACATAGACACCGTACTCCATCTCACATTTATGAAAGCCTTGCTTCTTGAAAAATGAATCAATCTTCTGATTCCAAGCTCTGGGCGCTTGTTTCAATCCATATAGAGCTTTGTATAATCTGTACACCATCCCTTCCTGATTCTTTTTCACAAATCCAAGAGGTTGTGACACGTAAACTTCTTCTTCTAATGGACCGTTCAGAAATGCAGATTTTACATCTAAATGCATCAGAGGCCAATTCCTGTTAGCAGCTATTGCAATCACCATTCTGATTGTTTCATGTCTTGCTACAGGTGCAAACACTTCAGAGTAATCCAGCCCAGGTTTCTGTAGAAATCCTCTGGCTACCAACCTTGCTTTATGTTTGCCAATTGAACCATCTGGCTTTAACTTCTGCTTGAAAACCCATCTGACGCTGATGGCTTTCTTGTCTTTTGGAAGTTCTGCCAGCTTCCAAGTCTTGTTTCTCTCTATAGCATCAAGTTCTTCTTTCATGACCTTCAGCCAGAGCTTCTGCTTAAGAGCCTCTTCTGTACTTATGGGTTCAGAGTCTACTAACATGGCACACTAAATAACTTCTCCTTCAGAGTCTACTTCAGTGTCTTGCAGCATGTCAAATTCTGCATATCTTCTGGGGATATTTCTGATTCTTTGTGGTCTCTGAACTTGTTCAGAGTCTTGAGCTTCAGAGTTTCTAGCTTCAGATGGTTGACTTCCTCCAGAGCTTTGATCATCTTCAGGGTCTGGCATATTTCCAGAGTCTGAATTGCCACCAGAATCTGGATTACCATCAGAGTCTGGGTCATCAGAGTCTGGGTCATCAGAGTCACCTTCATCTTCTGAGTCTTCTTCAGAGTCAGAATTACTATCAGAATCAGAATCAACGTCAGAGTTTACTCCAACTTCAGAAATTTTTAACTCTGACCTTTCTTCAGAAGTTCTAACATCAGAATCAGATTGAGACTTATCCCAATTCCAAACTTCTGATTCCTTCACAATCACATCTCTGCTGAATTCAATTTTATTGGTTTCTGGACAATAGAGCTTGTATGCACCTGTACTGTGGTACCCTATCAGAATCATCACTTTGCTTATATCATCCAGCTTCTGTCTTCTGGCTTCTGGAACATGTTTATAGCAAACAGAACCAAACACCTTCAGATGACTAACACTTTGCTTATCTCCAGTCCACTTCTGTATTGAAACTATTTCCTTCAACTTCTTCGTAGGACATCGGTTGAGTACATACGTTGCAGTGGCAACAGCTTCTCCCTAGAGCTTCTGAGGAAGTTTCTTCTCCTTTAGCATGCTTCTCACCATATCAAGCAAAGTGCGGTTTCTTCTTTCAGCAAGACCATTGTGTTGAGGGGTACAAGGAGCAGTAACCTCATGCTCAATTCCATTCTCCTCACAGAACTTCTGGAACTCTTTCGAGTTATACTCACCTCCACCGCCAGTTCTAAGAATCTTCAACTTCTGACCACTCTGATTTTCAGCCTTCATTATGAACTTCTTGAATTCATCAAACACCTCGTGTTTAAACTTAATAAGGGATACCCATGTCATTCTTGTGAATTCATCAACAAATAACACAAAGTATTTATTCCCTCCAATCGATGCTACTGGAAATGGACCACACACATCAGAATGTACAACTCCCAAGGCATGTTTTGCTCTTGGAGCAGTTTCTGACGCAAATGGCAATCGTGGTTGTTTTCCTTCCATGCAAACTTTGCATGACTTTTCAGGCTTCTTAATTGCAGGAATTCCATGTACCAACTTCTTTGAATTCAGATGTTTTAAGCTTCTGAAATTCAAATGACCAAATCTTTTGTGCCACAGTTCACTCTCCTTCTCAGCACTTGTTGCACTAAGACATTCTGAGTCTGCAGTTCTGACATTCACCTTGAATGTTCTATTCCTTCCCTGTTCTGACTCCATAATCAACTTCTGATTGCAGTCATACAGCTTCAGAAGATTGTCCTTCATGGTAACTGAAAAACCTTTCTCAATTAATTGTCCCACACTCATCAGATTGCTTCTGATGCCAGGTACATACCACATGTTCTGAATCAATGTTGTTTTCCCATTGTTCAGAATCACTCTGACATTTCCCATACCTTCTGCATTAAGATATTTGTCATCAGCACATCTGATCTTTGTCCTCTTTTCAGAGTCAAAGTCAACCAGCCATTCTTGTTTCCAGTAAGATGATTTGAACAGCCAGTGTCCATATACCACCAGTCTATCAGGTCCATATTATCAGATTCAGAGGCCATCAATAGCACAGATTCGTCATCAGAACTTCTGGCTATATTTGCTTCTTCTGATTTTCTCTCCTTGTTTGACCAACAGTCTCTAGCAAAGTGACCAAACTTCTTACAACAGTAACATTGGATTTTCTTCTTGTCATACTTCTCTTTTCCCTTCTGAGCATTCTTTTGTCTATCAGAGGTTGAGCTTTCTGACTTCTAACCACCATCAGATCTTCTCCTGACTTATGACTGCTTTTGATACCTCCTATCAGAAGTTGCTTTCAGAACCTGCTGCTCTACTTCCCTTTCAGAAGTTCTCTCAGTCAAACGCAACTCTTGCGCTTCTAGACTGCTCTGCAGCTCTTCAATTCTCATGGTGCTCAGATCTTTGGAATGTTCTATTGCTACCACAATGTAATCAAATTGAGAGGTAAGGGATCTCAATACCTTCTCCATGATTGTTTCTTCAGAAAGAGTTTCTCCACACGCTTTCATCTCATTAGTGATCAGAATCACTCTGGAGATGTATTCAGAAACTTTCTCATTATTCTTCATGTTGAGATTCTCATATTGCTTTCTCAAGGACTGAAGCTTCACCTTCTTCACTGATGCGTCACTACCATAACATCTAACCAGTGTGTCCCACGCAGCCTTTGCTGTCGTTGAATCTGCAATCTTCTCAAACACATTTACATCAACACATTGATGAATGAAGAACAATGCTTTCTGATCCTTCTTCCTTACTTCCTTCTGCGCGTTTTTCTGTTCATCCTTCGCATCTGCTGCTACCGGAACATAACCATCAGTGATAAGATCTAGAACATCTTGAGCACCGAACAGTACACGCATTTGGATCATCCAACGATTCCAGTTTTTACCGTCAAATACTGGAAGTTTGGTGTTCATGTTGCCGTTTCCGTTCATCTTTCTACCTTGCACATTACACTCAGATTTCTCACACAGTGTTTCCCAACCCACAGAATTAAAATTCTGATCAGATTTTGTTCAAGATTCAACACGAATCTAAGAATCAAAATCAAACACACAAGACCTCACGTTCACTTGTGTTTCCCGTGTTTCCCAATGAATCCGAACCGGAGCTCTAGATACCAATTGTTGGTGCAAAGGTAGAATAAATGATGAATAGAAATATTCTATTGAGAGAATGACGGCTACAAAACATGATAAAAGTTACAATGATTGCCACCCTATTTATAAGGTAAAACTAGGGTTACTAGAATAAGATAAAATACTAAAATACCCTCTAACAAACTTAAGGGCTAAGAAAATAGTACAACTAATAAATATGAATTACTTCTAATAATTGGCCCTTGTTGCATTATATGAGTTTTTGAAGGTTTAGAAACTTTGTCATTAAAGGTTTAATTTAATTAAGCAGAGTTGTATTTCATTTCAAAAATACATTAGGTATTATTTGGGTTTCTCTTGTTAATTTTTTGTTATTAAACCTTAACAAAGGTATTTATTTTTCTTTTTCTTTTTTGTGTTTTGTTTGAAAGTAGTGTCAATAATAATTAGTTTTATTTATCATTTTAAATTAATACAAAATTCTATAAAAATAAATGACAAATATATTTTGTTCCTTTTATTTACATTCAAATAAAAATTTATTGTCACATTTATGTTTAGATTTTTTCTATTCTTATCATTCTACTTTAAATTTCAAAACAAAAATATATTTTTATTTTATTCTTTTTCTTGTCTACGTTATAAAACCAACAAAATTAGTTTTAAAAAAATATATTTTAAAGAAAATCAGTAAATATATATTTACAGTGTAACAATAACAAGAATTATCAAGGCAAAAAGTTACATATAAGTAAAATTACAATATGTTTACAAGGCATGTCCAATATGTTTACATTGTTAGAGTAACTAGAATTGTTGTCCAATATGTTATAATATATTTACAAACAAAACCTGAGAGCTTCAAATGCATTAGTTACATATATACTAGTTATATATATCCGTTCAAATTCTGCCACCTCCTTATGCTCTCCTTGGACAGTTATTTTGTCTTGTTGTAGCATTGATAACAGAACACAACGTTAGCATTTTTCTTAAATAAAACTTATTTTAAAAGGTCAATTGTAAAAAGGGATAGAGCAGAGTATCATCATTTGAGCAATTAAGCAGGAATTTCATCAGAAATTAAATTGAATCGAAATAAAAAATATTTTTATATTCAAACAATCCTAATTTATTTTCTTCAATATAAATAAGAAGTAACAGAAAGTATGGAGGGGGATCTGAAGGCGGCCATCATATTGATTCAAACACATAACAAATAAACAAAAAAAACCTAGCCACTAAACATACAACACAAGAAAAAACAATAACCATCAACGAACATCAAGAACACAAATTGAAGTGCAAGAAATAAAAAGAGGAGGGAACTGAACCTTACAGCATTGCTGCCATACTTGAAGATTCTAACCGCCACGCCGGATTTTCGTTTCCCATTCCGGTATACCTCTTTACTCTCTTTAAGATTTCATTTCGAATACCTTATGTTTTGTTATATTAGATTTCGAGAGAGAATCATCTCCGTTTTTTCTTGAGCGGACGCGGTTTGAGTGAGGTCGGAATAGGGGTTAAGGGAAGCAGCCGAAATCATCGCCGATTTTCTTGAGCGGCCGCAGTCGCGGTTTGAGTGTGGCCGCAGTCACGGTTTGAGAGCGGCCGAAATCGTCGCCGATTTTTAAGGCGGTCGGAATCGCATTTGGACGAGGCTGGATTCGTGAGGAACACGACCGAATGAGGTTTTTGAGCGACAGTTGTCGCGTGTTCATTAGGCTGGAAACGTGAGTGTTGGCCGACCAAAATCATAGTAAGAAGTCAAACGAAATCTAGGAAAGAAGTCTGAAATCGAGATGAGGAGGAAGAAGTTTTTCGTTTGGTTACAGGTTTGAGCGGCCATGAATTTGGCTTAGGGTTTCTAAGTTGTTGTTGTTAGTAACAAATAAACAGGGTCGGATCTGACCCGGTCCGCCTTGGATCTAACCCTCCGTTTGTTTTTTAAGAGGCTCATTCGTTCCTTGGCCCATTCTGTTCTTTTATTTTATTTTTTAAAAATAAATCAGGTAAGTTAATACTTGTTGTGGTGGACGCGTTAGATTTCTAACCAACCACTCTTGGCCTGGTGGTGGAGACTTCCCTCATCTCCCACCAAGTCTCTAGTTAGATCCTTGGCGTCTTTTATCCCGATTCAAACATTTTCCCATTTAAGTGTAATGTTAAAACTTTTTTTCTAAACATATATAAATAGAAGAGGACCATTGGAATCTAGCATTCCTAGATTCAGTGGGAACCCTCGAATGATCGATCTCCCTCGCTTTTTGAGTTAATTGCTCATTCTTTTCTTTTGTTTCTTAAAACATTTAAATCAATTTATTCTTTTGTTATTTATTTTACAAATAAAATAAATAAATAAATACATAGAAATCATAATAGTAAAATCACAAAAAGATTTTTCCATTTTTTCCTTGTATTTTAGATTATGTTATAATTTAAAAAAAAAGTTAATTTAGTTATTTTCATTATTATTATTAGATTATGTCATAAATTTCAAAAAAATTAAGTTCAACATTTATTTAATTTTAATTTTATATTATGTCACAAAAATAAAAAAAATAAGTTTACCATTTATTTTTAATTTTAGATCATGTCATAAAATCTTCCAGAAAATTAAGTTTACCATTTATTTCTAGATCATGTCATGAAAATTCATCAAAAATAAGTTTAACATTTATTTTCTTTAAAATCTAGATTATGTCATAAAATATTTCAAAAAATTAAGTTTGCCATTTATTTACTTTTAATTTTAAATCATGTCATGAAATATTCCAAAAAATTAAGTTTGCCATTTATTTACTTTCAATTTTAAATCATGCCATAAAAATTCATCAAAATTAAGTTTGCCATTTATTTACTTTTAATTTTAGATCATGTCATAAAATATTTCAAAAAAAAAGCTTACCATTTATTTTCTTTTAATTCTAGATCATGTCATGAAAATATTCCAAAAAAAAAGGAGTTTATCATTTATTTAATTTAATTCTAGATTATGTCATAAAAATTCAAAAAAAATAAGTTTACCTTTTATTTTATTTTAATTTAGATTATGTTATAAAAATCATTAAAAAATTTAATTTAGTTATTTTCATCATTAGTTTTAGATCATGTTATAAAAATTATTAAAAAGATTAATTTAGTCGTTTTCATCATTATTTTTAGATTGTTATAAGAAATATTAAAAAAAAGTTAATTTAGTTATTTTGATTATTATTTTTAGATTCTGTTATAAGAAATTTTTTTATAAAAAAAATAGTTAATTTAGTTATTTTCATCATTATTTTAAATTATGTTATAAAAATATAAAAAGAGTTAATTTAAATATATTTATTTTTATCATTAGATTATGTTAGAAAAATAAAAAGATTATGTTTAATTTATTTTCTTTGGTTGTTATTTTAGGTAGATTTTAAAGAGAATAAAAAAGTATTTAATTGTTTTATTTTCAGATTTTTTATAAATAATATGCATATGTCTAATATTAAATTGGTCTTATTCTCTCACTTTATTTTACTAGACATAAAAGAATATAATTGTATTTTTCTTCAACTTAATTTCTTGCTATTTTCTCTAAATGTTTGAATAACTATAGAATTATTATTTTCATATAATATCATTTTCTTTGTAGTTTTTATTTATTATTGTTAGAATATTACGAATAAATAATTAAATAAATATTTAGTATTGATGTTGACTAATTAATAAAATAAAATACTTATGACTACTTTCTTAAACTTTGATCCTACCCCAAGTTATACATTTTAATCTGATTAATTTGTTTCTTATCCCAATTAAAACGCTTTACTATTTAAGTTAAAATATTAAAACATTTTTTTGAATAACTCAAAAGAAGTGGACTATTGGAATCTAGCATTCCGGTAGGAACCCTTGAATGATCGGTCTTGAACCACGCGTTTTAGATTAACTGTTCATCTTTTTTAAAACACATTAATTAATTTGGACAAATAAGGGTCGTTGGGATCTCGCATTCTGATGTAACCCTTTGAGCAATTGATTATTATCAAGCGTTTGTTGTCCATCAAGCAAATTTCTCAACTGATTCGAATGAAAAAGGACCATTGAAATCTAGCATTCTGGTGGAACCCCGAGTGATTGATCCCGAGGCTCATGTCTCATTCTCATCAAATATTTGTCATTCACCTATAAAATACATCCAACACATCAAACTCTTTTCTCGCCGCCGTGCAATTAATATGAAAAAACCTTTTCATAAACAAAAGACATATTGTCTTAAGATGATGTGAAACAATGCTTCGTCCACAATTGTTGAGTTGAGATAAATGACGTTTTTCCGAATGTTGATTTGTAAATCCATTCGATATGTGGTATACGCGGGCTCCTCATCTGTTTTGGGTAAAATAAGGTTTTTTTCATTGATTAATACAATATAGCTTTCGCTAAAATCGACCAACAAACAAACATTTTTCTACCTAGAACTACGTAAGCCTTGAGTTCTCGATTGAGATACGTAGGAGCAAGATTGTGAAATCTTGTCAGGCCCATTAATAAAAAACTTAGGTTTAGTCCCCTTCGTTGCAAAAATCCAAAAACATTCTTCTCTCTTCTATTCTTTCTTTCCCACCTCATAACTTGAGAAGCCTAACATTTCTAAGCTAACACTAACACGCATGATTAACCTAATGGTTCCCGTTGAATACAACGGACGTGAGGGGTGTTAATACCTTCCCCTTGCGTAATCGACTCCCGAACCCTGATATTGGTTGCGATGACCATATCTTACCTTTCTTTTAGAGGTTTTATCGATATTTCCCTTTTCCCTATTTGGGAATAAATAAAGTTCGGTGGCGACTCTGTTCAGTCCATCATGCGAGTGTGCGATTGCGCCTCGCTTAAGTCGTGTTCTCATTTTTCGAGGTGCGACACTTTGGATATTGCTTATGCTTGTTGCTTGATAAAGTCCAAAGGAAAATGAGTTTCTATATGACATTCTTGTTTGTTGGATTACATCCCATTGGTCTGATCTTTTCAACTCTTAACTTTTAATTTTTTGTCTAGGATAGTCCCTTCATCTCCTCCCACTTCTTAAATGTCAAAATCTCTCCCTCTTTTCAAAAACTTTATTTGTTTGTATTTTCTAACTTAGACATGTTTTAATGATTAGAAACTTTGGCTCCATGCCATTGAACTTTCAAACTTTTTTCTTAATAAAACTTGCAAATGAACTTAATATTATTGACTTCAATTTCAAAAAGACAAAAAGAACTAACAGCCCCATTCAAGTCTTTGGCCTTTTTGTGCCTTTTTCTATTAAACTTTTGATTAAAACCAATTCACCAACTCCTTTGAAATTTTTACCACGAACTACGAGGTTTTGATCCCTCATTTTTATGTTAGTACATAGGCATAAGACCGAAGGTCTTGTCAAACATAAAAAGATAATCAATGAATTCTTTTCTCATCTCCCCACTCTGTATTTTATCAAACATCATTTAGACCAAATCACTTGCACACAAGAAAGGGCTCCCTAGGAGTACCTAGGACACTTTGGAGATAACACCTTCTCTCTATGTAACCAACCCCCTTACGTGTAATCTCTGGCATTTTATTAGTTTTGATTTGAAAACTTTTTATCTTTGGGTTTTGTTCATACTTTTCCCCTTTTCCTTTGGAAACAATAAAAGCATGGTGGCGATTATGGTTTTATTGACGTCAAGTTTATCCATAGCTTGATGGTCATGAATTTACCGCTATAAAAATTAAGTGGCGACTCTGCTGGGGAGTTGTCCTTAGTGGGTTTAGCCTACTTTTGTGTGTGTATATATTTGTATATGTGATGTTTGTTTGTGTATATTGGTGTATGATACTCTTGTTTATTGTGCTTAGTGATCTCGGTGTGGTGAGATAAGTTCTAACCCGAACTTGAGTGCAATCTAAGATAGGGGGTGGTATAATCATATTAACTTTGAAGGAGTAGTCCTGAAAGAGTTGACATGAGATCTCCCACTCAGTGGAGACCTCTTTGGAGTTACTGATGTCACACGAGTAAGTCGTGGATAAACATTACTTTCTCTAAATCTGGTGTCTGAGAAGCTGAGGACCGTAGAACATTTAACCCAACTTGGCCTATTTAGGACGTAGTGCAGAGACTGTTCAAGTGTAGACTTGATAACATTTGTTACACGATACTACACTCAGACGAGTTTCTCTTGAGAATACTATGGGTTGATGAGTTAGTCATCCTAACCTATAATATCTGATAAATGGGATCACGAATCTGGGAACTTTTTAGAACATGATCTACAGATTTTTACCCTTAGTACACTCCTTTGGGATGGTTCTTAACCCAAATCCATGCTCGTGACTCACAACAAACCCTTTGATTCTTGGTTGATACAATCAAGTCTTGTCAATATCAATGGATGATTGATCTTAATGACGAACTGATCCATCATTTGTTTGTGTTTGCCTTGTGTGTGATTGTTGCATTCATGCATACATGAGCATCATGACATGCATCATAAAAAATAAATTTCAAGGAACTAAGGTCTTGTTTGCAAATATTTTCAGACCATGGATTATGGACGAAGGAACACTAAGAAGTGCAGTTTCAGATGTCCTAATTTGAAAGAGTTAAGGAAGTTGTCATCATTTGTATTAAACCCCTTAGACTTCAAGCAACATCATGGGAAGCTCTTGTTTGTGTTATCTACTGATATGGTTGAAGGACTTCTGAGTGTTTTGGTTCAGTTCTATGACCCTCTTTATCATTGCTTCACTTTTCTCGACTATCAACTTGTGCCCATGTTGGAGGAGTATGCCCATCTCTTGGGTATACCCATATCTAACAAGGTACCTTTCAGTGGATTAGAGGAGATCTCGAGATCTCATGTCATGGTTGAAGCTCTTCATCTGAAGAAGTATGAGATTGATGCTCATTTGGTGAAGAAGGGAGGAATTCTTGGGTTGAATTATGAGTTTCTCATTGGTAGGGCTACTGTTTTTGCTCAAGCCGGTAGCATGGCTACTTTTGAAGCTATCTTGGTGTTGCTCATTTATGGCTTAGCTTTGTTCCCTAATATTAACGGTTTTGTTGATGTTACCGTCATTAGAATTTTCTTGATTGGGAATCCTTTTCCAACTCTGTTGTGTGACATGTATTTCTCTTTGCATTTGAGGAATTCTAAAGGTGGTGGGACTATCGTGTGTTGTGTTCCTCTTCTGTACAAGTAGTTTATTTCATACTTTCCTCAGATGCTTGCTTTTTGGGAGAACTAACAATGTCTAGGGTGGTCCATGAGGCTTATGTATCTCACTAATGATGATATTGTTTGGTATAATTCTGCATTGGGTAGCTTTGATTTTATTGATAGTTGTGGTTAGTTCTCTAACGTGCCTCTCATTGGTACGCAAGGAGGAATCAACTACAACCCAGCATTGGCCCGTCGTCAGCTTGGGTTCCCCTTGAGAGATAAGCCTAATAACGTTTAGTTATAGGGTCTATTTTATCAAGAGGGTAAAGATCCCTAACTTATGAAGAGTAGAATGATGTGTGCTTGGCACGATATGCATAGGATGGGAAGATCCAAGCTTGGTCCACGCAACTATATAACCTTGGAAGGTTACATTATTTGGATAAAGAAGAGAGCTTTGGAGGTCAAGATGTCGTATGCTTGTGAGAGACCTATGTTTGTGGCTATGGTTGAGCCATCAACTCTCTATAACCAAGATGTAAAGGAGTTGGAATACGCACTTGCCAAGATGAAACAAGAGAGTGATTTGTGGGAAGATCGGTTCCATGCTTTAAAACAAAATCATGAGGAGTTGCAGCTTGAGTCAAAAGACAAAAATGCGATTATTGAGATTCTTGAGGATTGTGCAGTGAAAAGACAGAGAGAACCAAAGGATTTAATTTCCTCTAGTATGCCTCAACCTTCCGGTGCTTGGAAGAAGATTGTTGACCAGCTTCTCCTCGAGAAGGCTCAGATAAAGACATCCTTTGAGTTTGAGATTCGACGCATCCAAAGGAAGTATGCTCCCATAGTCAGATCATCTGATGCAGTTGTTAGGGATCCTTAAGATGATAGTTTCCTTTTCTCTTGTATTTGTACTTTGGTTTCTAAAAATGTACTCAGTGTAATCCTTCTAATTTTATGAATAAAAAGAGATTTTATGGTCAATTGAATTGTTATTATTAATTATTGTTATATTTGCAAATAAGACTCCATATGTTCCTTGAAATTAAAATAAAAAACATTGCATTTCATGCATCATTTGCATAGCAGGGTTCTTCCGCCAGGTGTCTTATCAATTCTTCTTCTGTGTATCAGCCAATTTGACTCATCCTTATAACACTCAAGCTAATCGTTTGAAAAGAATATAGAACCTCGAGCAAGAGAGCAGAGAACTAAAGGACGAGATCGCCATACTCATAGCCTTCATGGAGTCTGTAATAGCTGCTCATAACCAACAGTATCCACCTCCCATAACTCCTTCTCCTCAGAGGATTGTTATCTTAGAGATTTCTTCATCAACTGTTCCTGTGGCGGCTAGCCAGTTTGTTCCTGCCATACCTGCTGGGTTCTCGTAAGGAATTCCACCTAATTTTGTGCATGAAGGGTATGCGCCTACTTTTGCTTTTGTGCTGGCATCTAGCCCGATCATGATTGTGCCTCCTCCTATTGTTCATACTTTGCCTCATGTCGAGGACACCATTTACCACTCTGAGCCATCTGAAGGTCCATATGTTTATGAGAAAGTGGATGAAATGAAGAACCATTTCCTTGAGCTGCGTAAGGAATTGAAGAACTTAAGAGGGAAGGATTTGTTTGGGGAAAGTGTTGTCGAGCTGTGTTTAGTTCCCAATGTCAAAACTCTGGTGAAATTTAAGGTCCCTTACTTTGAAAAATACAAGGGGAATACTTGTCCGTTGAGTCATCTTGTCATGTATGCTAGAAAGATGTATACTCAGACTTATAACGACCAACTACTTATTCACTATTTCCAGGATAATCTGACAGGAGCTGCCCTCAGATGGTATATGGGCCTAGATAGTGCTAGAATGTGTACTTTCAACGACTTGGGGGAAGCCTTTGTCAAGCAGTACAAGTATAATGTTGATATGGTGCCAAATAGAGATCAGTTGAGGTCTATGTCTCAGAAGGACAAAAAGACATGCAAAGAATATGCCTAGAGATATAGAGAGTTGGTTGCTCAAATTAGTCCACCTTTGGAAGAAAAGGAGATGACTAAAATTTTCTTGAAGACGTTGAGTTCATTTTACTATGAAGGAATGATCGCAAGTGCCCCCAATGATTTCACCGAAATGGTGAACATGAGGATGAGATTGGAAGAAATAGTTTGTGAGGGACGTCTATCCAAAGATGAAGCATTGACAAGTAAGAAGTATGGTGGGAGTTTCTCTAAAAAGAAGGAAGGAGAAACTAATGCGGTGTCAGCTGGGAGACAGATGAGGCCTCATGTAAGGAAGACTTCTCAGTCACGTCAACATCAATATTAAGTATCATCAGTGATTCCAGTCTTTTCCAATAATTCAACCAATCAACCAGTTCCTATTCAGCCAAAACAACATTAGCAACAACCATAACAATGTACCAACTACAACAACAACAATAATCATCATCAAAATTTTGAAAGGAAGAAGGTGTCTTTTGACCCTATTCCCATGACATATGCAGAGTTGTACCCGTCTTTGGTCATTAAGAATCTTATCTAACCAAGGAAACCTCCTCAAATTCCTGAGCCACTGCCATGGTGGTTCAAACCAGACTTACACTATGATTTTCACCAGGGAGCTCTTGGTCATGATATTGAGAACTGTTATCCCTTGAAGTACGAGGTTCAGAAGCTGGTTAAAAGTGGTATGGTATCCTTTGAGGACAGAGTGCCAAATGTGAAAGCTAACTCGTTGCCTGCTCATGGCAACGCTTCTGTAAACATGGTGGACGGTTGTCCAGGGAATTTCAGAGTATTTAATATGCGGCGTATCCATAGGTATTTGGTGGAGATCCACAAAGATTTGTGCATGGTAAGCCATTGTGAACATGACCATGATGGTTGTGTCATTTGCAGTGTTAACCTCTGTGGGTGTGTAATTGTTAAAAGGGATATTCAAAGGTTGATGGATGAGAATGTTATCTAGGTACAACAATCAAGATATGTGGGAGATGATGTGAATGTCATCGTGCCAGTGTTCAAGACCCCTGAGCGGGTAGTCATTCAATTGGATAGCAGCAACAACAATAATGTTAACAAATCGTATCATCGTTAGTTATACGGTTAGAGGGCCTTGTCCCCTATGCATCCGATAAAGTTGTGCCATACCAGTATAATGCCACCATGATTGAAAAGGGTCAAGAGGTTCGTCTCCCAGTTACAAATTCAGTGGTGAACATTGTAGATGTAGTGAAGGTGATCCGTAGTGGTCGTGTGTTCAGTCCAGTTTTTCCTAAGATTGTGGAAGATGTTTATGTAGGGAAGAAGGCAAAGATTCCTGCAGTTAATCCAGTTAGTGCTCCAACGTGTCAGTCCGGTGAATCCAGCAAGTTGAAGACTAATGATGATGATGAGGTGTTACGCTTAATTAAGAGGAGTGAATTCAACATTATGGAGCAGTTACTTCAAACGCCATTAAAAATTTATGTGCTGTCATTATTGATGAATTCAAAGGCACACATAAAAGCCTTATAGAGGGTATTAGAACAAGCTTATATGGAACATGATGTGACCATGGATCAGTTTGACCATATTGTTGCCAACATTACCTCCTCTAATAATCTGAGCTTTTGTGATGAAGAGCTTCCCGAGGAAGGTAGGAATCACAACTTGGTATTTCATATTTCAATGAATTACAAGGAGGACGCTCTGTCCAACGTGTTGGTTGACATAGGGTCACCATTTAATGTGTTTCCAAAGTCAACTCTAGCAAGACTTTCCTATCAAGACGCCCCAATGAGGTACAATGGCGTGATTGTTAAAGCGTTTGATGGCTCTCAGAAAACCGTCATTGGATAAGTGGACCTTCCAATTAAGATAGGTCCGAGTGATTTTCAAATTACTTTTCATGTAATGGATATTCACCTGACCTACAGTTGTTTACTGGGAAGGCCTTGGATCCATGAAGTTGGCGTTGTGATGTCTACTCTGCACCAAAAGCTAAAATTTGTAAAGAACGACAAGCTTGTTATTGTGGGTGGGGAGAAAGCATTGTTGGTAAGCCATTTGTCATCCTTTACTTAGGTAGATGTTGAGGAGGAAGTTGGAGCGATGTTCCAAGCTTTGTCCATTGTTGGTGAATTGAAGAAGGCTGGGGCACCCATGTCTTCTCTAAAGGATGCAAAAGATATTGTTCAAACTGGTAGCACCGATCGATGGGGTCGCATCGTGGAAGTCGTTGAAAATAAGAATAGAGCAGGGCTAGGATTTTACCAAGGGCCATTCAACACCAATGTCAAGTCTATGCAAGAATTTTTTCACCATGGAGAGTTCATTCACAAGGATGATCAACACTCAATTGCCATTATTGAAGACAATAGTGATGAAGACAAGGCTTGCGCCAACTTTGTAAGGCACGACCAAACTTGCAACAATTGAGTTGTTGTTGATGTTCCTATTGTTATGCACCGCTCGAAGTAATTTGTTGCTTTATTATTTTAAGAAAATCCTTCTCCTATGCCTAAGGGAGAAGTTAAACATTGTTGGGCATTTTCTTATTATCATCAATAAAAGACAATTTTATTCATCCACATCTATGATGTTTATTTTTACTTTTTGCTTTTTTCTAAAAATGATAATCACAAAAAACATAAATAAATAATGATCTTTCCATCTGCATAATATTTGTTTGCACTCCACTTCTCTAAAATCAAAATATCAAATCATTATGCAGGTTGATTCTCAAACCCATTGAATATAATGATCCAACTCCCTCTCCAAACTTTGATTTCCCTGTGTTTGAAGCTGAGGAAGAGAATGATGATGAAGAAGTATTTGATGAGTTATCTCGTTTGCTTGAGCACGTGGAAAAATCCATTAAGCCATTTGAATAGCAGATTGAATTAGTCAACTTGGGTTCTGATGATGATGTGAAAGAAGTCAAGATTGGATCTCAACTATGTCCAGAAGCTAAGAAGGGGTTGATTGATATTCTTCGAGAATATTTTGATGTGTTTGCTTGGTCCTATCAAGACATGCCTGGTTTGGATTCTGAGATTATGGATCATAAATTGTCGTTGATCCAGAATGCTCGTCGGTCAAGCAGAAGTTGAGAAGAACTCACCCTGATATGGTAGTGAAGATCGAAGAGGAAGTGCAGAAACAGATTGATGTTGGTTTTCTTGTTACCTCTGAATATCCGCAATGGGTGGCCAATATTGTGCTTGTTCCTAAGAAGGATGGAAAAGTCTGTATGTCTGTTGATTATAGAGATTTGAATAAAGTCAGTCCAAAAGATGATTTCCCTTTACCACACATTGATATGTTGGTAGACAATATAACTAAATTCAAAGTCTTTTCGATTATGGATTGATTTTCCGGTTATAATCAGATTAAGACGACACCTGAAGATATGAATAAGACTATATTCATTACACCTTAGGGAACATTCTGTTATCGAGTGATGCCCTTCAGTTTAAAGAATGCTGGTGCAACATACCAGAGAGCCATGGCTACTCTTTTTAATGATATGATGCATAAAAAGATCTAAGTTTATGTTTATGATATGATTGCTAAATCAAGTGATGAAGAAGCGCATGTTGAGCATTTTTTGAAGTTATTCCAGCGTTTGAGGAAGTATAAACTCCACTTGAATCCCAATAAGTTTACTTTTGGTGTGCGCTCTGGTAAGTTGTTGGGCTTTATTTTCAGCGAGAAGGGTATTGAGGTTGATCATGCCAAAGTCAAAGCAATACAAGAGATGCCTGCACCCAAAACTGAGAAGCAAGTCAGAGGTTTTCTTGGCCGTTTGAACTATATTTCAAGATTTATATTGCATATGACTACTACATGTGCACCTATATTCAAGCTTATTTGGAAAGATCAATCTTGTGATTGGACCGAAGATTTCCAGAAAGCTTTTGATAATATCAAAGAGTATCTACTTGAGCCTCTGATTCTGTCTCCACCTGTTGAAGGAAGACCTTTGATCATGTTATTAATTGTGCTTGAAGAGAGTATGGGTTGTGTTCTTGGTCAGCAAGATGAATCTGGAAAGAAAGATTATGCAATTTACTACCTCAGTAAGAAATTTACCGATTGTGAGACTCGTTATTCTATGCTTGAAAAGACATGTTGCGCATTGGCTTAGGCTGCTAAGCGTATGCGGCAGTATATGTTGAATCATACTACTTGGTTGATATCCAAAATGGATCCAATCAAGTACATTTTTGAGAAGCCTGCTTTAACTGGGAGGGTTGCCCGTTGGCAGATGTTGTTATCCGAGTATGATATTGAATACTGATCTCAAAAAGCTATTAAAGGTAGTGTTTTGGCTGACCATTTGGCTCACCAAACCATTGAAGATTATCAGTCAGTGCAGTATGATTTTCCTGACGAAGAGATTTTGTACTTGAAGATGAAAGATTGTGATGAACCATTGCTTGAAGAAGGCCCAAAGCTTGGTTCCCGATGGGGAATGGTATTTGATGTTGTTGTTAATTCGTATGGTAATGGCATTGGGGCAGTGATTATTACTCCTCAAGGCACTTATTTTCCGTTTACAACTAGATTGACCTTCAAATGTACAAACAATATGGCTGAGTATGAAGCTTGCATTATGGGGCTTGAAGAGGCCATTAATCTCAGAATCAAATATCTTGACGTCTATGGAGATTCAGCTTTGGTTGTGAATCAGATCAAAGGTGAATATGAGACGAATCAACCCGGTTTGATACCATATAGATATTATGCGAGGAAGATATCAACTTTCTTTACAAAGGTTGAGTTTCATCATATCCCTCGAGATGAAAACTGGATGGCAGATGCTCTTGCAACATTGGCTTCCATGATTGTGGTGATGTTTTGGAATGAAGTTTCCAATTTGACTATAATGCGTCTTGATAGGCCAACTCATGTATTTACCATTGAAGAAGTCAAAGATGAAAATCCATGGTATTATGATATAAAATGTTTCCTCTAAAGTAAGATTTACCCGCCTGGGGCATCTTTGAAAGATAAGATGACTTTGAGAAGATTAGATGGTAACTTCTACCTAAATGGTGATGTGCTTTATAAGAGAAATTTCGATATGGTGTTGCTCAGATGCATGGATAGACACGAAGTAGACCTATTGATGACTGAAGTCCATGAAGGTTCCTTTGGTACTCATTCCAATGGACATGTTATGGCAAAGAAGATGTTAAGAGCAGGTTACTAGTGGCTGACAATGGAATTTGACTGTTGCAAGTTTGTGAAGAAATGCTATAAGTGTCAAATTTATGCAGATAAGATTCATATTCCTCTAACACTGTTGAATGCCATTTCCTCTCTGTGGCCCTTATCCGTGTGGGGAATTGACATGAGTGGCATGATTGAGCACAAAGCTTCAAACAAACATCGTTTCATTTTGGTGGCTATTGATTACTTCACAAAGTGGGTTGAAGCGGCATCATATGCGAATCTGACAAACAGGTGGTGGTATGATTTATCAAGAATCATATTATATGTCGTTATGGTGTGCCAAGTAAGATCATTACTTATAATGAATTAAACTTGAACAATAATATGGTGGAAGCTCTTTGTAAGGACTTCAAGATTGCACAACATAATTCTTCTCCATACAGACCCAAGATTAATGGGGTTATTGAAGCTGCAAATAAGAACATTAAAATGATCATTTAGAAGATGGTTGTGACGTATAAAGATTGACATGAGATGCTCCCATCTGCTTTGCATGGGTATCGTACATCCATCCGCACTTTAACATGGGCAACCCCTTTCTCTCTTGTTTATGGAATGGAAGATGTGCTCCCCATGGAGGTTGAGATCCCATCATTGTGTGTTTTGATGTAATCCAAGTTGACTGAAGTTGAATGGTGTCAGACCATATTTGACAAGTTGAATTTGATTGAAGAGAAAATATTAACTACCATGTGTCATGGTCAGTTGTATCAGTAGAGAATGAAGAAATCTTTTGATAAGAAAGTCAAGCCTCGTATGTTCCGAGAAGGTGGCCTCGTGCTCAAAAAGATTTTATCTTTCAAACCTGATGCTAGGGGCAAATAGACTCCTAATTATGAAGGCCCATATGTTGTTAAGAAAGCCTTTTAAGGCGGTGCTTTGATTCTTACAACTATGGATGGTGAAGAGTTCACGCGTCCTGTGAATGCTGATGCAGTCAAGAAATACTTCGCCTAAAAAGAAAAGAACAACTCGCTAAATTGAAAACTCGAAAGGGCGGCTTATACAAAAATGAGCGTCTCGGTGGATTGAAAACCCAAAAGGGCAAATCCAGGCAAAAGTTAGAGACATGAAAACAGAAAACTTATCCCGGTAGATTGAGTACTCCTCCTTGGGGCAATCTAGGCAAAAATTAGGGATTATGGCAAGTAACTGCATTCAGATGGTCCTGATCGTTGAAGCAGTTTTGAGCAGTCCTTTGGTTCTGATTCATCATTCTCAACCAAAGGCAAACACAATAGATTTAAAAGTTGGTAGGAAGAGTAGTGATCATTGTAATAAATGTAGCCTTTTTCCATGTAAATTACCATTTTCAAACTTTGTAAAGATCCATGGAGTCCTGCCATTTGCGGACTATCATTCTATTAAATAAAGTTGAGCTTTTATCCAATTATTTATATTCTTATTTGTTTCTGTTTTAAAATGGAATTTTTATGATGATAATTTTGAAATAAATAAATGAATAATCATTTTTCTTAAAAAATAATAAGGCATTTACTTTAAGAGTAATCGATTTCAAAAGGGAATGTCAACAGTAATCTCAAGAATGGTAAGTCTTGATGTGTGAAGCATTTGTTGGTCTTCCCCAAGCATTTGGTGACTTTACCCTCCCCAACAGTTCTTCATTCATTCCCAACATGGTTGATAAGTTTCTCCCCGAGTAATTTATCATCCCCAATAGAGTTGGTAGGCAATTTTTCTTCCCCATCGGAGCTGATGATCTGTCTCCTTTGCAATTCATCTTTCCCTAGCTGAGGCATTCATATTTTTGCATTTCCCAGTTTGTGATTTGGAGAATGAACCCGGGATTATCTTGGAACCTTTATTTGGTCTCCAGATCCCCGACGCATTTATTTGTGTTACATAGCCGTGACAACTTCTCCCCTGCGTGAGTCGGCAGATCCGGTTGATATTGTTGTGCCTTGGAATTGGTTTATTTCTCAATCTCCAAGAAGAATCTGATGATTATCATATAAGTTTTGTGGTTTTTGATTTGTTTTGACAGATCATTGCATCACCAGCAAAGCTCTACGAAGATGCTTTTGATGGAATCCCCAGTTGAGAGTCTGGTTCTCCTCACTCGGAGTTTCATCTCTTGTTTGTGACTTAAGACCCCTTGGATTTCCGCCTTTTGATAGAAGCTATTTCCCCAACAGTGCTTGGTTCTGAGCAATATTAGTGGTCGCCCCTTCAAGGTTGTCTCCCATTTGATATGGTGGTGACTTAAAATTCCCTGCAACATTGACTTGTTAGGATCCTTAGCAGATCCCTCTTTATCCTCAACATTGTTGGTTTGGATGCATGATTCTCCATGTCCTCCCCCAACCAAAGTTAAATTCATCTTGCAGTTATGATTTTATATTCGCGATGATTTATTTTCATTGTAAGAAAGTCCAAGAGTAAGCTATGTGAGGTTGATGGCGATGCTATAAGCAATCGACTTACAAGGGCATTTGGGAAGTGGGCTCAACATTGAATCGAGAAGTATGTGGTTTAATATGATTATAATGCTTGGAATAATTACCAACTATATATCCTAAAAACATGGCTTGAATAGTGCAAAATGTTGTATAAATAACTTAATAGGGTAAACTTAATATAAATAAGTCTTATAAGAAAATAATCAATCGAATAAGTTAAATAATAATACATAAAAATGAAAAGGATTAATTACACAAATAATAAAATTTTAATTATTTAATCAAAATATTAATTGGTTTAAGTAACATAAAGTTTTTTATTTAAATAAAACAAACTTGTATGCACACCAAAAAAAGGAAATAAGAATAATCAATAACTAAAAATGTGGGCCTTCTAGCCCAAGAAAAGCCCAATAAGGGCGCTCACAGTTAGCACAAGGAGGGGTGCAAGAATCATGCTGCACTTGGGCCCAAACCGGAGGCCCACCCCAAGAAACAATCCAAAACCTTCCTGGTCAACCCTGTTGACTCGAAACACCAAACCTGACCGTCTGATCCTAAGCTCTGACCTAGTCAACAGATCGAGCGGATGGCGAACGAGGGTACACCTCCATATAGTGAGGGGATCCGCACGGGATCCCCTGGTTGACCCAACAGTCAACCACGAGTGGCATACTCTAGGGAGACCACTTGGCCTTCATGCATACTACTCTCATCAATATACAAAACCACCTTTGAGAGAGAGAAAGCTCATTTGACACTCTCGTGTCTCTCTCCTCAATCAACACTCTCTCTCATGCTCTGCAACTTCCGGCCCAACCCACAACCAAAAACCTACCGGAGAAGACGGTGGTTGCCGGCCAACGACGGCGGCGCCACCTTCTTCTCCGGCGAACCAACACTCAAATAACCAAACCCTAAACACCAGACCTCCCTTATCTTGGCCGGAGAATCCAAATCCGACCTTAACTTCCTCTAAATCTCTCTCAAATAACCAGATCAACACTTAAAACAAAATGAACAAACTCAAACTTCGGTCAAACGACACTCATTGCAACATAACAAAACCTAAACTCCTTTCAACCAACAAATCAAAACCAAACAGCAACAAAAACAGTTTAAACATAAACCCTAATTCCAAAATTAAATCTTCTACAGTCGCAATTTAAGGAAAATAACAGGGTTTTTTACTCAGTTTGGAAAGGCGAACGAGATGGTATGCAAATTTCAAGCAAATGAGGGAAAAGAAAACTACTCAGTCGGAGCTGGTCCGACGGCGATGCTTTCTCCGGTGCGATTTAGCTAAGTTTCCTCCTTTCCTTTAAATCTCTCTTCGTCTTCCTCTGTTCTCTTCTCCTCTTGAATACTGTGGATGGAAAAATTATTCTTTGATTTCTTTTCTTTTGGTTCGCCGTCCTCTTTTTCTTAATGTCATCTGGGTACTAATAGTGAGGTTATGTTATTTATCTTCTTCATGATGAGCTATTAAATCCTAGGATAATTTGTCAGGATATCTTTTTTTCATCCCAGATTTCGTGGGATTTTTATTTTGTGGATTCATTACTGTTGAACTTGTAGCGAAATACCTTTCTAGGCGTTCATTATGGTCCTCAGTGCAAAGCTTTAAATTGATCAAATTGTTAATTATTCTTCAGTTTTTTAAGTGCTTATGATAAGACTTTTTGACTTAAGCTTATTTCTTCACAGGTCACACAAGTAAGACAACCCCTAATTGGGAAAAAAAGTCTGTTGCGCCAGCTCCATGAAGGAGCTTGAATTAGGGCGCCTCGATCCAAATGATGGTCTTGGGCAGTTCGCTTCTTTGAAGGCCTTGTTTCCAATAGCTGGATATGCAGCATAATCTAGTTTATTCAATTGTAACAC
Organism: Lathyrus oleraceus; assembly: GCF_024323335.1. NCBI lineage: Eukaryota > Viridiplantae > Streptophyta > Magnoliopsida > Fabales > Fabaceae > Lathyrus > Lathyrus oleraceus. The sequence continues at coordinate 347,653,577 of NC_066583.1, forward strand.
TTTGTGTTTTTTTGGATAATGTGTATTATTTTTTGGACTGTTTGTAATATCTTAGATTTAGATTTTGTTTATGTAATCAATTTTAAACACTTAAATCTTATCTTAATATTCATCTGAAAACTTGTTTGGACCACCATAAAATAAAAATGATCATTCCACAAATGGTTGCCTTTAGCATGTTACTATCAGTAAAATAAAAACATAACCAAAGGTCTAAAATGAAACACACGTCATAAGTATTGAAATCTCAATTCCGACCATGAAACCAACAAAAGATCTTGGCACGTGTGTCTAAATATGGTGACTTAAAAACGTTATCCATCATAATAGTTCCTTCCCATAATAAACCTTAGATTAAATCAAACATGTACATGCTTTAAAAATGCAACTTGAAATCAGACACTTATGAAGGATCAAGACTTAGCACAAATATTTGGGATTTAGAAATGGGCTTGCAAACTTGGGCTAATCAAGTGAACATTAAAAAAAATAAAATGGCTTTTAATACTTACTAATAAGAAAGTGGACTTGGATTAGTATGTGTAAAAAAGATTTGAACCACACTTTGGACTTGTAATATTAATTATGGACATGTTGATGGGAGTGGGCTTTTTAAAACCAAAAGGTCCTATGGATAACCCCAAAATGGGTCCTGTTAACCAATAAGTCCCAAAATGTGCATACCATCCCATGCTTTAGTAACAACTATAAGAAGCAAATGCAACCGATGTTTCTTGCGTTATGAACAAGGAACATAACAGATGAAATGCCACTGAAAGATTTTGTTGAAAGTTTGATACCACTAAGAGTTTTCTTTAGAATAAACATGTGAGTATTGGATGTGCCTTTAGGAAGGATGGGGAGTTTGGAGTAGCTTAGGGTTGAGAAACCCTAAGATAGAGTTTATGCCTTATAACTTCTGGTGGTGAATGCTGGCGAAAGATTTTTCTTACCCGGACAAAATTGGGGTATGACAGCTGCCCCTATTTAATTACCTCAAACCGGAAAGTAAAAATGACAGCAGTCTTCGTACATTCACGGTGGGAGGTAATTAAATATAAGAAAGACCTAAATTTTGTCCTAGGAAATGCAGAGAAGAAAATACATAAAGAAAATGCAGTGAGAAATAGTAAGAGAAATTATCCTAAAGTAAAAAAGGAATAGCCAAGACTTTCTAGGAGTCGTCAGAACAGTATCTTGGACGTCATAATCGAGATCTGTTAGTAATGGAATGATATCTCAGCTAAATCTCAAGACTTTTTCAGGATGCTAGAGTAGTATCTCTAACAAAAATCTGGCATGAGACTCTTCATATTGATGAAGCAACATCTCGACAGTAAAAGTGAGATTCTCTGTATCGAGTCGAAGCAACATCTTATATGATAGAATTAAGATGTTGCAACAAGGGAAAAATACCTTAATTGAATATAAGACTCTTCGAGGATACTTAGAGCAGTATCTCTAAAAAAAATCTGGAATGAGACTCTTCATATTGATGAAGCAGCATCTCAACAGTAAAAGTGAGATTCTCTGTATCGAGTCGAAGCAACATCTTATATGATAGAATTAAGATATTCCAGCAAGGGAAAGATACCTTAATCGAATCTAAGACTCTTCGAGGATACTTAGAGAAGTATCTCTAAAAGAAATCTGGAATGAGACTCTTCATATTGATGAAGCAGCATCTCAACAGTAAAAATGAGATTCTCTGTATCAAGTCGAAGCAGCATCTTATATGATAGAATTAAGATGTTCCAGCAAGGAAAAGATACCTTAATTGAATCTAAGACTCTTCGAGGATACTAGAGCAGTATCTCTAAAAGAAATCTGGAATGAGACTCTTCATATTGATGAAGTAGCATCTCAACAGTAAAAGTGAGATTCTCTGTATCGAGTCGAAGCAGCATCTTATATGATAGAATTAAGATGTTCCAGCAAGAAAAAAATACCTTAATTGAATCTAAGACTCTTCGAGTATACTTAGAGCAGTATCTCTAGAAAAACTGGAATGATACTCTTCATATTGATGAAGCAACATCTCAGACAGTAAAAGTGAGATTCTCTGTATCAAGTCGAAGCAGCATCTTATATGATATAATTAAGATGTTCCAGCAAGGGAAAGATACCTTAATTGAATCTAAGACTCTTCGAGGATACTTAGAGAAGTATCTCTAGAAAAACTTGAATGAGACTCTTCATATTGATGAAGCAGCATCTCAGACAGTAAAGAAAATAAGATTCTCCATATCAATGAAGCAATATCTTAAATAGAGAAAAGAGCTTCTTCAGATAAATGAAGTAACATCTCAAATGTTCATCTGCTGGGGAAATATTTTAAAAAAATACTCCTTTTAAGGGAGATTTACTAGAAATGCTCTGTAGGGGAAAAGCTCATAAGAGACTTTTTAGGGTAACCTCTGCTTGGGGAGCAATGATAGCAAAGAAAAGGTTGGGAATATCATTATTAATCATATAGTTGAAAAAAATGGCTTACTGGAAAATGATTCCACGAGCATATGTAGGGTAATAACTTTATCTGGAAATGAGAAATGTCCAAGATATATATGAATGACCTTGGATCCTGATATTTTGGTGCGATTTTTGTATGATGTTCCATTTTGGGTGGAAATACTATGCATGGGAGGATGCATGAGACGTATGCAGTATGCAATTGCTGGGGGTATTTGGCTGTGCATGTAGGATTGCGAATGATTTTTATTTTGTTGAAATTCCCATCTGGTAGGAATATTATGTATGTAATTGATTCACATGACACATGTGATGTATGCGAATATGCAAATGGGTAATTGGGATATGCCCCGGTTAAGGCGTTTTTGCTTTGAGGAATGATGCCAATAGTGTGGACTTTGTTATTGGGGTGACCAATGAAGATCAAGCTTTGATACCCCACTAGGTGATTTTGGGAATATATTTGGGTTGCTCCAAGCCACTGAAGGGTTCAGACTTCTCAACACGCGATACTCCAACCATGATTTATTAATGTTTCCGCTGGAAATGCAATGGAGCCTTGCCCCGGTTTGGCTATACCATGAATACATTTATGAGAGGCGTGAATTAGTGGTTAAAAGGAACATAGGTGTCAGCAAACAGTCCTACACCTCTATGGAAAACAAGAACAAACTTGGAGACTAAGGGATTTGTCTTTTTACTGTTTCAAAAGCAATTTTATCACTTTGTTTCAAATACGTATGGAAAACAAGAACAAACTTGGAGACTAAGGGATTTGTCCTTTTACTGTTTCAAAAGCAATTTTATCACTTTGTTTCAAATACGTGTTTTATTTTCTCCAAAATTTTAAGAGTGATGTTTTACCAAAAATAAAGGTGCTTTGCAAACAAACAGATAAAATGCAAGAATGATTTGGGCATAACTTTTGTCGAGAAAATTTCTCTTTTATTGATTTGACCCTTAAATGGGCGATTGCACATAAAGATGCAATTCCTTAATGAGGTAATTGTTGTGCATAGAAGTAAAATGGTAATAAAATTTGAGTTCATATTGAGTTTCCACACTGCTATGATCCTTATGTCTTTGATAGTCCGAGCACCTTGCTTTTGAAAAGTGAGGTAGATTGATTCTTTGTCTTCGAGGGATATGTTAGACACCTGAAAGTACAACTCTTTGCCTTAAAATTAATCCCTAACTTTTGCATGGACCGCCCTTTTGGGTTTTCGATCCACCGGGATACCCATTTTTGCCTGAGTCGCCCTTTCGGGTTTTCAACTCAGCGGGTCAATTCTTTTATTTTTATCCCTAATTTTTGCTTGGATTGCCCTTTTGGGTTTTCGATCCACCGGGATAGCCATTTTTGCCTAAATCGCCTTTTCAGGTTTTCGATTTAGCGGCTTTTATTATTCCACTTTTTTAGGCAAAGTACTTTTTAACAGCATCAGTATTGGTGGGAAGTGGCAACTCATCACCGTCCATAGTTGCTAGGATTAGAGCGCCTCCGGAAAAGGCTCTAACCACCACAAATGGACCTTCATAATTTGGTGTCCATTTCCCTCTAGATTCCTTGTGAATGGGCAAAATTTTCTTCAGCACCAAGTCCCCTTCTTGAAACACTCTGGGACGAACTTGTCGAATTCCTTCTTAAGACGCCTCTGATAGAGTTGATCGTGACCTAACACTTTCAAGCGTTTCTCCTCAATAAGGTTGAGCTCGTCGTACCTTGAATGAACCCATTCTTCCTCATCTAGCTTAGCCTCCATCAAGACTCTCATCGAGGGGATCTCCATTTCTATAGGGAGAACTGCTTCCATGCCGTATACCAAGGAATAAGGGGTTTCCCCTGTTGAAGTTCGTACCGACATGTGATATCCATGTAATGCAAAAGGTAACATCTTATGCCAATCCTTGTACGTGACAACCATCTTTTGGATGATTTTCTTGATATTTTTGGTTGCAGCTTCAACAACCCCATTCATCTTAAGCCGATATGGTGATGAGTTGTGATGCTCGATCTTAAACATTGTGCATAATTCCTCCATGGTCTTGTTGTTGAGATTGGACCCGTTATCAGTGATGATTTTGTTGGGAATCCCATATCGACATATCATGTTGTTCTTTAAGAAAGGGGCGACTACGTGCTTCGTGACATTCGCATAAGATGCGGCTTCCACCCATTTGGTAAAGTAGTCTATAGCCACTAAGATAAATCTGTGTCCATTAGATGCTTTGGGTTCTATCATTCCAATCATGTCGATGCCCCATATAGAGAAAGGCCAAGGTGATGCTATAACATTCAGCGGGGTAGGCGGTACATGTATCTTGTCAGCATAGATTTGGCATTTGTAGCATGCTCTGGTGTAATGATAACAGTCAGATTGCATCGTTAACCAGTAGTAACCTACCCTTAGGATTTTCTTTGCCATGGCGTGCCCATTTGCGTGCGTGCCGAAGGACCCTTCGTGTATGTCCTTCATAAGCTGATCAACTTCGTGTTTGTCCACACACCTCAACAAAACCATGTCATAGTTTTGCTTGTACAATACCTCCCCGTTCAAGAGGAACTTCGATGCTAACCTCCGGAGGGTCCTTTTGTCAAGACTGGAAGCCTTTGCCGGATATTTCCACTTCTCCAGATACTGTTTGATATCAAAGAACTAGGGTTTACCATCTAGCTCTTCTGCTGTCGTCAGGCAATGTACAGGTTCGTCAAAATGCCTAATTTCAACGTGAGGCTGATGGTTGGGCCATATTAATTTGTACATGGAAGCCAAATTTGCTAAGGTATTTGCCATCTGATTCTCTTCTCGAGGAATATGAGAGAAGGTGACTTTGTCGAATTTTGGGAGTAGCTTTAGCACGTAATCCCGATATGGAATTAGGTTAGCATGTCTTGTTTCCCAATCACATCTAATCTGATGTATTACTAGAGCGGAATCCCCGAATACTTCTAGTATCTTGATCTTCAACTCAATAGCTTCTTCCAACCCTAATATGCAAGCTTCATACTCGACCATGTTATTTGTGCAGGTAAAACAGAGCTTTGCGGTGAACGGTATATGGAAATTCTTGGGAGACATCGGCATTTCCCCTATTCCATGGCCTATTGCATTTGAAGCGCCGTCAAACATGAGCGTACAACCTACTTTTGGCTCAAGACTTTCCTCTAGTTCGGAGTCTTCAGCATCCTTAACAGCTATGATGCTATCATCTGAGAAGTCAAACTTCAAAGGTTGGTAATCCTCCAGCGGTTGGTGAGCAAGATGATCTGCTAATACGCTTCCTTTGATTGCCTTTTGCACAACATATTGAATATCGTATTCTGATAACAACATCTGCCATCGGAAAATTCTACTGGTGAGAGTTGGTTTCTCGAATATGTACTTGATGGGATCCATTTTAGATACCAACCAAGTCGTGTGAGATAGCATGTACTGCCTGAGACGCTTAGCGGCCCATGCGAGTGCACAACAAGTCTTCTCGAGTAATGAATATCTGGTCTCGCACTCATTAAACTTTTTGCTCAGATAATATATGGCATGCTCTTTTCTACCAGACTCATCTTGTTGTCCCAATACACAACCCATGGACTCGTCAAGCACGGTTAAATACATGATGAGAGGTCTCCCTTCTGCAGGGGGCATCAGAATCGGTGGCTCTTGCAAGTATTCTTTGATTTTATCGAAGGCTATTTGACAGTCATCATTCCACTCCACGCCTTGATTCTTCCTTAGAAGCTTGAATATTGGTTTACATGTGGCAGTAAGGTGAGAGATAAACCTGGCGATGTAATTTAGTCTCCCTAAGAAACCACGAACCTCCTTCTCAGTCCTTGGTGCAAGCATGTTCTGAATGGCTCGAACCTTGTCGGGATCTACTTCAATTCCCCTTTGGCTTATGATAAAGCCTAAAAGCTTCCCAGATCGAACCCCAAATGTGCATTTGTTAGAATTAAGTCTCAACCTAAACTTCCTCAAACGAGCAAATAGTTTCCCCAGGTTAGTGATATGTTCTTCTTCTGTCTGGGATTTGGCAATCATGTCGTTAACATATAACTCAATCTCTTCATGAATCATGTCATGAAAGAGAGTCACCATAACACATTGATATGTTTCCCCAGTGTTCTTTAATCCAAACGGCATTACTTTGTAACAAAAGGTGCCCCAAGGGGTAATGAACGTGGTCTTCTCCATGTCCTTGGGATCCATTTTAATTTGGTTGTATCCAGAGAAACCATCCATAAAGGAAAATACGGAGAACTGAGTTGCGTTATCCACTAATACGTCAATGTGAGGTAATGGGAAATCGTCTTTGGAACTGACTCTATTTAAGTCTCGGTAGTCCACGCACATGCGGACCTTCCCATCTTTCTTCGGTATCGGTACAATGTTGGCAACCCATTGTGGGTACTTAGCGACTTCCAGGAAACCGGCGTCAAATTGCTTTCTCACCTCTTCTCTGATCTTGAGAGCCATATCTGGTCGAGTTCTTCTTAGTTTTTGTTTGACAACAGAGCATTCTTCTTTAAGGGGAAGCTTATGGGTCATGATATCAGTATCTAATCCGGGCATGTCTCGGTATGACCATGCAAACACGTCGTTGTAGCGGTGTATTCGTCGCTATATGATCTATCGATTAAATCATAAGCAAGAGATACAATGATTTTCGAGTCGCCACCGCACTTTTATTTATCCAAAGGACTGGCTAAAAAGCGAACAAAAGCCTAAGAAGTTTTACACGTAGAAAACTAATAAAAAGATCAGAGAGTCTGGGTAAGGGGTAAATTACGCAATGGGAAGGTGTTAGGCACCCACTACGTCCTAGGTACTCCTAGGGAGCCCTTTTCACACTTGTTGTAAAAGATTGTTATTTGTTATGACATAAATATTGTGCAAACATGATTGGGATGATGAGAAAAGAATGTGCAAGTTAGTTATTTTTGTGTTCGAACGGATGAACCCGTTGCCTACGTACCTTCCATCAAAGGTAAGGATCAAAACGCCGTAGTTCGGCTAAAAGATTTCCAAAAGTTGGTGGATTCAATTTTAAACACAAGCACTGAGGCTTTTCATTATCAATGGGAGAACACTCGACCAAAACCAACATCCACCATGCGAGGATAGCTTCGACGTACTAGAGGGGTTAACCCTGTTTTCAGTACGGAAGTCTTACTGTCGACTCACTAAAGATAAGGTGAGGTTTACATCAACCACAATGATAATTGAAACCTATGGCTAATGCATGAAAAGATTAACAATGGACAAAGCCAAAACAAGTGAATGGGTGAAGTTAATTGATTGTGATTATGAAAATGAAGTCAAAGTATGATTAAGATTAATTCAAAGAAGTATTATGAAATGAGTTTGAAAAAAAGTCAAGGACTTGGGGTCCAGGTTTTTAGTTTGAAAACATGAAGATGTTTGCACAATATTTATCTCAAGTTTGAAATCAAAGTGTGAAAAGGTTTAGGACATAATGAGAATGAATGAATGAGGATGGATTGTAAAACTTCTTAGAAAGTTCACCTCTTGAAATCATATAGGAGATGATTCAAGTGTGTCCTTTGGAATAAGCAATGGATAATAACAAAACAAGCAAGAAAGTCAACAAAAGCGGATATCGGATGCCAATCACTGGGCTTATACCAATCTCCTAAAACAGAACTGGATATCAGAAGCCACTCAATGGTCTTACACTAATCTCCTCAAAAGTAAAACAAGAGTGAAATATGGAAGTCAACTGCCAATCTATCTGGACTTAGGTTAACTCCACATATGCTCATAGGAAAACCAATGCCACATTACAGGGACTTACAATGGATCCTCACATACAAGAACAGAAGCAACACATGATCATAGGAAAGCAAATGCCAACTTACAGGGACTTATAATTGCAACCTCACATAAACAAACAGAAGCAAAACATGAATGTCAGATGCCAATCTGTCTGGACTTATACCAATATCCAACATATGATCATAGGAAAGCAAAGGCCAACTTGCAGGGACTTACAATTGCATCCTCACATAAACAAAGAAAAGCAAAAACATGGATGTCAGATGCCAATCTGTCTGGGCTTACTCTAACCTCCACAGTATGATCCTAGGAATACAAATGCCAACTTGCAGGGACTTACAGTTGTATCCTCACATACAAACAAACAAAACAACATGTGATCATAGGAAAATAAATGCCAACTTACAGGGACTTACAATTGCATCCTCACAATCAAACAAATGCATCAAGCAGAGACAAGATGAGTGGCCAAGGTGATGGTCTTATACTCACTTCCATATCATAGGAGCAATGGCCAATGGATGGTCTTACAATTGTCCTCAATGGGAAAACAACAATGATAATGTCATCAAGACAAATGAAATGATTATGCATCAATGAGCAATAAATGATGGTGAATGCACAAAGCATGCAAGCAGACATGTGCATATGAAACAACAATCAATCAATGAAAGCATTCAGCACACACCATAACCAAACAAGGAGGCTCACACAAAGGGGTTAGGCATTGAAGCCAACTGGAATAGGGTCACAGGTGCTCTTAACCTTTCCATTGAGGGGCTAAGGTGAAGCAGATGAAAGGAGATGAGGGGTGTGCCTCATTGCTCTTATCCCTGATCAGGGAGAGCATTGAATATCAGAAAGTGTGGGAGTTCAGAAAGTAGGAACTCTCTCCACATATTAGACTCGATTGATCTTGGGTTTGAATCTCAATGCTACAACCATGTAATGGGAGCAAAGAGAAGACTCACAGAATAATAGGGGATAGGTTGCTTATCCCTTGGGTTCTACCAATTGCCTTTCTTGAAGGACTTTTCCTGCTTGGGACAAAAGTAAACACACACAAGCATTGCCTCTTAAGGAGGACTTCAGACAGTTGCCTGGCCAAATAACAGGCCAGGTCTTCCAGACTACATGAAGAAAAGGGATTATACCTCAAATGCAAATTGCTAAATAGCAAAGCAAAGCAAGTTCAAAGAACTAAGCAACTAATGGTACCTGAAATAGTCAAACAAATCAGTACACAGTTCAACAGTCAAAGCAAAATGAGAATAGAAACCAACAGTTAATATAATCAGATGAATGTGCAAAGCACAAGACTCAAATCATGTGAGTCAAGCCACCTACAAAACAAAGAGGTTATCACATGATAAACAATCAAGCTTAATCAAATTTGTATGATCTCTTTGAAGCATTGGTTGCTCAACCTGAAACAATGAACTCAAACATAAGCCAGGAGACCCCTAGGACAAGCCTAGGGTCAAAAATGAATGAGAAGGTCAAAACAGCAAAGGAAAGTCAACCAAAATCAAGTTCAAACATTTAAGAAGCAAACCCAATTGGTCCCACATCCATATCATTCATCATCATGATTTCATAAGCAAAGGAAGTCAAAGCATGGCAAATGAGAGCTCATAGAAGTCAACAGCAAGACTTAGCTCAAAACCAACCATAAACAATTCCAAAAATCATCAAATAAATCATGATCAATCCTAATCCATAACATGACATGCATATAAAATTTCAGCTCATTTGGATCATGGGAAGATAGTCAATGAAAATCAGAAAGTCAAAGCAAGTTTAGGCATGCTCAAAGAAGTCAACCAAACATGTATCAACTTCAAAAATTCATAAGTCAGTGACAACAGATGAGAAATGAATGGGATCAACACCAATGCAAAGCTTAAGATGTCTAGTATGCACATGTAAAATTTCATGATCATCCAATAAAGTATGAGAATTTCCCAAATGGAATGGCAAGATGTGTCACATAAAGTCAACATTTGACTAGACAGGGGAGAAAAATCTCAAACAATTAGGAAATGGCATAATTAATTCCAAGAAAAATCACAAGTGAACTAGACATGCAAGAGAAGGTTCATGCAAAATTTCACATTAATTAGAGGTCAGGAAGCATGTCAACAAAAATCATGAAATTGCATATCATTGGTGTGACACAAATTGTCACACCCTACTTCAAAAATTCACATCTTAACAACCAGATAAGATAAATTCAAGAACTCTATATCAAAATCACCATGGATGAGTGTAGATTAAGCACAAAAAAATTCAGGGTCATTGGATATATCCTCATCATTTCACAATTGAATTGGTAAGATGTACAAAATATGCATACATGAGCAAAACCCTAATGCCATTAAAAATCCAGCCATCCAAAAAATCAGCAAAAATCATGATAAAAAAGTAGAGATTCATATGAACATGATGCAAAAATTTTCATTAATTTTGGATTTGAAATGCACGAGTTATGATTTTTGTAAGGTGAGGTATCAAATTGAAATAGAATGAACAAAATAAACATGGAATAGTAGGTCAAAGAGTTGACCGGTGGCAATTTTGTGAATATGCACATCATTAAACAAAACGCAGCGTACAGGGCCACGAAATAGAATGTTTTGATTGGCTCATGTGGATAGCACAGTAACACGGCATGCAGCACACGTGAATAGTACAGAGTTCTGGGAAATAATTAGGGTTTGCTACAGTATTTAGGGTTCTTCGAAGGCTACAGTAACTTCATCATCAACAATCAATCGTGAAAAACAAACATGCCCAGAAACAGCAATTAACTACACCAATCGAATCAGCAAAGTATGCATAACATAAATCCAACATCCATTATCATTAATTCGAGCTCACAAAAGAGTAATCAACAAAAACAAATTTGAACATAGAACTTTAAAGTCAGATTTCTCTTAACACAAGCAACCATTTCAAGTGATACAAAGTTCAATGGACTCAGCAAAGCATGAACTATCTAAAGCATGGCACGATTTTGGAAAATAAATGAATCGAAAACTAACCAAAAATGAAGCTCAGTGATGATTCAGTGTTTCTTTGGCCACAAATGCTTCAAACAGATGCACACGCGGGTCCTAGGAGGTGAATGGTTGAGATACTTTAGCTCAGCAAGGCTTGAAGATGCTCCAGTCACAATTTGCCATGGAAGTGTGCTTTGAAAAACAGAACACGAGGAGGCTGCTACAGTGAGTGAATGGTGCTTCAAAACAACTCTCAATGATGGTCAGATGATGAAACAATGAAGGGATACTCGGGCTCTTTGGAAGTTTGAGCAGAAATTGCAAAATGTGGAAAATGGAAATTGAGAGAGAATGAGAGAATTCTGTGTGTAAAGGCTGCAGCTCTAGGGTTGGAATGTCAGAAAATGAGGTTATATACTTCTGTTTAATGTTGGTTAATGAAGTGCTAAGCATGATTATCACAAATGGACCAATTTGCTCACTTTGCTAATTTTCCACACGTGCACATGGAGGGTGTGTATTCTGGCCGAGTTTGGGCCTTGAACATGTCTCAAATATCATCTTAAACAAATCCCAGTTGGCCAAAGTGAGTAAAAATGCCTAATTCAAAAAGTCAATTTTTCAACATACTTGAATTTAATTAAGGCAAGTCCAAAAAGGCCATTTTGCATGGTGTGGTTTTGATGAATGATGAATGCATTTTTGGAAAGAGGGGAACAAATAGGACTTGTAGGAAAAAACCCCACCAAAATTGGCCAAATGGTTTGAGAGATATGGCCTTTTGAAGTTCAAGAAAATTTGAAAATGAATTGATCATATCTTGCCAACCATACATGGGAATTGAGAGTTCTTGGACTTTTTGGAAATGGGAGAACAAGATCTTAAACTTTCATGTTGGGCAAAAATTCATTTGAAGCTTGTATCATGATGCAAGATTAGGATCAAGAAGTTTCCATTTTTGGCAAATTTGAATTACAGGTCAAGTTTCTATTTCTGGAAATTTTCTGTTTGACTTCAAATTCTTCACTGTGGATGCTTGACATGATATATGAAGCTTGTATAAGCATGAATGAGACCTCTCAGACCAAATCCCATCACCAAATCACTGATTAAATGGACAGTTGACCAAGTTTGACTTTTCTAGGGTTTTGCCTGACTGAAGCACCTTCTGATGAATTCCAAACCCTAATTCTTTGAGACCTTGATTCCAAATGATGTCCCAATTCATATGAACTCTTGATTATTGATCATGGTGCCCAAATTCTGCAAGAATGGCCACCATCCACTGCAATGCCTGACTTTGACTGTTTTTGACCTAATTGCTGATGATTGCTTCAGCTGCAAGGAACATGGTTAACTGACAATATTTTTGTACTTTTTGGTTATTAAACAAATGAAAAGCAAAGATATACAAGTGCAAAGACATGCTTGGTGATCAAGAACCATCTCACCAGGTATCCCACCCACTAGGAGGGAAGCTAGGGCATGCACTGATCCTTGAGGCCATGATATGATATGATGTGGGCCATGAGGGATCTTAGGGCCCAAAATTGGGGTCTTACAGTCGTCATATTCGTGGAGGAGCTCTATCAATCTTGTCTTCACTGCATCTTGAAGCGCGGTGCCTACCCTTACTTCTCTCCTGTCTTCTTCTGTTCCCAGATTGATAACTTCAATGTCCTCCTGGTGTGGTTGAATGACCTCCTCTTCTTGTCTGAGTAATCTGGCCAACTCTTTAGGGAGTTCGTAATCGTCCCTCACTTCGTCTTCAGCTTGGTAGATTGGACAATCAAAATCATGTTAGACCCTATCAATGTCGTTATCAATGGTCTCTGTGGTGTTTCTGCATGTTATGATTTATGCAGTTTATTTAGAAAGTGCGTGCATAAAAATTGATGCCATTTTTGTAATAGAAAAACGAAAGGAAAGGAACAAAAATTTGAATGCAAATTGCCATTTTATTAATGATATGAAAACTCTTGAAAAAGATAAAGGAGGCCCTACAACACGCCACTGTGCCTTGGGCAGAGCACATGGTTTCGTCCAACATAATAAAATTACTTTTGAAAAAATTGGGGAACTTCCACAGCCTTCCAGTTTGTCAGCTCTTCATTAGGTGCGGCTTGTCGCATCTAGCTAGACACCCCCTCTTTGCGATCTTCATCACTAATCATCGCCACCTGTTTGCCAAAAATATGACCAGCGCTGGTGAACGTTTCCTCTACAGAAGGAATATGCTCTTTGTCATGTTGGTTACCGACTTTATTTGATGACGGGTCATACCCCAGGCCAAACTTGTCTCGTTTCTCTTTCACTTCCACCACTTTGCCCCAGTCTTGAGCATTATCACTTTCCATAACAGCCTTAGCTCCTTGCCACGAGGCCATGGGTGGTCCTGATTTCGGGGTCTCCAATGTCTGTTGGATGGCCATCATATTTACCACTTCCAAGGATTGGAATGGTGTCTCAGTTATCTCGCCATCCACCTCGATATACCGAAAAGATGTCAAGTGGCTAACCAAGATATCCTCCTCCCCTCCAATCACAATCATCTTGTCATTTGTAATGAATTTTAGCTTTTGATGTAGAGTGGAGGTGACGACGCCTGCGGAGTGAATCCAGGGTCTCCCAAGTAGGCAACTATAACCGGGATGTATGTCCATAATCTGGAATGTGATATTAAAAATAGTTGGACCTATCTTGGTTGGTAAGTCAACCTCTCCTATCACTGCTCGCCTTGAGCCATCAAATGCCTTTACGATTAGGGTGTTGGGCTTCATACTTATCTCTTCCATTGGCAGCTTTATCAAAGTTATCTTCGGCATGATGTTCAGCGAGGAACCTGTGTCTATTAATACCCTTGATAGTATAGTGTCTATGCATTTCAAGGAGATATGTAGGGACTTGTTATGGTTCTTTCCCTCAATCGGCCGTTCATCATTGTTAAAACCCAAAAAATTCCCAGTGGTCACACAAGCTATCACATCGTCAAACTGTTCTATTGTTATGTCTTTCATGATATGTGCAGCGCTTAATACTTTCAACAGCGAGTTCTTGTGTGCTTCTGAGCTGAGTAATAAAGATAACACGGAGATTTTTGAAGGTGTTCGATTCAGTTGGTCCACCACTATATAATCACTCTTCTTGATTATCCTCAGAAATTCCTCGGCCTCTTCACGAGTGACTGCAGCTTTAGGAGACAGGTGCATGCCTTGCATTTCTTGATTAGGGACGGGGATCTGGACAGCAGTTTCCTTCCCTTTAGCCTTTGCATAAGTATCAGCAGTCCTTGGCGCGAACACTCGGCCACTACGTGTCATTCCTGCCGGCCCCATAATCGAGGTGATGTTTGGCTCGTTGATCCTCAAGGGTTGGTCTTCCTGTCCTTGCTTAAAAGCTCTGGGCTGATATATCCACGGGACCTCCTTCTCATCTTCATACATGAATGGTGCTGGAAACTCTATCACCAATGGGCTTATAGGTATTTCCACATTAACCTTATCTTAAGGAATGTCCACCACGGCTATCTCTTTCTCTCCCTTGCTCTTGACACGGCGATTTATCTGTAACTCGCCTTGATCCAGCATTTGTTGTATAAAATTCATCAACCTTTTATTGTTCTCTTTAACAACTAGCTCCTCCGGGATTAGACCACTATTCAGAAATTGTGCTCCTATCCTGGCGATAGGGGTTTGAATCTCTTCAACCTTACAGATCAATTTACCTTGATTACTCTCCTTAATGGCACTGACGGAAGCATCCTTATGTGTTCGCATGGGATTAGTGTTCACGTTCGGGCGTCTTGGAGTGAACGAGACAACCTTTGCTTCGATCAACTCTTGTACCCAATTTTGAAATGCAAAATAATTCTCCAAGGCATGACCGGGCACTCCCATGTGAAACTCACAATGGACGTTAGCATCATATCCGGGTGAATATGGAAAAATAGTCGGTTTTAGCTCCCTCAATGTCAGAAGGCCCTCCTTTTGCAGATATGGGAATATTTGGCTATAAGGTACTGGTAGAGGATCGACTTGCCTTCTTGGAGGCCTTGGCTTGAATTGTCTTGGTGGCGCGGTGTTTTGTTGTTGACGATTTTGTTGATGTTGTGGTTGATACACTTGTTGTTGTTGCATTGGTTGTTGATAAGGTATGGGTACCACGGCGGCGACTTGGCCATATGAAGCTTGTTGCTTCCCCTTATAGCCCCTGGATATAGCGTTTGTTTCACCTTCTCTTTTCTTTTGGAAGCCTCCAGAATACTTTTTCGGTGCACTAAGGGCTACCACAACTCCTAGAATCTTTCCATCCCTCAACCCTTTCTCTATACGATCTCCGATTGTGACTAGATGCGCAAAGTCGGACGCTGCACTACTCACTAATCTATCAAAGAATGGGTCCTTCAAGGTGTCCACAAATATTCCGGTCATTTCCTTTTTAGACAATGGTGGCTCTATTGAGCATCCAACTCTCTGCATCGCTGAGTGCTTTCTTTAAATGACTCATTTTCTTTCATGGCCATCCCTTGTAACTGCATTCGGTCGGGTGCCATATCTAAGTTATATTTGTACTGACGGAGAAATGCGTCAGCCAAATCCTCCCAGTTTTGAATCTGCCCCTGCTCTAAACTCATGTACCATCTTAGAGACGCTCCACTTAGACTGTCTTGGAAACATTGTATAATCAGTTTGTCATTTTTGGTATGAGCAACCATTTTCCTGAAGTACATTACCAGGTGACTTCTTGGGCAAGTTTGTCCTTTGTATTTCTCGAAATCAGGAGTTTTAAATTTAGCCGGGATGACCAAATTTGATACCAAACGCATGTTCATGGCAGAGGCGCCGAAGATATTATTCCCCTCTATAGATTTGATCTTCTTTTCCAGGGTACGAAACCTATCTGCAGCAGGATCTGGAAGTATCTTAGGCTTCGGTTGATCAGGCACATAGAAAGCATCGTACGGGTCATCTCCAATTTCGGATCCATGATGAGTAGACGCATCAGAAGGCTCTGCACGATCCCCATCTCCTTTGCCTCCTACTGGTATATGAACCAGTCTCTTCTTGGCGGGTATGAAGCTCTCGTCTTGGGGGTCCCAACCTGGCGTGCTATCATTCCTTTTTGCCCTAGCTTCTTCATCCACAACCCTCTCTCTTTGGGCAATTGCGAGCATTGTCTCCAACAGTTGATCCATTTTCTCTTGGATCGTATTGATGTTTGTCCTCATGGTAACTTGGTTAGCCTCAACTTGCTCTAACATCATCTTGTAGTTGCTTCGCGTCTCGTATCGGTGTTGATTAGTCAGTGTTGCTGGATAAAGGGTAAAAAGGTTGGGTAAGTTTTTTGAATTTTTATGAAGCATGATGCATAATGAAGATGCGAATGTTATGCATATTTTATTTTCAGGGAATCGTTCGAGTTCCATTAGTTGTTTAGCTATTCAGAGCAAAATGAAATACTTAGAATAGCAAAAATTGAGTAATTTTAAACATCATTCATTCAAGTACATAACGTAGGGGTCCAAAAATGGCCCTTGTTCAAAATACATTGTCAAAGGAACAAAATATAAGACATAGGAAAATTAAACTACAGGCTTTCTGGCTTGGAGCTCTTATAGTTCTTCCTTGAATCTCTTTAGCAACCCTCTACGGAGCAGAATGAAACTGATTATGGATGGAGGAGTGCTATCTTCCTTCAACTCTTCAATTGCGTCTCTTAACTTCCATGGTAATTCTTTAGCCTCCCAATTACAAAACCCCACTAGACCATCGAGCTTTGTAAGGAACTTATCCCTATCTCCTTGCAAGAAGTCTATGGTCTTCTTAAAGGATTCATAATCTTCAATCACATGCTCTCGCTCTTTCAAACATATGGAACTATCTTGGTGTAATGACTCTAGCTGGCTCTTCCAATAACTGACAGACTCTTTTGCGTCTCTTACTTCTCGACACTTCTCCTCCTATATCATGGGTGAAACCCTAGAAGCTTCGGTGGCTATATTCTTGAGTCGGCATTCTTGATATGCTTCAGCCTTTGCATGACGAACAAAAATGGTGAGTTCTTTTATCTGAGCCCCAAGTGTATCTCTTATCGTCTTGTTTTCCTTTATGGCCAGATGCCACCAATGCTCATTGTCTTGATATTCTTTCTGGGCTCATCGTAATTGACCCTTAAGAGTATCTAGACAATGGTCAGCTTGTTCTAGTCCCACTTTGATCTTTTTTCTCTTATGCTCCTCTTTGTTGAACTTTTCCACATGTGCTTGAAGCTGTACATCCTTTCTCTCAAGCTCCCACTTCATGGTGTTTTTCTCATTGATGATTTGTTGGAGTTTTATCTTCAACTCTTCATTCGCTTTTTCTAACTTCGCCATGGTGGTCTTGAGTTCCTCCACTTCTTCAATAGGGACATGGGTGAGCTTAGGTTCAGGAAGAGGTACAGGTGTCCGAATGACGAATGGCATTTTGATCATCTCCAACCTTTCCTTTACCCAATGAAAATATGGTTCTTTTGTAATCCCATTTGCTCTCCCCAAATCAGCTTTCCCTTTTCGATTGACATTCTTCCAAGCCTCTCTGATTCGTTGGAAAAAGCTAGGATTCTCAACCCCAAAGTCAAGCAACAAGAAAGCTTCCAAAGACCTTGCCTCTGGAGGGCCTTCCATTGGGTAGCCAAGTTGTCTTAGTGATATAACCGGGTTAGAATTCACGCATCCTTGAGTTCCAATAAGTGGTAGATTAGGGAAATCTCCACAGCTGAATATGATGTCCATGTTAATGTATTCTTTGGAATACCAAGAAAGATCTCCGGATCAGAGTGATCCCAATCTCTAAGGC
Organism: Lathyrus oleraceus; assembly: GCF_024323335.1. Taxonomy (NCBI): domain Eukaryota; kingdom Viridiplantae; phylum Streptophyta; class Magnoliopsida; order Fabales; family Fabaceae; genus Lathyrus; species Lathyrus oleraceus. The sequence goes on from NC_066583.1 coordinate 347,671,679, forward strand.
CAACTAACATCTGTCTGTTCTACCCAAACACTTGTCTTCGGAAGATGCTTAAGAAACCACTGATATAGTAAAGGAGCACAACAAGCAATCATCCCTTTCTTCTTTGTGTACCTATGGCTCATGTAATAGTAAACATCGGCTAACAAGGTGGGTACTGGGTTTCTAGTAAGGAAAACGCAAATAGCAACCATATCTATGAAACCATCCATATTTGGGAACAGGACGATGCCATAGATGGCCAACGCAATAGCAGAGTAACAAGCGTCCCAACTTTCTGCTTTTAGTAGGGTATGAGCTTTTTCCAAGAGAAAACTTAGCGAAAATCCTTTGGTATTCCCTTTGGTCTCCAGGTTAGCCTCTACTTCCCTTTCGTCCATGTGAAGCATGCTAGCAATGATCTCAAGGGGCAAAGATTCATCTATCCCTTTAAATAGTGGCTTGTTCTTCATAGGAATCCTAACAAGACGCTCAAATTCTTCCAACGTTGGTGCTAGCTGGAAATCTTGGAATGTGAAACATCTTAAAGGTAGGTCATAGAATTGGGCCAGAGTGACTAAAGTTGTACGGTCCACTCGTTTGTTGAGGATGCTGAGCAGATTGCCTTGATTCTTCCCAAAGTTGATTCTTTTGCTTGATTTCATGCTTCTTGAATTCCTGCAACTTATGACACTCAGATTCCTTGGAAATAAAATAATATGAATGTTGTGTTATGAATGATGTTATGCATGCCACAGGTAGGTCAACATACAAGCCGTGAGAGCGAGTATCTTTGGTTACTAAATAAACCCTTTTGGGAGGATGCTATAGTTAAGAGGTTCCCAAAGTCATCAATCACTATTTTAGGAAGGTTATTGTCATGACGAAAGCTCATCCGCCAATAACATCCTCAAAAAGAGTCTCGTCTGGGTAAGGCCTTCGTATGTTCCCAAAGAGGAAGACTCCTAGTGGGTCCATACTACACAACTCTCGAGTCCAAGGTTCTAATAAGGTTCTCAGAGTCATAGATTGAGGTTGGGAATACTATTGTAAGATAGTAATACGCCCAAGGGATCTCATCTGATTGGGGCTTTCTTATTAACCCAATAAGTCTAGGACTTTTTAGGTATATACTACATAACCACCGGGTATAGTGGGTTAAAAGGTCCCTAGAGTCATTGATTCAACTTGAGAATACTATCGTCGTGATGAAAACTCGTCGGGAAATAATATCTCAAGAGAATCTCCTCTAGGCGGGGTCTTCATATCTTCCCAACAAGTAAAACTCCTTGTGGACGTCCACTACGCAACCACCAACTTAAACTTATAGTTTTTCTCAGACTCGGGTGGAGAGCCTATCTCACAAAGTACCACCAATTAGAAAACCCCAATAATACATAGCCAATAAAACACCAGACAATAATTATGACAGAATAATAACAGAATAAATAACAAACAAATAACAAGATTAACACATAATACATCAACTGAACTAAAATAGGCTTAAATCTCTTTTGCTTGGAGCTAATCCCCAACAGAGTCGCCATCTGTCGCATCTCGAAAAATATGATTCCTCGCGATGGTCGCGGAAAAAATTATGCTCGAACAGAGTCACCATCGAACTTTATTTATCCCAATGAAGGAATAGGAAAATATCGATAAAACCTTTAGGAAATAAAATAATCTTCAATCACATGCTCTCGCTCTTTCAACCATATGGAACTATCTTGGTGTAATGACTCTAGCTGGCTCTTCCAATAACTGACAGACTCTTTTGCGTCTCTTACTTCTCGACACTTCTCCTCCTATATCATGGGTGAAACCCTAGAAGCTTCGGTGGCTATATTCTTGAGTCGGCATTTTTGATCTGCTTCAGCCTTTGCATGACGAACAAAAATGGTGAGTTCTTTTATCTGAGCCCCAAGTGTATCTCTTATCGTCTTGTTTTCCTTTGTGGCCAGATGCCACCAATGCTCATTGTCTTGACATTCTTTTTGGGCTCATCGTAATTGACCGTTAAGAGTATCTAGACAATGGTCAGCTTGTTCTAGTCCCACTTTGATCTTTTTTCTCTTATGCTCCTCTTTGTTGAACTTTTCCACATGTGCTTGAAGCTGTACATCCTTTCTCTCAAGCTCCCACTTCATGGTGTTTTTCTCATTGATGATTTGTTGGAGTTTTATCTTCAACTCTTCATTCGCTTTTTCTAACTTTGCCATGGTGGTCTTGAGTTCCTCCACTTCTTCAATAGGTACATGGGTGAGCTTAGGTTCAGGAAGAGGTACAGGTGTCCGAATGACGAATGGCATTTTGATCATCTCCAACCTTTCCTTTACCCAATGAAAATATGGTTCTTTTGTAATCCCATTTGCTCTCCCCAAATCAGCTTTCCCTTTTCGATTGACATTCTTCCAAGCCTCTCTGATTCGTTGGAACAAGCTAGGATTCTCAACCCCAAAGTCAAGCAATAAGAAAGCTTCCAAAGACCTTGCCTCTGGAGGGCCTTCCATTGGGTAGCCAAGTTGTCTTAGTGATAGAACCGGGTTAGAATTCACGCATCCTTGAGTTCCAATAAGTGGTAGATTAGGGAAATCTCCACAGCTGAATATGATGTCCATGTTAATGTATTCTTTGGAATACCAAGAAAGATCTCCGGATCAGAGTGATCCCAATCTCTGAGGCCAACTAACATCTGTCTGTTCTACCCAAACACTTGTCTTAGGAAGATGCTCAAGAAACCACTGATATAGTAAAGGAGCACAACAAGCAATCATCCCTTTCTTCTTTGTGTACCTATGACTCATGTAATAGTAAACATCAACTAACAAGGTGGGTACTGGGTTTCTAGTAAGGAAAACGCAAATAGCAACCATATCTATGAAACCATCCATATTTGGGAACAGGACGATGCCATAGATGGCCAACGCAATAACAGAGTAACAAGCGTCCCAACTTTCTGCTTTTAGTAGGGTATGAGCTTTTTCCAAGAGAAAACTTAGCGAAAATCCTTTGGTATTCCCTTTGGTCTCCAGGTTAGCCTCTACTTCCCTTTCGTCCATGTGAAGCATGCTAGCAATGATCTCAAGGGGCAAAGATTCATCTATCCCTTCAAATAGTGGCTTGTTCTTCATAGGAATCCTAACAAGACGCTCAAATTCTTCCAACATTGGTGCTAGCTGGAAATCTTGGAATGTGAAACATCTTAAAGGTAGGTCATAGAATTGGGCCAGAGTGACTAAAGTTGTACGGTCCACTCGTTTGTTGAGGATGCTGAGCAGATTGCCTTGATTCTTCCCAAAGTTGATTCTTTTGCTTGATTCCATGCTTCTTGAATTCCTGCAACTTATGACACTCAGATTCCTTGGAAATAAAATAATATGAATGTTGTGTTATGAATGATGTTATGCATGCCACAAGTAGGTCAACATACAAGCCGTGAGAGCGAGTATCTTTGGTTACTAAACAAACCCTTTTGGGAGGATGCTATAGTTAAGAGGTTCCCAAAGTCATCAATCACTATTTTAGAAAGGTTATTGTCATGACGAAAGCTCATCCGCCAATAACATCCTAAAAAAGAGTCTCGTCTGGGTAAGGCCTTCGTATGTTCCCAAAGAGGAAGACTCCTAGTGGGTCCATACTACACAACTCTCGAGTCCAAGGTTCTAATAAGGTTCTCAGAGTCATAGATTGAGGTTGGGAATACTATTGTAAGATAGTAATACGCCCAAGGGATCTCATCTGATTGGGGCTTTCTTATTAACCCAATAAGTCTAGGACTTTTTAGGTAAATACTACATAACCACCGGGTATAGTGGGTTAAAAGGTCCCTAGAGTCATTGATTCAACTTGAGAATACTATCGTCGTGATGAAAACTCGTCGGGCAATAATATCTCAAGAGAATCTCCTCTAGGCGGGGTCTTCATATCTTCCCAACAAGTAAAACTCCTTGTGGGCGTCTACTACGTAACCACCAACTTAAACTTATAGTTTTTCTCAGACTCGGGTGGAGAGCCTATCTCACAAAGTACCACCAATTAGAGAACCCCAATAATACATAGCCAATAAAACACCAGACAATAATTATGACAGAATAATAACAGAATAAATAACAAACAAATAACAAGATTAACACATAATACATCAACTGAACTAAAATAGGCTTAACTCTCTTTTGCTTGGAGCTAATCCCCAACAGAGTCGCCATCTGTCGCATCTCGAAAAATATGATTCCTCGCGATGGTCGCGGAAAAAATTATGCTCGAACAGAGTCACCACCGAACTTTATTTATCCCAATGAAGGAATAGGAAAATATCGATAAAACCTTTAGGAAATAGAATAATGGTCGTCGCAACCATATTCGGGTTCGGGAGTTGATTACGCAAGGGGAAGGTATTAACACCCCTCACGTCTGTTGTACTCAACGGGAACCTTTTAATTCAATTTTGTGATTTGAGTGTTGTTTGTTATCTTCGGGTTATAAATATATTGAAAATAGGAATGGATGGGAACCTCAGAAAGGGAAAAGGGGATGTTTTTTATTAGTGTGCTCGCCAAGATCTCGCAATCTCGTGCCTACGTATCCTTATGGTGCAATAAGGAAATCAGAGCATTCGTAGTTCGGGAAACTACGATTGGTTGGTGTCTTTTATGAACAACTGCGTAGATCGCGTTCTAAAGGCTAAACGCTGGCTTGTCTACTCTCGGTGGAGGCTTAAGCACTAGTTTGTTACGGGCTTTAGAAGGGATTAAACAGCGTCTTTTGAAAAGAGTTTTGGTCACACGGGGGTGACAAGTGGGATTAATATGTTGGATATTTTGATTGGTTGAGATATTTTTGGTTGGATGACAATTACTTGGATAGTCGAGTAAGACAACTCGTATCCTAACAATCGAGAAAGGGAATAAAAAACTCTAGACCACTTTCTTTTTCATCCTTAATTATAGAAAGGCTTTGATAATGATTAAGGTAGTTTGAATGGATGACGAATACTCGGATAATCGAGTAAGACAACTCGTATCCTAATAATCGGAAAAGGGAGTAGAAGACTCTAGAACGCTTTCTGTTTCATCTGAGTATTTATGAAAATAAGGTTGTATATGGTTGATGTATTTTAGATGAACGACAAGTACTTGAATGATTGAGTAAGGAAACTCATATCCAAGCATTTTGAGAAGAGGAGTTGAAAACTCAAAACCATCTCCTTTTTCGTATAATTTGTTATGAAAAATGATTTAATTAAGTTGCATGTTTGTGAAAAGTGACAACTTTTTGACTGACCGAGTAAGAGAGCTCGTATTCAAACAGATGAGGAGAGAAGTTAAAGGCTCAAAGTCATCTCCCTTTTCAATTTTGTCGTTATGAAAGGTAGTTTGATTTAATCAGGGTTTAGAAATTTGTAAAGGAACGATAATTATTTGACTAACCAAGTAAGAGAACTTGTATTCAAATAGTCGAGGAGAAAAACTGAAGACTCAAAGTTATCTCCCTTTTTGTTTATCATTATAAAAGGATTTGATTTGTTTGTGCTTAAGTGGATTAGAAATGACGATTCTTCGACTAACCGAGTAAAAGAATTCATATTCAAATAATCGAGGAGAGGAGTTGAAGACTCAAAACCATCTCCTTTTTCATTTCTAAATGAAATAATATTTAATTGTGATTAGGTATTTCAATTTAATTTTAATAAAGAATACTCGATGTTGGATCGAGGTTTAAAATTTATGTTTACGAATGGATTGAATTTATTTAGTGAATAGTTCATCTAATCGATTAATTAAAATCGAATAGGTCTCATTGTAAGAAAGCCCAAGAGTAAGCTATGTGAGGTTGATGGCGATGCTATAAGCAATCGACTTACAAGGGCATTTGGGAAGTGGGCTCGACATTGAATCGAGAAGTATGCGGTTTAATATGATTATAATGCTTGGAATAATTACCAACTATATATCCTAAAAACATGGCTTGAATAGTGCAAAGTGTTGTATAAATAACTTAATAGGGTAAACTTAATATAAATAAGTCTTATAAGAAAATAATCAATCGAATAAGTTAAATAATAATACATAAAAATGAAAAGGATTAATTACACAAATAATAAAATTTTAATTATTTAATCAAAATATCAATTGGTTTAAGTAATATAAAGTTTTTTTTATTTAAATAAAGCAAACTTGTATACACACACCAAAAAAAGGAAATAAGAATAATCAATAACTAAAAACGTGGGCCTTCTAGCCCAAGAAAAGCCCAATAAGGGCGCTCACAGTTAGCACAATGAGGGGTGCAAGAATCATGCTGCACTTGGGCCCAAACCGGAGTCCCACCCCAAGAAACAATCCAAAACCTTCCTGGTCAACCCTGTCGACTCAGAACACCAAACCTGACCATCTGATCCTAAGCTCTGACCTAGTCAACAGATCAAGGGGATGGCTAACGAGGGTACACCGCCATACAGTGGGGGGATCCGCACGGGATCCCCTGGTTGACCCAACAGTCAACCACGCGTGGCATACTCTGGGGAGACCACTTGGCCTCCATGCATACTACTCTCATCAATATATAAAACCACCTTTGAGAGAGAAAGCTCATTTGACACTCTCGTGTCTCTCTCCTCAATCAACACTCTCTCTCACGTTCTGCAACTTCCGACCCAACCCACAACCAAAAACCTATCGGAGAAGACGGTGTTTGTCGGCCAACGACGGCGGCGCCACCTTCTCCGGCGAACCAACGCTCAAACAACCAAACCCTAAACACCAACCCCCCCTTATCTTGGGCGGAGAATCCAAATCCGACCTTAACTTCCTCTAAATCTCTCTCAAATAACAAGATCGACACTCAAAACAAAATGAACAAACTCAAACTTCGATCAAACGACACTCATCGCAACCAAACAAAACCTAAACTCCTTTCAACCAACAAATCAAAACCAAACAGCAACAAAAACAGTTTAAACATAAACCTTAATTCCAAAATTAAAGCTTCTACAGTCACGATTTAAGGAAAATAACAGGGGTTTTTACTCAGTTTGGAAAGGCGAACGAGATGGTATGCAGATTTCAAGCAAATGAGGGAGAAGAAAACTACTCAGTCGGAGCTAGTCCGACGGCGATGCTTTCTCCGATGCGATTTAGATAAGTTTCCTCCTTTCCTTTAAATCTCTCTTCGTCTTCCTCTGTTCTCTTCTCCTCTTGAATACTGTGGATGAAAAAATTATTTTTTGATTTCTTTTCTTTTGGTTCACCGTCCTCTTTTTCTTAATGTTATTCGGGTACTAATAGTGAGGTTATGTTATTTATCTTCTTCATGATGAGCTATTAAATCCTAAGATAATTTGTCAGGATATCTTTTTTTCACCCCAGATTTCGTGGGATTTTTATTTTGTGGATTCATTACTGTTGAACTTGTAGCGAAATACCTTTCTGGGCGTTCATTGTGGTCCTCAGTGCAAAGCTTTAAATTGATCAAATTGTTAATTATTCTTCAGTTTTTTAAGTGCTTATTATAAGACTTTTTGACTTAAGCTTATTTCTTCGCAGGTCACACAAGTAAGACAACCCCTAATTGGGAAAAAAGTCTGTTGCGCCAGCTCCATGAAGGAGCTTGAATTAGGGCGCCTCGATCCAAATGATGGTCTTGGGCAGTTCGCTTCTTTGAAGGCTCTGTTTCCAATAGCTAGATATGCAGCATAATCTAGTTTATTCAATTGTAACATTTTGAGTTTTTTTGGCTAATGTGTATTACTTTTTGGACTGTTTGTAATATCTTAGATTTAGAATTTTTTTATGTAAGCAATTTTTAAACACTTAAATCTTATCTTAATATTCATTTGAAAACTTGTTTGGACCACCATAAAATAAAAATGGTCGTTCCACAAATGGTTGCCTTTAGCATGTTACTATCAGTAAAATAAAAACATAACCAAAGGTCTAAAATGAAACACACGTCATAAGTATTGAAATCTCAATTCCGACCACGAAACCAACAAAAGATCTTGGCACATGAGTCTAAATATGGTGACTTAAAAACGTTATCCATCATAATAGTTCCTTCCCATAATCAACCTTAGATTAAATCAAACATGTACATGCTTTAAAAATGCAACTTGAAATCAGACACTTATGAAGGATCAAGACTTAGCACAAATATTTGGGATGTAGAAATGGGCTTGCAAACTTGGGCTAATCAAGTGATCATTAAAAAAAATAAAATGGCTTTTAATACTTACTAATAAGAAAGTGGACTTGGATTAGTATGTATAAAAAAGATTTGAACCACACTTTGGACTTGTAATATTAATTATGGACATGTTAATGTGAGTGGGCTTTTTAAAACCAAAAGGTCCTATGGATAACCCAAAAATGGGCCCTGTTAACCAATAAGTCCCAAAATGCGTATACCATCCCATGCTTTAGTAACATCTATAAGAAGCAAACGCAACAGATGTTTCTTGCGTTATGAACAAGGAACATAACAGATGAAATGCCACTGAAAGATTTTGTTGAAAGTTTGATGCCACTAAGAGTTTTCTTTAGAATAATCATGTGAGTATTGGACGTGCCTTTAGGAAGGATGGGGAGTTTGGAGTAGCTTAGGGTTGAGAAACCCTAAGATAGAGTTTATGCCTTATAACTTCTGGTGGTGAATGCTGACGAAATTGTTTTCTTACCCGGACAAAATTGGGGTATGACACTTGGAATATTCTCAAAACCACTCATGAAGGTACCTCTAGAGTGAAAATGTCTAGATTGCAGCTGCTTACTACTAAGTTTGAGAATTTGAGGATGAAAGAAGATGAAAGTATTCATGACTTCCATATGAATATCCTTGAAATTGCTATATGTGGATCATGAGAGGAGTTAGATCTAAGGACAACTGGATGCTTGATTACTAATGAAAAAAATGAGGTGACCATGAGAGGGGTCAGATCTAAGGACAACTGCTATATGTGGATTCCTTAAGAAACCAATTATTCATCAATATGTGCTCTAGCTAAAGAAGAAGAAGTGAAACTATGGCATCAAAAACTGGGTCATCTGCATCTTAAAGGAATGAAGAGGATCATATTTATTGAAGCTATCAGAGGAATCCCAAAATTAAAGATTGAAGAAGGAAGAGTATGTGGTGAATGTCAAATTGGAAAGTAGACAAATATGTCACATCAGAAGATCAAACATGACACCACATCTAAAGTGCTGGAACTTCTCCACATGGACTTGATGGGACCTATGCAGGTGGAAAGTCTTGGTGGGAAAAGGTATGCTTATGTTGTGGTGGACGACTTCTCCAGATATACCTAGGTGAATTTTATAAGGGAAAAATCTGATGTGTTTGATGTGTTCAAAGACCTTTGCCAAAGACTTCAAAGAGAAAGAGAGAGTCATGTTATCAGAATCAGAAGTGATAATGGGAAAGAATTTAAGAACAGTAAATTTGTTGAATTCTGTTCATCTGAAGGGATTGGTCATGAGTTCTCTTCTCCCATTACCCCTCAGCAAAATGGTATGGTGGAAAGGAAAAATAGAACTCTCCAAGAATCTGCTAGAGCTATGATTCATGCTAAGAAGTTGCCTTACCACTTCTGGGTCGAAGCTATGAACACGACCTGTTATGTTCACAACAGAGTAACCTTGAGAAAAGGGACCTCAACCACTTTATATGAAGTCTGGAAGGGAAGAAGACCTACTATCAAATACTTCCATGTGTTTGGTAGTAAATGATATATCCTGGCTGATCGTGAACAAAGAAGGAAAATGGACCCGAAGAGTGATGAAGGAATATTTCTGGGCTACTCAACAAGCAGCATAGCCTTTAGAGTTTTTAATTCCAGAATAAAAGTTATGATGGAATCTATCAATGTTGTTGTTGATGATCAAGAGACTGATGTCACAGACGATGTTGAAACATTTCGGAATGATGCCCCAACTGAACTCCTGGACAAAAGTAGTGAGAGTGAGTCCACTCAAGCTGAACCTGAAGCTGATCAAGTAAATAAGGGACCCTCTATCAGAATTCAGAAGGATCATCTTAAAGATCTCATTATAGGAGACCCAAATAAAGGGGTCACCACTAGATCAAGGGAAGTGATCTCACATGCCTGTTTTGTGTCCAAGATTGAGCCTAAAAATGTTAAAGAAGCCTTATACGATGAATTCTGGATCAATGCCATGCAGGAAGAGTTAGGCCAATTTAAGAGAAATGAAGTATGGGAATTGGTTCCAAGACCTGAAGGAATAAATGTTATTGGGACAAAGTGGGTTTACAAGAATAAATCTGATGAAAAAGGTGTGGTTACTAAAAATAAAGAAAGATTGATAGCACAAGGATACACTCAAGTTGAAGGAGTTGAATTTGATGAAACATTTGATCTTGTAGCTCGCCTGGAGTCCATTAGATTATTGTTAGGAGTGGCATGTCTTCTAAAGTTTAAACTGTTCCAAATGGATGTGAAAAGTGCCTTCTTAAATGGCTACTTGAATGAGGAAGTATATGTTGAACAACCAAAGGGATTCATAGACCCAAATATTCTAAAGCATGTGTATAAGTTGAGGAAAGCTCTTTATCGATTGAAACAAACTCCTAGAGCTTGGTATGAGAGACTCACAATGTTTCTCATTGATAATGGATACAGAAAGGGAGGCATTGATAAGACTTTATTTGTCAAAGATGAAGGAGGAAAGCTCATGGTTGCTCAGATCTATGTGGATGATATTGTGTTTGGTGGGATTTCAAGTAAGATGGTTCAACATTTTGTTGAGAAAATGCAGTCTGAATTTGAAATGAGCCTTGTTGGAGAACTGACCTATTTTCTTGGCCTGCAAGTCAAACAGATGGAAGATTCTACCTTTTTATCTCAAAGTAAATATGCCAAGAATATTGTTAAGAAGTTTGGCATGGAGAATGCAAGCCACAAGAGGACACCTGCTCCTACTCATCTGAAGTTGTCTAAAGATGAAAGTGGTGTCAGTGTGGATCAAAGTCTCTACAGAAGCATGATAAGGAGTCTGCTATATCTTACATCAAGCAGACCTGACATTGCTTTTGCTGTAGGTGTATGTGCTAGATATCAAGATGAACCAAAGGTGAGCCATATAAACCAAGTGAAAAGGATCTTGAAATATGTCAATGGCACTTGTGACTATGGGATGATATACACTCATGGATTTGAATCTGTTCTGTCTGGATATTGTGATGTTGATTGGGCTGGAAGTGTTGATGATAGGAAACACACATAAGGAGGATGCTTCTTCCTGGGGAACAATTTAATATCTTGGTTTAGTAAGAAGCAAAATTGTGTTTCTCTGTCTACTGCTGAAGTTGGATACATAACAGCTGGAAGTAGTTGTTCTCAATTGGTGTGGATGAAACAAATGTTGACTGAATACAATGTCTCACAAGATGTCATGACATTGTACTGTGACAACATGAGTTCCATAAACATCTCAAAGAATCCTATTGATATACGTCACCATTTTATTAGAGAACTTGTGGAGGATAAGATTGTAGTCTTAGAGCATGTTGCTACTGAGATGCAGTTAGATGATATTTTTATAAAGGATTTGGATGCAAATCAGTTTGAAGTCCTGAGAGGAAAATTAGGGATTTGCATTTATGAAGACTTGTAGCAATTAATATGGAAGGGAAAAAGTAATCAAATTAGTGTCTATGTGGCTAAAATAAAGCGCCCCCATTATGGTAAATCATCACCTTGTTTTGGAAATACAATCTATTCTGTCTCAACACGCTACCTCCATAACCTCACTACCTACTCCAACTCTTCCATCTTCCTACTCCTTCTTCACAAACCTCTGCTAGGGCAACTGTATTTTTTTCAGAAAAAATCCAAAATGTCACAACATCAAGATACATCTGCTTCTAAAAACACTAAGTCTACTCAAAAGGATAATGCTCCTCCCATGGGCATTCCCGATGATGAGATTCTGGATGTTGCTCCTCTCTCTGTTATTCCCTGTGAGGCCATTGATTTGAACCAACCCATTGATGCCTCAGCTTCTGCATGCTCCAATCAAGGTAACTCCTCTAGTATTCCTTCTGGTTCAACTCCTGCCACTAATTCTAAGGAAGATATACACCATACTGGCCGTGTTATAAGAGACCTAGTCACTAGAATCCTTAATGAAGGACACTCTGTGAAGGGAGTTTCTACTCCCCTTTCTCAAATGTACCCCTCCCCTGAGGTTGAACAACATAGTGGTAAGGATGTCGATTCCTCCAGTTCTGAGAAGGACTTGGTTGTTGAAGGGTTGTGCTCTCTAGGGCAAACCGTGTCTAAAAAAGGAAAATCTGTGGCATCTAAAACTGCCAATGCTTCCCACTCTAAGAAGCATTATGATGCAAATGTTGTGATTGATCTAGAGGATGGTAACTCTGATGATCAAGAGGAAAACTTACTTCATCACCTAAAGCCAAGTGTGGCTAAACGCATGAAGACTCGCAAAGGAAGATCTGTGGATGAACTTATGTCAGCTAGAAAAGCTAAGAAGACTGCTGGTATTAGTCCCTCCAAATCTTGGAGCAAGGTTGAAGTGAAGAAGAGGAAGTTCAGAGATGATTTTGAGTTTGAAGAGGATGTTGAGGAAGATGTCCCTGACATCTCTCCTGTGAAGAAAACCACTATTAGGAAGTCTCCTGGTAAAGTCCCTGCTGTTCATTTGGATAACATCTCCTTCCATCTTGAGGATGGAGCTGCAAAGTGGAATATTGTGATTCAGAGAAGGGTAGCTGTGGAAAGGGAGTTGGGAAAATATGTTGTTGATGTCAAGGAGGTCATGGACCTGATCAAAGCTGATGGGCTATTGAAGACTGTTGTTGGGTTCTCTCAATGCTATGAAGGTTTAGTTAAGGAATTTATTGTTAACATTCCTGAGGACATTTCTGATAAGAATAACAAGGAATTCTGTAAGGTGTATGTGAGGGGTGAGTGTATAAAATTTTCTCCTACTGTTATTAATAATTTTCTAGGCAGAGATAATGAGGGTGCAAGAGAACTAGAAGTTACAGACAATCAGGTCTGTAGGGAGATCACAGCTAGGCAGGTGAACGTTTGGCCTATTAAAAAGCATCTTCCTGCTGGGAAGTTGACTGTCAAGTATGTTATCTTGCACAAAATAGGAGCTTCTAATTGAGTCCCTACCAACCATATCTCCACCATTGTTAATACCCTTGGAAGATTTATTTTTGCTGTTGGAACCAAAGTGAAATTTGACTATGGTAGATTTATGTTTGAACAAATCATCAAACATGCATCTACTAATGCAGTTAAGATGCCAGTTGCCTTTCCCTCTATGATCTGTGGAATTATCTTGAATCAACACCCTGGTATTCTGTGCTCTAATGACTTACCTAGTAGAAGAAAACCTGCTCTGTCTGTGCACTATAAACTGTTTGAAGGCAGTCATGTCGAGGATATTGTCATGACATCTGCCATGAAAAGACCAGCCTCAAAAGTTGGAACAATTACTGAGCTTAAGGAGACTCGCAAAGAGTTGGGTGAAGGGATAAGGGTAGCAACATCTAGAAAACAATCATTGGAAGCCTTGATTGCAAGCTTGGAGCGGGCTGAAGGTGAAAATATTGAATATGCTAAAGAAGCTGAAGCCCACACCTCTAGTGAGAGGTCTGTAAACAACGATGAGACAAGTGGCAATTCTGTTTCTGGTGCTGATGAAGCTGCAAGCTCAAGCTCAACCGAATAGATCCTTTGACTTTGGTCCCTATTGATTTGATGATTTTTTTTGCTATTTTGGTGGATTTCCGTGATTTTGGTATTACTTTGTTGATCTGTCTCTCAGCTTGCTTATAGCTGGTTATGTACTTGGTTTTGTAACCCTTTAACTTTTGATATTTCGGTTAATGACTAATAGACATTTATTTTGTCTCTTTGGTCTCTTTTGGCTAAAAAGGGGGAGAAGTAGCTATAGATATAGATGATGTTTGTCTGATACAAAGGGGGAGAACCTTCTGGTGTTTATTTGTTGGGCACAGGGGAAGGATTCTCTGTGTTCTGTCTGTGTGACAGGTTTCTGCTTGTTGTGGTCTAGCTGAAGGGGGAGATAGTGTGTTCTGAGTACAAGCGCTTGTGTGTTTACTAGTTGTTATTGTTGCTAGTAATGTGTGTATGCTTACTTCTGCTGCTGAACTGATACTTTGATTAATTTCTTGTGAACTTGTGATTTGTTGTATGTTTTAGCCAAAATTTGCCAAAGGGGGAGTTTGTTGGTTCTATGTATTGGCGTAAATTTTGGTAAAACTTAGTGTTATCACAAGATGTCACGCGTGTTGTCTTGACATGTAATATCAGCTTCCTGCAGGTTGTTTAAATATGGTTGTGCAGGTTTTATTCGAGATGTCAGACCCGATGTTAAGACATGTGCATACAAAACATTCAGTCTAAATGTTATGTGTTTTGTTATTGCGCTTTTCATGCAAGTCTTTGTGTGCTTATGTGGAGATTGCATGCGTTATTAAAGGAGTAATTAAAGCCAAAATATTCTATTTCCCAAAGAGGAATGATTTGTTACTAATTCCTAGGGAGTACGCTTAGATAGGATTAAGGTTTCTTGTTGCCCATGCCCATTCAGAAAGCTTCTATTTAAAGACCATGTAACCATGTGTAATAGTACAGAGAAGAGACGAACGATGAAGTCAGTGAGTATTAGGGTTGTTAGCCTAATGTACGTTTGTGCATTGTGATCCATTCATTCATCTGGTTGATGTGTGAATTGGACTAAGTTTTGAGTTGTAATTTTGTCCACTCTAAGCTTTGAAGTATGAGTGTATTTGTTTACTTGATTGAAGCTTTTAAGCAAGATCAAGTATGTGTCCTTGAAGTGTGTCTTCTTTCTTTGTGTTATTTGTTCTAGTATCATTGTTGTGATTGAGAGGGAATGAGTAGGGTCTCATATCTAAGAGTTCTTAGATAGAAGTCACACGGGTAGAGATTAGGTGAAAAGACTGTAACTTGAAGTTGTTTACTAAGAGTCTTTGAACTAATTTTGTTTAGTGGATTTCCTTCTTGGCTTGGTAGCCCCTAGACGTAGGTGTGTTTGCACCGAACTGGGTTAAGAATTGCTTGTGTCGCTTTATCAATTGTTTCTCTGTTTTTATCCTGTTTATATTTAACTTGTTGTTCAGATATTAATGTTATGACATTACCTTCGACATCTCATATCTGATACCAGAATTTCAAGTTCTGTTGGAGAATGAGACATTTGCGACATACTAGTTAATGTTTATTTGTGACATCTTCCATTTGTGTGAAATAAGAAACAAAAACACCTCAATTTATAGAAGCCATGGATCAATATGGACCACTAAAAAAGTGGCATGCTAATTCCAGTGATATATCTCCAGTTTCGCACCCTATTATCTTGTTTCAGAGATGCATCTCTAGAACCTCTCCTAAACAGGTTTGAAAACATAACCTTTGAAACAAAACCTTTTTTCAAAAAAGAACAAATGTTTGCATGGGGAAGATCAAAATTGCATTAATAAACAATATGAACAAATGTTGAATATATTACACTTCATTAATATTGAGACACAATTACATACACTTATTTTTCTGACTAAACAGAAAATTAAAACGAATCGAAACATATGTTGTTGGCTAAATCTATGGGTGGTACCCCCTTTGAATTTTATGCATTTGATTCTCTTTCAATGTTGCTCAATTTCTCGAACTCTTGCATCCTTTCCATAAAATGATTCGGCTAAGTCTCAACTTTTGTTATTGAATGAGCCGTCCACTCCGGTGATGTAAGTGGTATAGGGCATTCTGATTTAAAGTAAACTTGAACAAAATGATGTGATTTTGGAATCCACCCAATACATATAATACGACCATTTGGATTTTGAGGTGGGGAGGTGCGCAATGGGAAAAAGGTTTCTGAAAAACCATATTGTGTCAGATCGACAGACACTCTATCATACGCATATGCTATAAGGTGGCCCATTTTAGAGAAGCGCATCTATTTTGCCTCCAAAGCCGGTTTGCTGAGGCAAGGAACAAGAGACTCATAAACTTTGTCAAATTTTTTTCTTTCTGTATAGTCGTGTGTATGAATATTTATGAGTCGTCAACTCTTGGATAATTTGATGGTAGACAAATGTATGATTATCTTCTTTACCGAGTAAAGTTGAAACTACTTGATAACCGCAATTACCGTATCCCTTAACATTGACGATCTGCTCGATGTATTTGTGCATAAAAATGGGCATCTCGTCAATGAATAGAATTTTTGGTGGAGGTGGCATATGAGGCGGTTTGCTAATGTGAGCTCCTTTGACAAAACTTTTTTGTATTTTGGAGTTGGTGAGTCGGAAAAAACTTTGTCAACATGTTCAAAATATGAAGGAGACTGTCTAGTCGAATTATCACTCGGTGTAGGCTTCGTTTTCTTCTGAGCATATTTTGTTTTTACCGGTTGAGATGGTGGTTTCAAGTCGGTGGTTTCTGGATAGGAAATCTTCCTCAATTGTTCTTTGATGTGTAGTTTCATGTTCTCATCGACTTTCAAAAATATCTCTTATATCACTTCCCATTCAGTCAAAATAGAGATATTTGATTTACCTTCTTTCATGACACTTTTGTCATCAAACCTAAGCCTCTTCCGATGAGTGCAAACCTCACCCATTCTTATCAGGCTACCAAGTTTGACCTTTTTTTGCAATAACATAAGCACATGGGAGACCATATGTTTTCACAATTACGCATCCATACTTTGCACTATCGAAACCTACATTATCATCTCGTTTAGCCTCGTGAAAATATAATTCAAACCCACTCTAGATATGTTGCTGACTAACTGAGAATAAAGATTGTTGTCTTTAAACATATGTTCCAAAACTGTGATGCTCCGACCAAATGATATTTGTATCTCATTATGCTGGTTTTGAATCATTTGATTCAAGGAGTCCAAATCACTACACAAATCACCCTTACTATTTCCCAACCAATTTTTCAAAGTAGCATGGGCAGACTCAACTCTGTTAGTTTTTGTATTTCCAAGGTGTCTAACCTTATTAGTCCATGCACAAATAATTTTCTCCTTCACCTAGTCAAGAATTGTGCTTTCAACATATTTCAACAAATCAAGATACTTTTCACACACTTTCCTAAAATGCATAACGAAATCGGCATATAGTTCATTTATGGAAGAATTTACTATACGATTCCATGCATCCATTATTTTTTTCACAACCACACCCGCCTTTATCATTTTTCCATTTTCAAACTCTAACTGTTTTGTCCCTACCACGGGTTTGACCCGACTTCTCACATTCTTTGTTATGTGATACCTACAAAGTAATGCATTAGAAGTAGGAAATACCTTTGCAACCTAATTTATCAAGGAGGTATCGAGGTCGATAACAATCACTTTAGGCATCTCACCTTGGTCCTTCAACAATGTTCGACACACCTCTAAGGCCTAAGTAACATTCTTCTTTTTTTCACTCTCTAGAAATGAAAACAACTAAATATGTCTTCTCAGTTAAGGTAACACCAACCATCTCCAATAATGGAAGTCTATACTTGTTGGTCTTATAGGTTGAATCAAGTATGAGCACAATAGGAAACGTGTTGAACAACTTTATGGAATCAAGATGAGTCCAAAATATATCTCTAACAATAACTTCATCCTCACAGGTTTGGTACCTAGACACATAATTGTTGTCATCCAATAGTTTCAAGAGTTGTTGCATTTCAGTTACCTAATCTCCTTGTTAGTTTGGTACCGAATATTATACACTTGCTTGATATTTGATATATTTTCAGGTCTTTTTAGATTCAATGTTACAAGTATACTTTTTGGTTGAACCAAATTCAATGTCATGTCAGCAACATATTCCTTCTCTTTTGGCATGAGCCGACACAGACTAGGATGGTTTGCTAATTTTTTTTACATAAATCATGGTTAGGCAAACCATATATGAGATTAAATCTCCATTTTTTGTCAGCCAACATGTAACCACACACCTTAAAAGGACACTCACATTTCCTTGAACCTGTATCGTCTCTTTTAAAATTCCGAAGAGGAGTTCTATATTTCCCGCTTATTTCGCACGTCATTGTCACAAAATTGCATCTTCTATCTGAACCATTATGGTAACTTCTGATAACCATACCAAATCCAAGTTTTGAGGCCTCCATGTGAATCCATTGAAGCATTTGATCACGAGATTCAAACTATTGCTCGTTTTTAAATTGGTTGTCAATATCTATCGCCTTCACAATAACAACTTGGACATTCATATAAATAACTTGTTTGGGGAAAACATTGGGGTGCACCATATAATGAAAAAAATTACACATAACAGTATATAAGAGCCACTGCTGAAAACAAAATTTGAAAATGAACATAAACTACTTCCAGAAATGCATCTTCGGAAAAGTTCATACTTGTTCCGGAGATACATTTTCTGACAAAACTCATGTTTTTTAGACAAAAACATGATTAATGTGAGCAATGTAGTGTAAAATAAAGGATCTTTACCTGAAATTCTAACTTCTTTTGCTCCCTTTGATGTGATGAACCATAATATTTGAGATATGGAGTGAAAAAGTGGATTGAGAAGGGTTTTTTGGTGAGGGTTTGTATAGAAAAATAACAATGGCAATAATGGTTATGTGATCATGCAGCTGTGACTTTTATCAGATTATCCTGGAGATGCATCTCTGGAAATATTTGACATGCAAAGGTGACAAAATATTTCAAAATTCCGTCCAAGCTTCCGGAGACACATCTTCGGAATTTCTACTGAACTGATCAATTATGAATATATTTCTTGAAATATCCTAGAGATGCATCTCCAAAATTATAAAAAAAACCTAACTTATAGGACGCCACTCAGAATGGCATGTGGTGCGTGTGTATTTGATGCGTTCGGAGTAAGTTTAAGGAGTGCCTTATAGGGGGGGTGAATGAGGCACTTGGACGATTTTCCGGATTTTCTACGGTTTATTGAATTTTACTTTTCTTGAGAAGCTTATGTGATGAAATGCGGTAAAGTGCGGAAAGTAAAGAACACCACGATGCATAGTGGTTCCCCTCACAGATCGAGAGTACTCCACTCCCCTTTCAACATGTAAAAGAGTTTCACTATAATGTTAGATACTTAGAACAAGCCTCTAACTAAGTAATCAAGAACAATCCTCTTGAAAACTTAACTAACAAGAAAAGAAAACAATCCTTCCTTTTCTAAACACTTATATCCAACAATCCTGGATTATAAGCAATACACCTAAAACCAAACAATCCTTGGTACTTAGGATTTTACAAAGTATTTGAATGAATATTTGATTAATTGTATCGTATAAGACTTTAATCAATTGATTAGAGTCTTCTTCTCTTTCAATATGAAATTTCAAAGGCAAAATAATCTCTAAGTGCTCAAGAGTACTTTTTGAAGAAAATAATATGAAAATTACTTTTCCAAAAGTATCTTAATATGAGAAATAGATGAAGATTGAATGTAGAGAGATTTTGCAAATTGTTTTGAAAAGAGGTAAAATTTTGTAATGAAAATATGAAAATTATTTATAGTATGAATGCATCCCTTCAATCATAACAAGACAATGTTTAGAAATGAAATCAGATAATTGATCATAAAAAGATGCAAGCTTTAATCATGGAAAGTTATAATGAAATGGTGCAATTAATGATGAAATAATTTTTCAGATTTTTCAAAATATTTCCAGCATCAATCGATTGACATACTCAACCAATCGATTGACATAACTTTAAAAAAGAAAAAATATAATAACATCAATCGATTGTCATGAAGCATCAATCGATTGGTTCTGTTTGAAAAACGAAAAATTTAAAATAGAAAGATTGATCAATCGATTGTCATGAAGCATCAATCGAGTGGTTCAGTTTGAAACATGAAAATTTTTAAAACAGAAGGTTTGATCAATCGATTGTCATGTAGTATCAATTGATTGACATGTCCAAAATCTTGAAATTTTTTCTAAATTAAAAACTTTTGCACATGCAATTTTTAAACACTATTTAAAATAATTAACCATGATAAAAATAACTTTAGAATGATAATTTTTAATGCAGGATAAAAACTTATGAGCACTAGGAGAATTTTTTCAAGAGTTTCATATACCTATATTAGATTCATGAAGGCTTGAGCAAAGTTGAAGTAATCTTCTTTTTCCATTCTTTTGATTGTGGAGAGCTTGATATGTTGTCTTCATCAAAACCTTGTAGGAGGCTTATCTTCACATTCTCCCCCTTTTTGATGATGACAACCAAATAGAGTTTGAACTCATACTCCCCCTATCTTCTTAGAGATGATCACATACAAAACTCACCCTGCATTAAACAATCCAAGCACAACACATATACACACATCTTCTCCCCCTTTGTCATAATCAAAAAGAAGGGAAAAGTAGACATAATAATATGGCAGTGAAAAATTAAGCATTTAAACCACACACACAAACGATGTTCAGATATTACACCACAAGTTGTTAAGATAAGTCATGCAAGTTAGAAACTAAAAAAAATAAACAACAGAATAACAAACAGAACAAAGTCATAAGCATCATAAGATAGTCAACTACGGATTGTTGTTTCCATCATTTGATCCACCACCGGGATAGCCACTATCCTGAAAACTGCCACCTTGATAGCTACTACCTTGAAAGCCAGTTTGAGATAACTCCCACCGATCCATTCTTGACGATAAATGACCAATCTCGGTCATAACATCTGTGCGAAAGCCCTGTAGATAATCCATAATCATTTGATTCGAGGGTTGAGCTGGTGGAGCGTCTGTAGGAGGGTTGAACTCATCATCACTGTTGGCTTCTTGCGGTTCTTCATCTTTAATATCCAGATACTTTATCTCATTAGTTTGAGGGTTAAAAATGACTCCCATCTTCCGATTGATTTGTTTGATGCTAATCATAAAGGAAGGTTTTGCCATCGAAAAACACAACTCATTTTCCAGATTAACATTGAAATGTCGGAAAATTTTGGTCAAAAGGTGAGCATATGGAAGACCTTCAGCATGCTCATCATGAGACATCATATGAGATAGGATAGAATGACCCTAATCGACATGGAAGTTAGTCTTGATGGAGTAGAGAAGCAAAAATTCTGGATCGGTGATGGTGCAATGGTTTGAAAATCTTGGCACAACAACATATACCAAAAAATAGTGTAACATCATGTCATTAATAGAAATTTTTGTCGGGGACCAGTAGACTCGTTCCGGGTTATCTCCTCCACTACTCTTCTTTCTCTTGTTATAAATTTGATGTTCAGACAATCGACTTAAGCTATAGCAAAAGGCATGTTTACTATAGTTTTCCCATGGAGCAAGTGTCCCAACAAATTTATGGCCACCAAGAGGGATCTCAAAAATAGCACAGATATCAGATGCAGTTAAGGATATTGGGACTCCTTTCACTACAAATGTTAATTTCCCTTTCTTCCTTACCATATTGGAGTAGAAAACCTTAACAAGTTCAGGGTAAAAGTCTAAATGGCAGCCAATAAGGTTACATAAGCCTAACTCCTCAAAGACACTAGGAAAGGTAAAAACTTCTTCAGGGAAAGTAACAAAGGTGCTATATTTAGGCTTCGTGATTTTCTTTTGAAAGAAGAAGGTCTCATACCTTTCTTGTTGTTGCCTTGTAGTGAAGATCCTTGATAAATCTAGAGAGCCTCTTGAGGAAGAAGCTTTGCCTTTCCCTTTGCCTTTGTGTGATAGTTGAGATGCCATGAAAGAGTTTGAAGAAAGACAACAAAGATGAAGCAAAATCCTTTGAAGAGATGTGTAGAGGCGTGAGAATGAGAATGCTGAAAGTTGTTGATAGATAGAAGTGGCTTTATGGTGGTGGTGGATTAGTAATGAGAAACAGGGTAGCTGGACCAAGAAAATTAACAGTAATGAATGCACACATGAAGTAACATAAAGATAGAGAATATATTGGTAAATGATAGTCACTAGGGAATAGGAAAAGGAGAAAAAATAGGAGAAAAGGAGGGAAAGGACAAATGACTAGTAAAAATAATAAGACAAATGTATCAGTAAATCACATGGCCATTAAATAAAAATGGGAAGAGAATATTCGCATGTTTGACCAAATAAAACAAAAAAATCAAAGGATCAATCGATTTACATTCATGACCAATCAATTGGTTGTAACAAAACATTGAAAAAAATAACACAGACCAATCGATTGATGTGGGAGAAACAATCGATTGGTTTAAAGCCAAATTTTAAAAAATTAAAAAAATATGGAACCAATCGATTGACTCAACCATGTAATTGATTATAACAACTTTCTGTAAAATGAAATTTGAGAAAATAAGATGGACCAATCGATTGATACCCTACCATCAATCGATTGACACCAATTTTTTTTTGAAAAAATACTTAAATTAACATATAAACAAGCACACTTATAACAAAACATTTTAATAGCTATAAATAATTATTTATAAGATATTAAAAGAAAGAGTGCACCTTTTAAATTTTGGTGTTAATTTGATGAGTTAAATATCACACTCATCTAGAATCCCAAGTTCCCTTCGAATTTTGTAGAATGGTTCTCGCGCCAGAGGTTTTGTGAAGATGTCGGCCAGTTGATTATGAGTATCTACAAAAGTGACTTCGACATCTCCTTGAAGCACATGATCACGAAGAAAATGATATCGAATATCAATGTGTTTGGTTCTTGAGTGCATGACCGGATTTTTTGTAATGTTTATCGCACTAGTGTTGTCACAAAGGAGAGGAATGCATCCAAGATCGAGTCCGTAGTCACGAAGTTGTTGCTTAAGCCAGAGTATTTGAGCACAACAGCTACCTGCCGCGATGTATTCTGCTTCGGTCGTGCTTAGAGCAACACATGCTTGTTTCTTGCAAGCCCACGAAACTAATGCATTTCCAAGAATGTGGCATGTCCCACTAGTACTTTTTCTATCTGTTTTACAACCTGCATAATCCGCGTCAGAATAACCAATTAACTTACAAACACTACCTTTAGGATACCATAATCCAACGTTGGTTGTTCCCTTGAGGTACTTCATGATTCTCTTGATCGCTGTGAGATGTGACTCCTTTGGATTTGCTTGGAAACGAGCATATAAACACACGCTAACACATGATGTTAGGACGGCTTGCCGTCAAATATAGTAAAGAGCCAATGATACCTCGATACTTCGTGATATCAATTGACACACCCGATTCGTCTTGATCAACATAAGTTCCAGAGCCCATTGGTGTTGACATTTCTAGACAACCATCCATTTCAAATCTCTTTAGTAGCTCTTTGCAATATTTTGATTGGTTGATAAAGATTCCGTCTTCTAGTTACTTGATTTGCAATCCAAGGAAGTAGTTCATCTTTCCCATCATGGACATTTCAAATTCACCTTGCATTATCAACGCAAATTCTTCACATAGTTCTTTGTTGGATGAACCGAAGATTATGTCGTCTACGTAGACTTGAACAAGTAAGGTATTCCCTTTTGTCTTCTTGATAAATAAAGTCTTGTCTATTTTGCCTTTTTCGAAACCTTTTTCACATAGAAAATTGCTTAGACGATCATACCACGCCCTTGGTGCTTGTTTTACTCCATAAAGCGCTTTCTTCAATTTGTATACATGTGAAGGATGCTTGAAGTCTTCAAAGCCCGGGGGTTGTTTGACATAGACTTCTTCGTTGATGTAGCCGTTTAAGAAGGCGCTTTTGACGTCCATTTGAAAAAGCTGAAAATTCATTGAACATGCGTAAGCAAGTAATAAACGAATAGCTTCTAACCTTGCAACCAGAGCGAAAGTGTCTTCAAAGTCGATTCCTTCTTCTTGATTGTACCCTTGAGCGACCAATCTTGCTTTGTTTCGAACAATTATCCCATTCTCATCAAGCTTGTTCTTAAACACCCATCTTGTTCCAATGATGTGCTTACCACTTGGTCTAGGAACAAGCTCCCGAACTTGATTTCTCTCGAATTGGTTTAATTCTTCTTGCATAGCAACAATCCATTGATCATCTTCTAGATATTCATCAATTTTGGAAGGTTCTATTTGAGAAACGAACGCCATGTTTAAGCATGCATCCTTGAGATTCAATCTTGTAGCAACACCTTGACTAATGTCACCAATTACTTTGTCAATGGGATGATCTCTATGAGTTCTCCATTCCTTAGGTAGATCATTCCCATTTGACTCTTGTTGAATCGGTGCTTCTTGATCCTTGTTTGAAGTATCTTCTTTAGGAATTTCTACAAAATCATCATCATCATCACAAACAACAATATCCTCTTTCGAGGGGTTAGATTCGTCAAACTTAACATGCATGGATTCTTCTATATTTAAAATTCTTTTATTATAAATTTTGTATGCCTTACTTGTAAGAGAATAACCAAGAAAAATACCTTCATCCGATTTTTCGTCGAACTTACCAAGGTTGTCTTTGTCATTGTTTAGGACAAAGCACTTGCACCCAAAGATGTGAAAGAAAGAGATGTTGGGTTTCCTTCCTTTGAAGAGTTCATATGGAGTCTTCTTTAGGATAGGTCTTATGTTAACTCTATTGCTTACAAAACATGTCGTGCTAACCGCATCTGCCCAAAAGCACTTAGGAAGATTTGAGTCACTAAGCATTGTTCTTGCAAGTTCCACCAATGACCTATTTTTTCTTTCAACTACTCCATTTTGTTGTGGAGTCCTTGGAGCCGAGAAGTTGTGAAATATTCCTTGATCTTCGCAAAAATCTTCAAAGGAGGTATTCTGGAATTCTCCACCATGATCGCTTCTTATGGAGGCAATTGTTAATGGTTTCTCATTTTGGATTTGTTTTGCATACTTCTTAAATGCTTTGAATGCATCACTTTTCTGCACTAAAAAGAAAGTCCAAGTATATCTAGAATAATCATCAACAATAACTAAAGCATATAAGTTACCTCGAAGCTTCTTGTTCTTGATAGACTAAATAAGTCCATGTGTAACAGTTGTAGTGGCCTAGAAGTGGACACCACATTTTTGGATGTGAAAGTTGACTTGGTTTGCTTTCCCTTTTGATATGCATCGCAAAGCCTATCTTTGATGAATTTTATATTTGGCAATCCAATGACAAGGTCATGTTTTACTAACTTATTCAGATGCTCCATGTGAATGTGAGCAAATCTCTTATGCCATAACCATGAGTCATTGTTATTTGCCACAAGACACTTAACCTTCAAAGAAACATCGTCAAGGGAAATCATGAAAATATTATTAATTCGCTTACCTATAAGCATTCCCTCTTGTGTGACTTCGTCTTCGATTAAGCATTCATCTTTTGTAACCTTATTTTGAATCCTTTGTCACAAAGTTGGCTTATGTTTAAGAGATTGTGCTTTAGTCCTTCGACATATAACACATCTTCGATGGATATGAAATTTGTTGCACCTACTTTGCCTATGCCAAGAATTATTCCTTTGTTGTTATCTCCATAAGTAACATAACCCTTGGCCTTAAGTTTTAGATCTGAAAATTTGTGCACATCACCGGTCATGTGCTTGGAGCACCCACTATCCAAATACCAAAGATTTGTTGTGGCCTTCAAGCATACCTACAAAACAAAGTTAAGTTTTGTTAGGTATCCAAATTTCTTTGGATCCTTTATAATTAGTACCTTTCTCAACCCAAACATAATGCCCTTTTGCTACACTAAAGTTTCTAATGTAGCAGGCATTAGGTGTATGGCCAATAATACCACAATAAAAATAGGTTGGTTCAAAATTACTTTTATATCTAGGAACAAAAGACTTTTTCTTTGTAAACTTTTTCTTTTTAGGATGTTGATGCACATCTTTTGGTGTGTTGAATCTTTCTTTTAGAGGTTGATCCTTAGGCCTTACAAATATAGTTTTACTTGTACTTGGTTTAGAAAATTTGGAGTAACCAAGTCCACTTTTGTCATTTGAGTATCTTTGTTGGCTAAGAACCCCTTCCAAACCAATTTGTCCTTTTTCATACCTTTCAAGGACTCTTTTAAGTTGGACAATTTGGAACGAGAGAGACTCACACTCTAGACATACAAAATTCTTCTTTTCACTAATCATCTCTTGTTTCTTATTTTCAAAATCTTCAATCTTTTCTTCCAAGGAAGAAATTTGTTTCTTTTGAGATGATATAGTTTTATAAAGAATTTTGCACTTATTTAACAATTCATTAATTGCATCTTGTGCATCATCATCAAAAATAGAAAAATTATTACTAACCTCTTCTTCATCATCGGAATGATGTGAAGCCATTAGTGCCAAGTTTGCACATTCCTCGCTATCCGATCCGGATGAAGAACTAATTTCATTGTCCTCCCATGCAAGATATGCCTTTTTGTTCTTGAAGTCCTTCTTTCTCTTGAATCCTCCTTTCTTTGAGAGTTTAGGATATTCCGGTTTTATGTGGCCTTGCTTTCCACATTCGTAGCATGTTACATCTTGCGTAGATGTGGTGGCCTCCTTTTTCCTGAAATGTCTATTCTTTTTAGCGTTAAAGGATTTATCGTTTTTGTTAAAGAACTTACCGAGCCTTTTAACGAGGAGCATGGAATTCTCATCTTCCTCCAATGCGTCATCATCTTTATCTTCTTTTGAGTCTACCTTCAAGGCAATCCCTTTAGATTTCTTTTCTTGGCTTTCATGTTTCTCAAGCCTACCAAGTTCTAACTCATGTTCTTGAAGTTTGCCAAAGAGAGATGCAAACGTCGTTGTTGAAATACTTTTCTTTTTGGAGATAGCCGTCACCTTCGGTTGCCACTCTCGAGTCAATGATCTTAGTACTTTAAGATTGAGATCGTCATTTGTAAATGTTTTTCCGAGAGCAATCAAGTGGTTTGCTAAGTGAACGAATCTCTTTTGTAGCACCACGATGGATTCTCCAGGTAGCATTCTAAACATCTCATATTCTTGACTTAATGTATTCAACCTTGATCTCTTTACTTAGGCGGTGCCTTCATGTGTCTCCACTAAGGTGTCCCATATTTCTTTTGCCGACTTGCATTGAGATATGCGGAAGAACTCATCCATGCTTAAAGCACTTTGAAGAATGTTTATTGCTTTCTTTTCATTTAAGATTTTTTTCTTATCATCTTCATCATACGAACTCTTTATCTTTGGAATACCAACGCCATTGATCACACTTGTAGGATTATGTGGACCATCTTCAACGGCTTCCCATATGCCTTCTCCTTGGGCTTCTAGATGTGACTTCATATGGATTTTCCAAAAATCAAAATATTCTTCAGAGAATAGTGGTGGTTCGTTACTACTTCCACCGTCTTTAAAAACCGGATTCGTGCTAGCGGAAGCCATGCGGATCTTTTAGAAACAGGTTACCTATAACCTGCTCTGATGCCAAATTTAAGTTTAAGGAGTGCCTTAGAGGGGGGTGAATGAGGCACTTGGACGATTTTCTGGATTTCCTACGGTTTATTGAATTTTACTTTTCTTGAGAAGCTTATGTGATGAAATGTGATAAAGTACGGAAAGTAAAGAACACCATGATGTATAGTGGTTCCCCTCACAGATCGAGAGTATTCCACTCCCCTTTCAACACGAAAGAGAGTTTCACTATAATGTTAGATACTTAGAACAAGCCTTTAACTAAGTAATCAAGAACAATCCTCTTGAAAACTTAACTAACAAGAAAAGAAAACAATCCTTCCTTTTCTAAACACTTATATCCAACAATCCTGGATTATAAGCAATACACCTAAAACCAAACAATCCTTGGTACTTAGGATTTTACAAAGTATTTGAATGAATATTTGATTAATTGTATTGTATAGGACTTTAATCAATTGATTAGAGTCTTCTTCTCTTTCAATATGAAATTTCAAAGGCAAAATAATCTCTAAGTGCTCAAGAGTACTTTTTGAAGAAAACGATATGAAAATTATTTTTCCAAAAGTATCTTAATATGAGAAATAGATGAAGATTGAATGTAGAGAGACTTTGCAAATTGTTTTGAAAAGAGGTAAAATTTTGTAATGAAAATATGAAAATTATTTATAGTATGAATGCATCCCTTCAATCATAACAAGACAATGTTTAGAAATGAAATCAGATAATTGATCATGAAAAGATGCAAGCTTTAATCATGGAAAGTTATGATGAAATGGTGCAATTAATGATGAAATAATTTTTTAGATTTTTCAAAATATTTTCAGCATCAATTGATTGACATACTCAACCAATCGATTGACATAACTTTAAAAAAGAAAAAATATACTAACATCAATCGATTGTCATGAAGCATCAATCGATTGGTTATGTTTGAAAAACAAAAAATTTAAAACAGAAAGATTGATCAATCGATTGTCATGAAGCATCAATCGATTGGTTAAGTTTGAAACATGAAATTTTTTAAAACAGAAGGTTTGATCAATCGATTGTCATGTAGTATCAATCGATTGACATGTCCAAAATCTTGAAAAATTTTCTAAGTTAAAAACTTTTGCACATGCAATTTTTAAACACTATTTAAAATAATTAACCATGATAAAAATCACTTTAGAATGATGATTTTTAATGCAGGATAAAAACTTATGAGCACTAGGAGAATTTTGTCAAGAGTTTCATATACCTATATTAGATTCATGAAGGCTTGAGCAAAATTGAAGTAATCTTCGTTTTTCATTCTTTTGATTGTGGAGAGCTTGATATGTTGTCTTCATCAAAATCTTGTAGGAGGCTTGTCTTCACATTCGGAGATGCATCTCTGGAAAATAGGGTCATTTTATCATTTTTGTATGGTGCATAAGAAACATATAGAGTGAATTATTAAATCCCCTTATGTGTCTCCTCTGTCGGAATATGTCCGGTGGACCGAACTTCCTAGGGGATGGAAAGTCCCCAAACTCACCAAGTTTATTGGTGACACTAATGAGTCCACAGTCAAGCATGTTGTTAGGTACCAGATTGAGGTATGAGATATAGTCAATAATGAGAATTTTAAAATCAAATATTTTCCTAATTATTTTACAAAGAACACTTTTACGCGGTTCACCACATTGCCTTAGCATTTCATATTTAATTGGAATCAACCGGAAAGGGCGTTTCATCAACAGTTCTATATGGGCCAATCTAATATTAGCCTCAAGAAATTAGCCAGTGTAAGGTGAAAGGTAGATGAAACCATAGATGATTACCTAAATAGGTTTAGGATAATGAAACCAATGTGCTTCACCCAGGTGCCTGAACATGAATTAGAAGAGTTGGCTACAAGGGGTCGTGATTATTCCATCAAGAAAAATTTAGACTCATAGTATTTAAGAGATATGGCCCAATTAGCAGATAGGGTTCGACATGTCAAACGTTTGAAAGCTAAAAAGGCCAGGTCGAGTAAGTATCATAAAAAGGAAAAAATAACCTACGTCAAAACAGATGAAATAGAAACTTATCCGACACAGACAATGACTTTGTCGAGTAAAATGAGGTTAATATGGTAGAACTAAAGTCAGAATCTCCCTATGTATGTAAATTACTAAAGCCTTCAAATGGGAAAAATATTATTAAACCAAAAAATGGGAAAGTTGTCACAAAAACTTATACGTTTGATGCAACTATGTGTGACAATTTTTTTGATCTTTTAGTCTCTAATGATCAAATTGTTATCCCTGAAGGGCTTAAGACACCTCTATTAAAATAGAGAAACAAAAATGGTTTTTGTAAATTTCATAACTTCCTAGGCCGTAAAACTTCTCAATCTGTGCTTTTTAAGGACCTTGTTCAAAACACATTGAAGGATGGTAGGCTCAAATTTGTTGATAAACAAAAATCTTGACCAGAGGAAGAAATTGATCATAAGGTTGAGGTGGCTCTTTTTGTCGAGCATGTTGATGTGTTGATGGTTGATATCATCGAGGACATAAAAGAGGTTAAACCCGATTACCATGAGCAAACAAAGGTGGTTTTTCCCAAGGTTGAGGACGAGCTCATGGATTTTCTAAATAGGTGCAAGCTTAAGGATTCCGAGGTCATATTGTGCCCACGTTGCATCGTCGTTTTTGACAAGGAGGCTGAAAAAATCGATCAAACAAACAATTGAAAATTTTCATTTTAAAACATTGAGACAACTAAAAATTTAACTTTAAAAATAACTCACATGCATAACTTGCAATGAGTTGAACCTAATTCAAAAATAACTTGAGATTTAATTTTATTATTAACTTGTTGAATTTGATTCATAAATTAATTAAATAAATTTAACTTGAATTCAAAATTTAGCTCGTTAAATAAATTAATTATCTAATTGGTGGTAAAAGTGTGAATGAGCTCAGAAACAACTCATTCACATGAGGCAACTAGATCAAACTATTTAAGTCTTGAAATTACCACTCCTAATGATGTTTATGAGAGATATTTTAGACCCGAATTCGTTGACGCCACTCAATTAGACAATCTAGAAGATATTGAATTAAGAGCCACTCCCAACCAGTTGAACCAATCTCAACCTATCTTGTATGCCATTCCTGACAGGGTCAACACATATATGACATTCCTTAAGAAATCATGGGCTAATCTTGAAAACATGTAACCAGGAAATGATAGTTTGGAAACTAAGGTCAACATACCATAGTCTTTTCAAACAATCATAAGTCTAGAAGGACCCTTCACAAAATTGACCCCAAGGAAAAAAAAATCCAAGGCTTTTATTCACAAAATCACTTATGGCACTAGCTCAAAAGTTGGTTCTACCAACTCAAAAAACTGGTTTGCCTCTTTTGGAATGTGATGGGTTTATCCAATTCCCTCACTAGATTGGCTTTCAAAAATTTAATTAAGACTTACAAACTTTATTTTTGCATCATTGCAGAACCCTAGATGGTCCACACTGATCTACCATCTAATTTATTTCACAAACCAGGGTTGAAACATTTTACCACCAACTTAGCCCAAACCTTCTCCCCAACCTTTTATGTTTTTGTTATAACCACATCAACCTTAATATGATCAATTTTGATGACTAACAAGACATCTTCTCTTTCTAAAGCAATAACAAAACCTTTGCCATCAGTGGAGTTTATGCATCCACAAACTATATTAGAAGAAGAACCTCGTGGAAAAATCTTTCCCACATACAGTCCAATCTCAACCTTCCTTGGAGTTCTATTGGATATTTCAACTACATTATTGGCTCTCATGAGCATAGAGGTTCACAAAAAAATGCCCAAATCCCAATGGAAGACTTCCTTTACTGGACAAAAACCCTAAACCTCATCCACTTACTAACCAAAGGAAACAAGTTCACTTGGACAAATGGCGGGCTTAAAGCTCATCTCACTGAAAAAGAGACTTGATAGGAAAATTTGCAATTAATCTTAGCTATCCTCTTGTTCCATTATTTCTTGCTCAACTCTAACTATACTCGTATAAGATCATCACCCCTGCTCTTAGACTTCTAATCTTAAGACCTCGGTATGCTTCTAACTTTAAGTTCTTAAAAAAATGGGCCTCCCACATGGATTGCTCCAAAATTATTCAAAATATTTGGATCACCCACAATTTTGGTTCTCCTATGCACGTTTTAAACACTAAGCTTAAAATGTTAAAAGTGGAATTAAAAATTTGAAGTAAAACTAGTTTTGTCAATGATCTTGACCATGTCAGTGTCGCAAATGCCAATATGAATAACATTAAATCCAAGCTCAATGACCAGGGGCCCTCTGAAACCCCGTTGAATTGTGAAAGGCATGCTAAATTTTTTCTAGAAGAGACATTTTTCTTGGAAGAAATGTTTTGGTAGAAAAAGTTAAGAATCAAAGGGCATAAGGATGGATATAGAAACATTATCTTCTTCCACAAGTTAGCAACAATGAAGCAAGGCATACAAAAAAATAGCTTATCTGAGAATTGATACAACAATTGAAATTGGTCATGGTAAAATTGCTAACTATGTCACTGACTACTACAATAAATTGTTCACTAAGTCACCAACCACCAAAGACAATGGATTGATTAATGAAGTCATTCCTCAAATCATCAATGAAAACATTGATAATATGCTAACCCTAATTCCTTCGCATAATGAAATAAAAGATGCGGTCTTCAATCTCAACAAAGATAACTCTCTAGGTCCTAATGGTTATAGAGGTTTCTTATTCCAGGAATATTAGGCCATTATTAGTTTGAATGTTTGCAATTCTTTCATAGAATTCTTCAACAACAATTGGATTTTTCCTAACATGAACTCTAACAATGTGGTGCTCATTCCTAAAGCCAATAATGCTGATACCTTGTGCCAATATAGACCAGTTTCCATGGCCAACTTCAAATTCAAGAAAATATCCAAGGTCATAGCAGACATACTAGCTCAAATCCTCCCCACCTTTATATCTAAAGAACAAAGAGGTTTTGTCTACAACAGAAATATTAAGGACTGTATCTGCCTCACCTCAGAAGCAATTAACATGTTACATCCTAAATCCCTTCATGGAAATCTAGCAGTCAAGATTGACATAGCCAAGGTCGTTGATGCTTTGGATTGGAAATTTTTGCTTCAGGTTCTTAGTAAATTGACTTTTGCTCTATATTTTGCAACTGGATCCAAACAATTTGGAACTCAACAAAGCTTTCCATCACAATCAATGGCAAGATGGAAAGACTATTTTCTTGCTCCAGGGGTGTCAGATAAGGTGATCCACTTTCACCTTTCCTCTTTTGTAAGTGCTTAGTAAATGTCTTTCTCATCTAGTGTGATAACAAATAATTGGAACTCATCAAAGGCACCAGGAATAATAACCACATTCCCACCCACTCTCTTTATGCATATGATGTTATGCTCTTTTTCTTAAGCTCATTTACAAACATTCAAGTGCTTATCAAGTTTTATGAAATATATGCAGAAACCTTAGGGAAGATCATCTATGGAAGTTCAATATCACAATATAGATTGACTCATATTGCTGCTTTAGTTGGTTTCACCATTGGAAACTTGCCTTTCCTCTATTTAGGAGTTCCTATTTTCAAAGGAAAACCTATAAGGATTCATTTTAAACCTATTATATACAAAATAAAAATCAAGTTGGCCATTTGGAAGGCCAATATGCTTTCTTTTGCATGAATAATCCAACTTACTATACGTGTCCTTTAGAGCATGCTTATTTACTGCCTCACCGTCTACACTTGGCACATTATTTGTTAAAAGATGTTGATAGAATCTTTAGAAATTTTGATTGGACTGGTAACTTGCATGACAAGAAACTAGTAACAGTCTCTTAGAAAATTATATGCTCACTTATATCCTTTGGTGGACTGGGCTTAAGATCCTTGACTCATCTTAATGAAGCAACTAACCTTAAGTTATGTTGGGATATGCTTAACTTTTATGACCAATGGACCATCATTCTCAGAAGCAGAGTGATTAGAGGAAACACACACATCAAGTACCATATTTTCTCCTCAATTTGGAGTGGTATCTAGTCTCACTTCAACACAAATTTGAACAACACCAAATGGAAAATTGGAAATGGTAGCAAGATCAATCTATGGATGGATAATTGGTCAGATGTTGGGACACTTAGTAACTACCTTCACATTCCTGGCCATATTTCTCAAAAGCTTAGATTTCATGTGCAAGATTTCATCATCAATTCAAGTTGGTACATTCATGCCATTCTTCTTTCTTTTTTCCCCAGTTTGCATGCCACAATAACTAATACAATTATTCCCTGCAACAAAAAGAAGTCAGGTTGCTTTGGACACACTCCATATCAGGTTGGCTAACTCTAAAAAATGTATTTTCTTTCCTAACTTTCACCCCTCCTAACAAAGGGTGGAGCAAATATATTTGAAACCCTATTATTCCCCCCTAAAATTCAACTATCATTTGGAGAATCTTTCACCACAAAATGCCAACAAATGGCAATTTGACTATTAAAGGCTACCACGTGCCTTCTATGTGTAACCTTTGTGGAAACTCTGTTGAAACTGATTTCCACCTTTTCATTGAATTTCCATCTTTTCATTGAAACACCATAAAACATGCTATTGATATCTCATCCTTTACCTTCATACTCAATGTTTGCAAAAACGGTTGGAGCCCTCAATGCTCTCTTGTCATAGGTGTTGATATCAATGTCACTCTTAAAGCTATATGGCAAAATAAAAATGGTATGAGGTTCAAAAACAGGACAACATTTGTCAAAACTATAATCACTAACATTATTGCATCAGTGTCGTTACAACCAAGCTCACCACCATTCCTTCCATACATGACTTCATAGTTCTCAAGGATTTCAAAGTTCGAACTTATCCTTTTAAGGCTCCTCAGATTAAGGAAGTGACACAGTGCCCTCTTAATCCTCCATAGATCAAATATAACACTAATGGCTCATTTTTTGGCCAATTTGGTCCTGCCTCTTTTGGTGGGGTTTTCATATCTGCTTCTAGTGAATGTCTTTGTTGTTTTGCCACTATCTTTGATGCAGACAACTCTCTTTATGCTAATCTTATGAGTACCATACTTGCTATTGAACATATAGCCAATAAAGGATGGAACTCTCTTCAAGAATCACCACATTGTTCCTTGGTATTTAAGTAGCGGATGGAGCAACTGCACATCCATTGCCAACTCGACGAATTTTGTTACTACTCACATATTTAGAAAAAGAAATCATTGTGTTGATGCCATTTATAATCTTAAATTGTCCATAGATGCTTTTACTTGGTAGCACACACTTCCTTTGGTTATGAGAAGTGAGTTGTTAAAAACAGGTTAGGCATACCTAACTATAGTTTCTCCTAGCTTTTCTCCTTGTTTCTTTTAGGGTTTCAACATAGTCTCTCCCTTTTTTCCTTTTCTTTCAATACATGAGATTTGTATTTAAAAAAACATCTATCTAATAACATATCTGATATAACTTACAAGTTTAATACATGACATTATATTTTTTTTCTCGAATTAACTACTTTTAATGACAATATCTAGAGTTATAAATATATTTTTATGAAATTTATGTCATAAAAATTAGAAATATTATCTATAATTTTTATATACAATGAAAATAAATAAAATTATTTTAACTGTCATATTATTATCATTCAAAATTAACTATTTAATTATGTTAACACTTAGAAATCTCACATTTACCCTCCTCAATTTTACTATCTACTATCAATCCATTAAAATATTATTTCATGCTCTTACTATTTTGCCTTTTCACTCAAATTTAATTACACTACAAATGGGACAAATAGATAATTATCAAATATTACAATTAAAACTCTCTCAAACCTATCTTTTCTTAACAAATGGCGGACACCCAATTTCTCAAAACTTCTTTCGCACCAAAATACACTCCATCTCTTTGTTTCTTTTTCGACACCTTTTCTACAAATAACACTCTCTCTCTCTCTCTCTTCATAACCTTCCTCCATTTGTTTCTCCTTCAATTTCCGCCTAAATCTCCTTCAGTTTCTTATTTATCTCTACATGTTTCTTCTTCACATATCAAATGAAACCTGGATCCTTTGGTTCAAACACAATTTTTTGGGTTTTATTTGACAATGTGGGTTTTATCTCATATTTATGTTTATTAGTTTTACCAAGATTCATGTTTTTATTTATTAATTTTACCTAGATCCATATTTTCCCGAGTTTGATTTATTCTTTCCACTCTCTAACTTTTTATTGCAATTTGGTTTGAAAAAATTTAGGATTTTCAAAAAGCTACCATGAAATGAAGAAGGTGCACGATTAAAGACATGGACCACGAGTTAGAGATGGAAGAGATAGAGGGTTACTATTGGATGAAAGGTTTTGTCGTATTTCCCTCCTTCTCATTTCAATTTTTTTCTTCATCTTAAACTTCTCTCTTATCATCTAATCATTCATTTTCAATCTCTCTCTCTCTCTCTCTCTCTCTCTCTCTATATATATATATATATATATATATATATATGTGTTTTTTTTCACTTTCTTTCTCTTCCAATAAACAAAAAAATACTTGGAGAATATAGATGACAAAAAAGTATGAATTGGGAGAGACAATTTTTAACAAGCACAAACTAAACAAACTACAATGTTCCTCTTACACTTTTCCGATTTTCCTTCAAATTTTTACTGTCTCAGCATGGAATTTTTTGTCGATTATTTTTAACTCAAGAAGTTGTGTGTGAATTTTTTTTATTCTCTAAGTAATTATTTATATTTTGAATGAGTTTATGTTGAGTTGAGATCTATAATTTTAGTTTTTAAATTTATTTTTTTTACAAATTTAACAAAGCTTGAATTAGTTGTAAATATATTAATTTTTTATGCATGAAACATTTATCTTGTCATGCATTTGAGGTGTTTGATAAAATGTTTATCTTACAATAGGGTCCGATATGCATTATTTTGTCTAATATCTTACACATGAATGTACTAGATTGTGAAGAGAAATTCAGGTCAGACTTGATGAACATTGCAAGGACTTCCAACACTTATTGTTATAGTTTTCATCTCTCAAAAAAGTACATCCAAGATTTTTATTTGTTATATTTTGGTTCTAATTCTAAACGTCTTTATTGTTTTCAATTGTGCTACAATACACACTTATAGTGGTTTATAGTTATTAAAAGTTTAGCATTTTGATTCTCAAGCTTTTTATGTTTTTGCCTTGCCTTAGTTGTTATTGCTCTTGGTATTGACATGAGAGAAACTTCTCTTATTGCTGCCTCACAGGTTTGAGATTAATTGTTTCTAAATCGTTAAATAAGTTAAAATCGAAATCTACAAGAATGCAACTTAGATTTGTGTAGATGTTGGACTGTCAAAGTAGAGTATGTATCACAACAATCTTGAAGCAAATTATTTTGGCCAATTTATATCATTTTGAAAGTTCTCAATCTGACAGTTGATAAGAAGATTATGCTGCTATAATGTCCAACAAAATGTATTTTCATTAAACTATAGTCTAAATCAAATACCATTATCATTTATTGGTTTAATTAATTGAAGAAATATAGAGTAACTAAGTTGTTTTATCGAGATTTGGTTAACTCTCGAATTGCCAAGCTTGTGAGTACTTGTGCTTAATTTTGTAAGTTCTCACAGTTGTGGAGAAATAAAGAGGAGTACGCAAAAGTTGTGTCTGTTTCAATTTAGCAGAGGAGTTCACAAAAATTGTGTCTGTTTGTTTCATTAGTCTGTTTCGTCGATGACTTATGTTGCATCCTCTAAGTATATTGGTATTTGCTAAGGAGTACTTGATAATGCCTTGATGGTCTTAGAATGGATGGAGTATTTGAGTTAACTGTGAAACAAAATCAAATTCAAACAACTGAATTGAAGGGACAAGTGTGGACATTAAGTTATTAATTTTGCAAGGGCTTTGGCATAAATACAAAGTAGACATTTGATGTTGGAGTTTTGTAATAGAACCGGTATCTATTATTTCATTTAAATGATATATATTATTTTATTGAAATTAAACCTTAGAGATTAGTCTGTTGAGTTTTTAGTTGTTCTTTTGGTAAATATTTTTGCATGACAAATGAATCAATCTCTTCCAGATCTTGGGCATTTGATTTTCTCGAATGTTAAAGAAATTATGACAAATGCTTCCAGTAATAACTTATATAATATATATCTAGAATAATATCATACAAGTGTTAATTTTTCGTACTAGCACAATATAGTATCCTAATGACATCATTATATACATATGTCCAAACTAAATACATATATGGCACATGTTATACAATACAGACAAAATAAAAAAATCTAAGAACTATGTACAATATCTTCATTATACACCTATCCACAGCGGAAGATCACAATAATTAGCATTCCTTGAGACATCAATGTACAACTCCTCTTATGTATATAACCTGCAAACAACACCTGAAAAGTAACAACAATATTGGGATGAGTTAATAAACTTAGTGAGTTCTCATATCCTATGGATTCACTCGGCTCTACCAGGTTTTTATTCGATTTCCTAACTGAAGTCTTCAAAAGATAAAGACTTAAGCAACTAGGGTATTTTCGCGTCGTATGGAAACATGTACACTTGAGTTCACCAACTCAAAACAATCATTATTCGGAAATCATACCAAGGCATCTTTCCCCGGCCAACCCTACGTCTAAGATTATCGACACGGGTCACAGATCCTTGTAATATACTCTGACTTACATGTGGATTTGAGATTCCAAGTGATAACAATCAACTTCAAGAATCGTCACTCCCTATGGGACTCCAAACTCATTTCGAACCTTTTTCTCGTATGTGACTCTAACCCACTTTGAGGTCCACGTTTTATGGGACTCTGACCCATTTGGATGAGCGAAGTATTAGTGCATATATCCCGTTTCTTACATTTCATAAGCATCAAACGTTGGGACGGGCACAACAATGGGGTTGTTTTCGAATACATGACTAGTTCAAAAAAAGCAATGTAATTGTATTCTCCAATCACTAGGTGATCTTACTCTCCAATTCCTATCATCTACTCATGTTACATATGAAGCATATTCCTTCATAACTAAACTATAGTTATAGCGACTACTCACTCGTCCACGGTACACATCGAGGTACCCTTATGTTCAAGCATCACCATATAACTTTATTTCCATAACCTAAATTATCTTTCTAAGTTATTCACCTAATTATACTCCTGGGTTTCCTACCTCATCTTCATAAGGTTTTAGTCATGTTATCTTACAATCAAAACATCCAACCAATTCATAGCATACACATTAGCATATCAAAATGTCATACATGGAACACACATAGTAACATAACATGTCATAATAAATCCTAGACAAATCCATCTCACAACCCACTCATTATTATCTTAGGTTATTTAAGTGGTTACCACAAACAAGTCAAACATAATCGAACAGAAGTAGTTCACTCAAGGCATATAGTCATTACTATCCTCCACCAAGCATCCTTGGTTAATTCATGGGCTCTCATCTGCATGCAATATTCCATTAGATTATCTTTCCAAAGCTTCAAGTTTCATATCAATAGGATTCACGGTTCTTGAATTATGGCAGAAATGGGAAACAATGTATTTACATTCACTTCAATTCCATTACTATCCTATAAATCAATGGCATAACCCCATGTTTATACCTCACTAACAATTAGAGCATTGAAATATCTTTCCAACATTTATGACTGTGCCTAATTCTGAGTTACAGTTCTCGAGTTATGGGGAACATAAGAATCAAGCATTTTTCTCAATGCTGTCAAGTTCGCTTAGCGAGCTCCGGCAAACTC
This sequence comes from Lathyrus oleraceus, assembly GCF_024323335.1. Classification (NCBI taxonomy): domain Eukaryota; kingdom Viridiplantae; phylum Streptophyta; class Magnoliopsida; order Fabales; family Fabaceae; genus Lathyrus; species Lathyrus oleraceus. The sequence goes on from NC_066583.1 coordinate 347,710,905, forward strand.
CAAGCGAACAGACTTTGCTGAGCAAACTCCTGGTAAACCAAGGCAGTAGCAGAATTCCCCTGAATTTGCTTAACGAACTGTAGCAAACGTAGCAGAACCAGAACAATATCTGGACACGTTTAGATGAGGAAAACACCAACAATCATCATCTTGATGCATCCAATGACCCAAAATAACATATGATCAAAGACAATAATAACAACAACCATAGGAAATCATTCCAAAACATGAACTCACACTATTCAATGGATTGTGAAGTATGATTCAAGAACAACATACATATACCACAATGGAAATCAAAGACAACAAGAACAACATAGAAGCAACATCAACATATGAGCAAGAACAACATCAACTTCATCATGTCATAAGCATACAACAACAACAACACACAACCCTACATCCCAAATCATTTATTCTTTCCCCTCTAAAAACTAAACCCTATCTAAGAACTTATTGTAAAGAAAAAGAAGATGAAATTGAGATGAAGTTGTTGATGATGATATGATGGAGATGATGAAGATACATAGCTTTCTCTTCTTATTCCCTTATTTTCCCCCTCTTTCTCCTCTTCTCTAATTTTCTCTTCTTTCCTCTTTCTTGATAACTCTCTTTCTCTTCTCTTTATCCACTTCTTCTTTTCTTTTATTCTTATCTTCTCTTTTCTTCTTACCCACATATTCTTCTTCTATCTTTTCCACCATATAAATATATATAAAATAACAATTGATATTTGTCTTCTAGTACCAATTGACCAATTATTAATGTTATCAAAATGTCTCATATTGTACTTATTAATAATGTTCATTCTCTTTCAATAATAATTGATCTCTTCTGAGTCTACTAGTTACTCTATTTGTCTCAACTGACAACAATTAAAGTACACAGGAACTCAGTTGATCTCAAATGATAACTAATTAAGCATTTAAGAGAATATGAGATATTACCCCCTCCCCCCCCTCTTAAATTGGAACTCGCCCCCCAAATTTCCTCCATTCAACAAATAAACACTTCTTGCATCACCGTCCCTGGCCAACACTTGACTTTGCTTTAGTTCAATCCTATGATCTACTCAATCATCCAACTTGTCTTCAATGGCAACTTGCTTCTGTCATGAACCCTCGAAACTTCATATGATCTTAACCATATTTTTATTCCAATATTTGATTAACTTCTAACCTTGCTCCTAATTAATCCTTGCTCCTAATTAATCCATCTGATGAGTCACTCTGAATTGTTTGGTCACAAACCCCTCAAGAATCCACGATTTCCTGTTGTTGCACTGAGTTACACAAAATACAACCACGACACCTTATTCGGATTGGATAGTCAATTCTTACTAAATCTTCACTAGATAACTTATTGATTCCATGACTACATATTGATTACTCTTCTCTCATAATTCCTTCAACAATTAAGACAAACTTTATAATCTATCTATTGATATTCTCATCAACTTCACTTGACGTGATACTATATACTCAACCGTCTACATCTAATGCTTCACTTCTCTCGTACTAATCTGTCTATCTTTTCCACCACATAAATATATACAACATAACAATCTCTATCTCTCTCTCTCTCTCTCTTCTTTCTCTCATCTCTCTCTCGCTCTCTCTCTCTCTCTCTCTCTCTCGCTCTCTCTTCTCTCTCTCTCTCTCTCTCTCTCTTTCTCTCTCTCCTCTCTTCTCTCTCTCTCTCTCTCTTCTCTCTCTCTCTCTCTCTCTCTCTCTCTCTCTCTCTCTCTCTCTCTCTCTCTCTCTCTCTCTCTTCTCTCTCTCTATATATATATATATATATATTATATATTATATATAATATATATATTATAATATATATATATATATATATATATATATATATGATCTATATATATATATATATATATATATATATATATATATATCTCAATTGATATTTGTCTTCCAGTATCAATTGACCAATTATTAATGTTACCAAAATGTCCCCTCTTATACTTATTATTAATGATTTTTCTCTTTTAATAATAATTGATCTATTTGTCCCGACTGACAACAATTAGAATACATAAAAACTCAGTTAGTCTCAACCAGGGACGGAGCTATTCGGCATAAAGTGTGGGCCCATGCCCCAGTAACTTTTAGTCAATCTATGCACGATGTCATATATACCGGTTATTATATATCATTTATTGTTATAAATAAATAATTTAAAAATTGTTTCATGTATCATATATTTAATACTATTATATATATTTCCTTTAGTTTCTAAATTGTTTTTATTATATAAATAGTTAGTTTGAAAATTATTTTATACATCATATATCTAATACTATTATATACCGTTTATATAGTCGATTTTATGCATGTGCTACAATAATTAAGAACCTTAATTTTATGTTAAACTTTATAAAAATATAATAAAATAAATAATAAATAATTATGTTTTAAAAATAAATAATATTTAGCATATAGTCTAGCGGATTTTGTGACATTTAGTATAAAAGATCGTCAGTTTGAATTCATCGGCAAGATACTTGCACTTAAGGTTCGTATGTGTTGAGCTGACCTTAACAATTTCTAAATTGTTTAATAAAGATTAATCGGATAAGATATATATATATATATATATATATATATATATAAAATATTTGTGTATATTTGTCTCAACTTACAATTAATTGGGCATTTAATGGAATATGAGATATTACTAATAGAATATTTAACGGAATATGAGATATTACGTTTGCAAGACTAATCGAACATTTATCGGAATATAAGATAACGGAATAAATTTACGAAATTTCCGGTATATTCAATGAAATTTTGTATCGGAAATATTGAAATTTTCGATAAATATTTCATAAAAACACCAGAAAATTTGAAATTTCCGATACAAAATATCGAAAATTTTAAAAAATTCGATATAATCACTCATTATTTTTGATAATTACTCTAAATTTTTGATATCGCTCTAACAATTTCAAATTTTCGATTTTGGATTGTAAATTTCAAAAAATTTAAAATAATTTTACAAAAACAATGCCGTTTTTTATACGCGATGGGGATGGGAAATTTAAGTGAGATTGTGAAGTTAAATGTTTCACTCAAACAAAAACAATAAAACAATCTAAAAGTTAAAAAGCAGAATCTAAATTAAACTTACAGTTTGTCATTAAACTTTAACTAAACAAATAGTTCTCCTGCAGTACCTTCTTTGTAATTAACGTTTTGTTAAATTTTTATCAACCGTTTGATTTTCTCAAAATTACCAATTTTAAATTAGAACCGTTCGATCAAGATAAAGAAGTTTATTCCATCATTGTGCCACCACAGCTTAACATTTACCTATTTATTTTCCAACCATTTGATTAATCTAAAGGCTGAGATTGTCGCTACAGAGAACTGTAGATATCACCCAAGCATAGAATCCAAATCCTGGAACAACAAACCAAATTGTGCAAAACAACGAGGAAGAAGAAGAAGAAGCAAGAACATATAAAAATGGCAGAGAAATTGGCACCGGAAAAGCGTCACGTTTTCCTCCACAACGGTATTTTCCATTTCCTCTAATCTCTATCTTTCCAATTTCGTTTCGTTCTTCAGCAAATTCAATTGTTGATTTAGGTCAAAAGGTTTTCGAATGGGATCAAACCCTAGAAGAGGTCGATATTTACATTAATCTTCCTCCTAATGTTCATTCCAAGCTATTTTACTGTAAGATTCAGTCCAAACACATTGAACTTGGCATCAAAGGCAATCCTCCATTTCTCAATGTAACCCTAATTTCCTTCCCCTTTGATTATCTCCCGTATTTCATTATAATCATATATCATGAGTTTATTATTTATGTGTTGTTTAATTTCTCAGCATGATCTTAGTTCACCGGTGAAGACAGATTCTTCGTTCTGGACTTTAGGTAGGTAAAAGTTCTTACTTTACCTAATATTCATGTTTGTGGAAACTGCATGTGTGTTATGATGAAAAGTTTGTGTTTAATTGGGGTAAGTTTGTGTTTTTAAAATTGAAATGAAACAATGATTAAGCATGTGTTTGGTTATGTGGTGAAGAAAATTGATTTTGAATGAATTGATTATGTAAAATTGATTTTGGTTAAAAGTGGGTCGAACATAAAATTATTTATGTGTCGACAAATTGCTGCACAAGTGAGTTGAATAATAAATTTTAATGGAAAAATTACATTTAGACTCAAAAGCTATAAATTTTAGCTTCAAGTAGAAACAATCATGGAAAGTATTATCAATTCTACTCGAAAGCTGCCAAACATGTTAAAATCAATTCTACATGTCCAGAAGCGATTATGAGGGTTCCAAACTTGAAACCAAACATACACTAGTTTGGGTTTGGTTTAGTTTAGTTTATCGATTGGTGCTGATTTTGGAATTTGAACTGCAGAGGATGACATAATGCATATAACATTGAATAAAAGAGATAAGGGTCAGACATGGGCTTCTCCTATATTAGGTCAAGGTCAGTTGGATGCTTACTCTAGTGATCTTGAGCAGAAACGCCTCATGCTTCAAAGATTTCAAGAGGAGGTGAGTTTTACTTTCAGTATAAACCTTTTTCGCGTGATGGGATTCAAATGTTGATTTATTTGCATTTTATGTTGTTTGGTGTATCTTTGTCTAAAACTTGATTTTTATAGTCTTTTGTTGAACCGTATTCATTTCTCGTTATTTCATCTTCAGTTTCGATTATGTTTTGTTCTAAGGCAATTATATTCTAACAATGAGTTTGTTGTTAAATTAGAATACTTGCTTATGATTTTGTCAATTATACTCTAACAACGAGTTTGTTGTTAAATTAGAATACTTGCTTATGATTTTGTCAATTATACTCTAACAACGAGTTTGTTGCTACTATATTAGAATTGTTTTATCTTTGATGAAAAATATGAGTTTAGTTTTAAGTATTTCTTGTCCTACTAGTAGGAAATAGTATGCTATTATATTCTTGGCAAGTTGATCTGCTCCAATTTATTGTTTGTTTCTTGTCACCTACCAATGTCAAGTTTTCTTGAATAATCATTATGGGTTCTCTTAACCAACTTGCCATGCTGTTTCCATTTGAGATGTGAAGGAAATTCATGAACTTGACAAATAATTTCACTAATAGAAAACTATTTGGATTTTAATATCTTCCAAGTTTTCTGATAATGGGAACTTTGAATTGATATGATTATCCTTTTGTTTTCGACACTGCTGAAATTATTCTCCTTTTGAGTCGAATTGACTATGATATTCGATACTCGCATATTTGGGTTAAACTGGGATAATCTTGTTTCGTCTACGTACTATTCTTATTAATTGTGTTGTGCATCTTTCAGAACCCGGGTTTTGATTTTTCACAAGCTCAATTTAGTGGAAACTGCCCTGATCCAAGGACCTTCATGGGTGGAATTCGAACAGATTGATATTTGCCACATGAGTTTGTATTTACCTGCGGTAATGGAAGATGATAATCAGATTAATAATCTGTGTAATCTCTTGTCTCCTTGTTTGGTGCCATTTAGTTTAATTAAAAAACAATCTTAACATACTGTAATGAATAACTGACTTTTGGCATCTTGCGGTAGTATTTATTAATCTTTCAACTGCCCTTTGTTGGCTTTTAAAATTAAATATGTATATAGAAAAGGCATTTGAGTAGGATTTATATTAGACATCATTGTTCTAATATGATATACTATGTAACTATTTTGATTTGAAATCTCATGGATTACCAAGCCAGATTAAATCAAGCTAGTATGGAACATTGTGTGAGTGTATGACCTCTTTTCTTTATGCTTAGCAAACTTTGTGTATAATGAGTATGACATCATTTAAATTAGCTTCGTAACTCACCTCCAATTTTTGCAAACTTTCTAGGTGAGTAGGGACATCATTTAGATTTGCTTTCGTAACTAACCTCCAATTTGTGCAAACTTTCTAGTTGAGTAGGGTTGGAAATTAGTCGAGTTTAGTCAAATTTAGCTTGACTCAATAAGAATTGGATTAACTTGAAACTCTAGCATGAGTTCATCATGAACTTTATTTTCAATTCAAATAGGGCTCAACAAAATTTACAAACAATTTGATTCGACTTGTTAGCTTGAACTCGGTTCAACATGATAGCTCAAGTCAAAAGAATAAAAAAAATATTTTTAAAAAAATAAATAAATTAAGTTATAATTTATATTTGGCCTAATAATTAATTTTTCTAAAGTATGACTTCTATAGTATAACGGATCCATGCATTTATTTAGACATTATTAAGAAAAATCACTATTATAAAATGATCAACAATTCAATTTAATCATAGAATAAATGAATCAATAAAAAATGTTATGATATTAGCAAATTCACCATAAAAAAGAATAACTAGCATAGTCAATTTTCAAATTTGTAACATCGTGAATCAAATTTGTAACATCGTGAATTAGTGCACACATTTTCATGTGTTACTCTCAAAAGTGTTAATGGCATTTTCAAGAATTTCATTTAGAGATCCATTTTTTTAGCTGTATCGGACACACTTCTAACTGTGTTTATTAATGTAAAAAAATACAAAGTTAGATGGCTTAAGGTTGTTGAGATATTAGTATTTGTAATTATACCTATGGATATGGATATAGGTAGAGATAACAATATTATAGAGCATGGAAAAAACGGATATAGGCCTTGTAAATTAAATTAAGGGAAATTGATGTTGTTTTGGCAAGTTTTAGCAGTAGTGAATATATATATATATATATATATATATATATATATATATATATATATATATTAGATATATATATATATATATATATATATATCTATATATATATATATATATATATATATATATATAATATATTATATATATATATATATTATATATATAATATATATATATATTATATATATATATATATATATATATATATAGATATATATATATATATATATATATATATATATATATATATATATATATATATATATATATATATATATATATATATATATAAATGCTTTAGGGCGTAAAATTAAATTTGAATTCTTAGAACCACCTAAGATTAGGGATCTTAACTCTGTCCAGAGTAAGGTTATATCATTTATTAATCAAATTAATAATAAAAGAAAACAAATTAATTTCATTAATAAAGAAATACACTATAAAAAGATAGAAGATCAACTGCACTCTCCAAGTATTCAAGAAAAAATTAAAGGTATACAAAATAAATTCATTAAAGATCTTTGCTCAGAACAATCTAATGCTTTCTAGAAAAGAAAAGTGCATACTATCTCATTATCCTATGAACCTGACTTTAAGGAAGCAAATATCCCCACTAAAGCCAGACCAATACAAATGAATAAACAAAATTTAGACTATTGTAAAAAAGAAATAAAAGATTTCTTAGACAGGGGATTGATTAGGCCCAGTAAGTCTCATTGGAGTTCTCATTGGAGTTGCTCCGCTTTCTATGTTACCAATGCTTCTGAGCTAGAAAGAGGAAGTCCTCGGTTAGTAATAAATTACAAACCCTTAAATAAAGCATTACAATGGATTAGGTATCCCATACCTAATAAAATGGATTTGATAAACAGATTACATAATAAAAGTATATTTTCAAAGTTTGATCTTAAATCTGGATATTATCAAATACAATTAAAGGAAGAAGACAAATATAAAATCACTTTTGTGGTGCCCTTTGGTCAGTATGAATGGAATGTCATGCCTTTAGGATTAAAAAATCTCCTTCAGAGTTCCAAAATATTATGAATACTATATTTAATGATTACTCGCACTTTACCATAGTCTATTTAGATGACATATTAGTATTTTCAGATTCTATAAATCAGCATATACAACATATGAACCTATTTTATGAGATAATTAAAGAGAATGGGTTAGTCTTGTCTGAAAAGAAACTTAAAATATTTCAATCTAAAGTAAGGTTTTTGGGTTTTGATATTTCTCAAGATATGTATACCCCCATTAGTAGATCTTTAGAATTTATTAATAAATTTCCAGATGAACTAAAGGATAAAACCCAGTTGCAAAGATTCTTAGGTTGTATAAATTATGTGGCTGACTTCATACCCAACTTAAGAACCATTTTTATACCCTTATTCAAGAGACTTAGGAAGAATCCTCCTCCTTGGGATGATTCAATGACCCAAAGTGTTTTGCAATTAAAGAAAATAGTTAAAAAATTACCCTGTTTAGGGATACTTGATCCTAGTGCCAATCTTATTGTTCAAACCGACGCCTCAGACATAGGCTTTGGGGGAGTTCTAAAACAAATACTTCCGGGCATGAAAAAGGAACAAGTGGTCAGATATTATTCTGGAACTTGGAACCCAGCTCAATTAAACTATAGTACTATTAAAAAAGAAATTTTATCTATTGTTTTGTGTATTACAAAATTTCAAGATGACTTGTTTTCAAAAACATTTTTATTAAAAATAGATTGCAAAGCTGCACAAAGTGTTTTACAAAAGGATGTTAAAAATTTAGTTTCAAAACATATATTTGCTAGGTGGCAAGCATTACTTTCTTGTTTTGATTTTGAAATCGAGCATATTCAAGGAATTAAAAATTCATTATCAGATTTTCTAACCAGAAATTTTTTACAGGGAAAACATGAGTAAAAAATCAGTTGACCCCAGAGATGATTATGGTCCTCCCATTAAAGATAAAAAAGATAAGGAAATAATTTTAGGTTCTCCATCTTTTATTTCCAAAGTTACCTCTCCTATTACTGCTACTCCCCTGACAACTATTAAGCCTACATTATTAACTCCATTAGCTTTTACATCTCAAATTACCAGTCCATTATCTATCCAGAAAAATCACCCGTCTAAACTAGCCTACTATACACCTCCTTCTTCTTTACCAAAATCGACCTTTATTACCAAATATTTGTCTATACCAATATTACCTTTAGAACCCCTTTACTGTCCTCCAAACTCCTCTTTATTACAAAATATTTCAAGAATTTTCCCCCCAGGATTTTACTTCATTCCTAAAGACCAAACCAAGACCAGAAAATTCTATGAATTTATTCTGGTAGATTCTGAGTCTATTACTCTTACCCACCAAACAGATCCGAGTGATAAATCTAAGATAAAGTTCTCTAAATTCAAAGTTAATAAGGTATTATCTCCTTCTGATTGGAATCAACCTCCATCAGAATTAAAATCTTTTTCTAGAGCCTTTACTCCACAATACTATTCGTACTTTGACTACATGGATGCTTGGTTCAATTTTTTGTCGGTCGAACCTTTCAACCACACTTGATTTATATGGTTCAACAAGGATATTTCACTTAGCTTTCCTAATTGGTTTATCCAGTGGTTCATAATTGTTAGGTCAATTTTAGAAATATTTCCTTATTATGCCTCAAAAGCCTTTAACAATCTTACAACAAAAACTACTTGTCCGGATTACAAGTCTTTATTATGTTTTTGTGTTGTTTTTGGAATTACATGGATTTCATCTTGGACCTTTTCAACTGATCCATTATGGGAAGGGTCCTCGTCTACTCAATTGGTCAAGAAATTTTCTGTTAAATGGTGGTCAAAGTTTAATCCAGATTTGCTTTCTCCGTCAAGATTAGATTCTTGGTTCAAGTCTCATCCGGGTCTTTGCAAAGAAAAGGTCATTTCTCCAGAAGATACATCGTTCTTATTAGATAAATCAAAATTTACTTGCCTCTTTATCTGCTACTTCCAGCCATAAAGAATTCTTGAACAGAATTAAAGAAGCTATGACTGCTTTATCTGAAAGTGATAGTGCTTCTAGCACTTCTGAAAATAATAATGAAGATGATTGTTATGGAATCATAGATCTCTAAATTATGTTGAAGATAAGTTCAATTATGATGAAGATAAGATTTTGAAGATTCCTCTTGTCAGAATTATTTTGAAGATAAAATCAATTGTGGTAAAGATAAGAAGTTAAAGACAACAACGCCCCCCTTGTTGGCCTCAATTACCTTCCACTCAGAATTACTTTTGAATTATTGACTCTACTTTATTAAAGTTTTTGTTTTATTTCAATTATTCAGACCATGGGGGTCATTACTTTATTAAAGTTTTTTGTTTTATTTCAATTATTCAGACCATGTGGGTCATTACTTTATATAAATTTTATGCTTAGTTTAATTTAGTTTGAAGTCTGTGTGGATCCTTTCCTATAAAAGGATCATTTGTGTGTTGTGAAAGGTATTCGAGTTTTCAGTCTTAAAACTTGGAAATCTTGATTGCCATCCTTTTTAAGTATTTTCATAAATAAAAGCAAGTCTTTTAATATTTTCAACATGTCTTCCATGTCTTCCGCATATTATTTTACTCTTACAATTTATTTTATCAATAATTTCTTTATCTTTACTAATATTTCCACCATTATGTCTATCACAATTATGTTTATCATTATTATTATTAGTAGTAGTATTTTAGAGGCCCATATATATATATATATATATATATATATATATATATATATATATATATATATATATATATATATATATATATATATATATATATATATATATATATATATATTCACTACTGTAGTGAAACTTGCCAAAACAACATCAATTTCCCTTAATTTAATTTACAAGGCCTATATCCGTTTTTTCCTTGCTCTATAATATTGTTATCTCTACCTATATCCATATCCATAGGTATAATTACAAATACTAATTGCAATTCTGGTACGAATATCTGGTTTTTTTACCGAGATAGCCGAGTTTTTCGAAAAAATTCCCAAAATACCCCACGTTTTAAAAAAATTCCCAAACTACCCCACTTTTAGGAGGTGTCCCCAATTGGATTGGTGACTCCTCTTAAAGCTTAAAGGGAGGCGCCAATTGGATTGGCTAGGGCAGGTGCCCTAGCCAATCCAATTGGCTAGGGCAGGTGCCCTAGCCAATCCAATTGGCTCTGTCCTAGCCAATCCAATTGGCGCATATATGTAATTTTTAAGAGGAGACGCCAATCCAATTGTCGACCACTTTAAAAAAGCGTCAAATGACAAAACCTCCAACATGAAAGTTGTAGATATTTCCAAGAAAATCAATTTGGACATAAATTTTGCATCATTTGGATTTTTTTTGAGAAAGTTATGGATAGTTGAATTTGGACTACTGAGTTTTTCAACTATTATCTGACCTATAATGTTTTGCATTATCGCATGTGTTTCTTTTAGAATTATGAAATTTTGTCCAACATAACATTTGAAGTAGAAATCTCAAATTTTGCAATGCACTTGGTCCCACCTCAAAATAATTAAAAATGAGTGAGTTAGGTCCTTGCGAACTTGACCCAAAATTAGGGTTTCTGTCAAAACATGTGTATGTGAATTTTGCCAAAAGGGACCAACTTCAAGCCTTTCTGTTTGAATGATAAAACCCTCAAATGACAAAACCTTCAATATAAAAGTTGTAGATATTTTCAAGACAATGAAGTTGGACTAAAACTTTGCATCATTTGCATTTGTTTTGAGAAAGGTATGGGCACCTGAACTTGGACTCTTTGACATTTCAATTGTTATGTGGCCTATAATGTTTTGCATTATGACATGTGTTTATTTTTGAATTATGAAATTTTGTCCAACATAACAATTTAAGCAGACATCTCAAACTTTACAATGCACTTTGTCCCACCTCAAAATCATAAAAAATGAGTGAGTTAGGTTCTTGGGTAGTTGACCCAAAATTAGGGTTTGAGTCAAAACATGTGTTTGTGAATTTTGCCAAAATGGAGTTTAGACAAAGAAACCTAATGTTTGGAGTTTACATAAAGATAAATTTGATATAATACGACTTGATATTAATAAAATTTGGAGTTTACACAAAGAAACCTAATGGTGATGACCGGGATCACCTAACCGACCTCCGGTCCCACATCCCCTAGTTACCCTAACCCTAGGCCCTAACCCACGTTGACGATTCTGCACCGATGTTTGTTCATCTGAGGGGCCAGGAGCGTCATTACCTCCTACAGGAGAAGATCCGTTGAGGTATTCAGCCAAGTCAGCATAATCTTCAGTATTCAATGATGGTGTACCGGCGTAGCTGAGCTCATGACCCATGCCAGAGAAGTTGGGATGTGGTTGACTCATGGATGGGCGACCGGGACGGTTGAAGGGAGACATGGGTGTGAAATATGCGTCTAGGAAAGGTTGGAAAGGTTGGAAAGGTTGTTGGGGTGTTTGGAAGAGATAGGGTTGTGGGATGTTTTGGTTTTGTGATGTTTGGGCTTCTTGGCTACGGTAGGAGGAGGGGCGGTTAGTGTTTTGGCTAAGGCGACTTTGGTAGGGTGATGGTGTGGGTGCGAAGCGATGTTCGGTCTGAGGTTGATGGTCAATTTGTTGGTGGTGGTATGGGGTATGTTCTTGGTATTGGGGTTGGGTGAATGGCATGTTTTGGTTGTATGTTTGTGTGTTT